>NC_137909.1:18638352-19138352 GCF_963457725.1 Sprattus sprattus | reverse complement strand
AGCGCCTCATACTCTGGGGACTTGTACACTGCAATATGAAAACATTATAAGTCATTAAAAGACACACACACACACACGCACACACACACACACACACACACACACACACACACACACACACACACACAGACACACACAGACACACACGAACAAAGTAAACACACAAACACACAAACAAGTAGACAGACACAGACAGTAAACATACACACAGACAAACACACATGGACAGAGTGCAGATGTAAAGAGGAACACAACAATAAATCACAATGCAAAGACAGCTATGTGCGTGTGTACGTGTACGTACAAAATATACAGTGTGTGTGTGTTTGCATGATGTACCATAATGCTAACATTAGTAAAAGTAGTAGTAATGTCAGTGATGCCTGTGATTAGCATACTAACAACAATGAACAGTTGTAATAATAGTGGGCTAGCAATGGGGTAACAGTAATGTTAATTCAGATGGAATATTCAGGAGGTCTTTGCAGTGAGGACAGTCTTCTGGTGTGTCAGAGTAAACCGGGGATGCTGGGGATGGCTGGAGAGGTGTCTGCAACTCCTGCTGTGTGCAGTCAGAGTAAACCGGGGATGGCTGGGAGTGGCTGGAGAGGTGTCTACATCTCCTGCTGTGTGCACTTACTGGCCAGGGTGTAATCCATGTCAAAGCCATAGCACTTGATGTTTTCCAGTGTCAGACAGCGGTTGACAAACACCCTGCAATCACAGCAGATTTGGGATATTTAGTGACTGATAGTTGATAAATGAAGATATTTTGTTAGTGCACAGTATATGATGCCAGTGACTGGTAAATGGGTGTTTTGTTCCAGTCTTTAGTGTGCTATTTTGACTTTTAAAATGAAACCGTCCATCATATAGCCTGAACCATCCTTGTGCTGACTGTTCATTTTGAAATGGTATTTCTCCTCTCTTCCAATTTCATCCTATTCATTTCGCACAGCATGTAGACAACACTAACAACATACTGTACTTTCATACAGCAACTGAAACATCAGGCACTTTTGGCATGCTGATTTTGAATTATTCGATGCATTTTCAATTTAGCACTTCCAGATTATAACCTATTGTAAGACATTATTAAACTTTTTTTTCTTCACTGCCAAGCAGTGACAAAGAAAACTACTAGGTCCGGATAAAAGACAAGGGAAATTTTGAGAGTTGAGACTAAAGAGCTTTCACGTTTCACTCCTCTGCGCGTGAAGGCTGGGGTAACTATCAGCCCAGCACACTCATGCACGTCTCCCCTTATCTGACTCCCAGCACATGTGGGCGGTCTGCTACGACGTAGGTGTCACGAACTTCAGCAGAGCATGTAACTGCAGGTTCATCCGAGGTGATGGGCGTTTATAACACAGGCACCACGGAGAGGGAATGGTGACGAGGGCTTGGCTCGGATGCATTTGGCAAGGGTGACTCTCTAATAAATTCACGCAACCACGAGTATGCAGGGCCCAGGACGCGCATTCAGCTGGCAACACTGCGGCACAAATGACATCAGCTGGTCAATCAATGGCGCAAACCAGCTTGTTGCCAAACGTGCTGTAAGCGTTATCGTGCGAACAGCAGGTGTGTCTTAACATGTGGTCCCACACGGCATGCTGATCTTATGACTGTTAACTGAAGAAATTAAATATATAGCAACCCCAGATCTCACCAAGCTAATGAGAAAAATAACTCCATCCATTGGTCAATATATCCAGTCTCCAGTGCTTTGTGATTTAAATTATCACTGAATAAAAAAAGACTTCCCTGTAATTCAGCCATGAGACTTTAACCTGAGTTCATATTTATTCACTTTCACTATCTGTGCGTCAAACCTGGCTATTACACCGGGTGGTGTAAGTTGCTACAGGCTGCTGGCAGTAATGGCCCTGATGATGACTGTCCTGATCCTAATATTTGGGGGCATTACCTCAATCAACTTTAGGATTAATAATGATTTGTTTTGGCAACTTAGGAAAGAAAAGTCAATATTGTTTATTGCAAAGGCATCTAGCATTTCTCCCAACTTGTTCAGAACATGTTAGTACAGCATATCTTTAGCCAGTAAAACTCCCTTATACATATCTACATGCTAAACATTTAGCCACTTCAGTTTCATATATTCAGATGAATGAAAAGTTGCACATACCAGTGCATGGTACAAGTGCAGGGCCTACATAGATAAACCACACAGTTATGCAATAAGGCCACGACAGAGTGTCATCTTTAGACGTGCAAAGCCGTTGTACTTGATTCATTTATTAACCTCTTTATCATTGTCACACTGAGAGCACTGGAAAATAAGGCAAAGTCTCAAATAACTCCCTTAACTTTCGCCAATTGACCTCTCCATCATTTTTACAGTGACCATACTCTCAAAAGCACCTTAAGAGTTATCATGCTTATAAGCTGTTCTGCCATGCATGCACACAAATTGAGTTACCATACTGACGGGCATAAAACATTCAAACAAGAAATCAGCATTTACCCATAATCCCTAAAACCAGGAACTCATCAACCTAATTCCCTGCTGCAACATAAAGACATAACGGCTCCTTTGTATTTAAACTTAAAAAAAAACATACATTAAACCTATTTTAATGTTATGTGAATATCAGTTTCATGTGATCAAAATGCCTTACATTAACACAGCCTTTCTCTTTCACTTTCACTGAGTTGTGTCCCTATGTGAAACAGACATACACTGAGCAAGGTCTTTCATAAGTTGTATTGCCACTATTGCAATCACACAATTAGAAGAAGAATGTATGGCAAAATCTGATGAATACATCTTTTTTATTATTTCTAGGATGGATTACAGTGGGCCAACTGACATCTTGATTATTATCAATACCTGACACACGTGGTGGGAATAAAGCATCGCACATGTCAGAGCTCAGCATAAAGACACAACCCAAATTCTATTCATCGGTTCATGGGAATCCATTTCAGAGCTCAAAAGTATTAACATTCAAAACAACTGAGTTATCATTTAAACAATCTATTTATGAGTTTAAATCAATGCTAGGGTTTATGGTGTAGTGCATCTCTGAGACGACCTTTGGATCCATCAGTGACTGCTGATGGCGCTTGCTAAGGTTGTCAGGGTAACCACCAAGGGGTTTCCAATGACAACACCACCGTACAAAATAACATTAAACCATATAAAACATGCAAATAGGATAGGGAAGGATGATAAACATACAAATACAAACACGATGATAGGGATTAGTTTGTATATATATATACGAACGACTATCTATACTATCAGCACAACTAGACCCAGCCTCAAATCAACAGATTGGCTGATATATCTGGTCATAATCAAGCAGCTCTAAGCCAATGCATGGTTATAATCTGATACATATTTATTTGATATGACAAATGATGACATAGTGCATAAATAATGGCATTAATAGTGAATCAAATCACAGATTCAGATAATGTTTTAATTACTGTGTTGCTATCTTGATATATGATAAAGTAATGTTATACTCAGTATTAACAGTAGTGGCAGTGACTCATCACAAAGTCTGACAGAGTTCAGCTTCGAGCCACATCCATGTCATGGGCCGTGTCTGTCCACATCGTGGGTTTTCACAAGTGGTCACTTTCACTATCACTGTCACCACTTCTTCCCTAGGAGCATAGAGAGGGCTCAGTGTGTCCTGATTCTGGCCTGATCGCACTGAACATATTTACATTTCATGAGCTGTTCAGAGTACTACTTGGACTAGATCACTCATAAAGCAGGAGTGATAACTTATGAATGCAAACAGTACTGCTACTCATGTTACTAAATTTCACCACTACGTTGTCTAATTTCAGACATCCCTCCGAAAACATAGAATTTATCTAATTTACTTTGACGTTTTCTGTCCCTGATATGACCAAACTTTGAGAGTGAAATGAATTGTCTTTATGACCACTGACACTAAAATCATGTACTGCATACTATAGTAAAATATAATATGTCTGAATCTTTCTACACATTTATAGTTACAATATTCATTATGGTATGATGACCAATACTTATTCCATAACCTTTCAAAACTAACCAAGTATTTTTTTGGTGCAACAACAGTATAATAACGTACAGTGCAGTCACCTGTTATGGCAGTGCAATGTGGAAGGGAAATATCTCCTGTTTATAACATATAAGGTGGCCTTTAATAATTCACAGCTGATCTCGTATCTCTAGCTGCTAGTAGCACAAGCAGATCTGGGGCACAAAGGAACAGCCCTGCAAAACCGCGACTTGTTTTTTTGTGTGTGTGTGTGTGTGTAAGTGTGTGTGTGTTTGTTTGTGCATGACATGGTGTTTGCAGAATTACCTCATTATTTGAAAAAAAGAAATTACCAACAAAATAATTCCCATCAAGATTTCCTTTCAATGTTTAGACTGAATTATATTTGATTAGATTTCATACATTTCAAAAGTGATTCATTCAGCAACAATTAACGTCATAGTGACTCAAACAGGAGAAGGAGACAGGCGTTTCCATTCGGGGGTCCATAGTATAGACGAGGCCCATCCATGGACTCAAAAGGGAAGTTTAAAAAAATAGTTATATTCATTATCATCATAAGATCCCATTCATATCAACCTCAAAGTGATTCACACTGTAACAAGGAATGACAGAGTACATGATGTGTGTGCATTTGTGAAGGTCTCTCTGTGTGTGTGTGTGTGTGTGTGTGTGTGTGTGTGTGTGTGTGTGTGTGTGTGTGTCTGTGAGTGTGTTTTTGTGTGTGTGTGTGTGTGTGTGTGTGTGTGTGTGTGTTTGTGTGTGTGTGTGTGTCCGTGTTTGTGTGTGTGTGTGTGTCCGTGTGTCCGTGTCCGTGTGTGTGTGTGTGTGTGTGTGTGTGTGTGTGTGTGTGTGTGGAACAGAGTTCACTTGTTCAAACCCCAGACGCCAAACTCAAGCCAAACTCAAGAGAAAGATACGTTCACAGCAAGTTAAAACCCATGCTTGCTTTTTGTGGTTTACTGTTACCTGTCAGTCGACGTTGTTACAGAAAACTAGGTTAAACCCAGCGCCCAAAGGGATTATTCACCCACTACTAGAAATGCTGTCTTTGTCTTCTCAAAAACGTACCAGGACTCACCCATGAGGACTGAATGTTAGTGTGGCACAACAATTATCCAGAAGAATGTCATGGACCACGCAGAAGTAACCCAATGCAACAAAAGAACGACTCTGACACTGCTCTTTTGTTCCTTTGATATCTACTTGAAGTAGATAATGAGAGAAATTAGAGTAAACTAACCATTCACTGTCGTCTTTGCTAGCGTTTAAGTTGAGCGGACATTTCAACCAAACCGCAGTTAGGTTAATGTCCTTACGCACCTGATAGTATTGGAGCAGCTCACACTGTCACAATTAGCATTCTGGCGTTATATGAGATGCATGTAGGCTACAGTAGGCTAAGATGCCATCAATTAGAATGTATTTTAAAGCAGCAATTGGGAGTTCTGTTACAAAACTTGCAAGCTAACTACCAAAAAGGCATGCAAAAACCTAGCAGACAGCACCAACAGCCTGCTTGACACTGATAAAAGCTTGCCAACACACTAACTGGTGCCTTTTGGCAGTATAGCTGGCAATATCATGCGCTTTTCTTCCATTTTTGCAGGGTGTTCCAGCCCGGAACACAGAACTACGTAAGGCACATCCTGGATGGTTAGTTGGAAAGACACAGGTGTATATCTGTCCTTCACATGACCTTTTGCTATCAAAATGAGTTTCAGGATGGTATCAAACCAGTTGCCTATAAAAGCATCCATCAGAAAGTGTCAAATTGTTGCAAAGTGTTAGTTTAAACCACAATTTTCTCGAGATCTTATATCATCTCGAGATAAGGAAACTTAATTTTCCGAGAAAATGGCATAATTCATTCAATATCTAGGGAAAACATTACATAAGACAGACAGCTAGCAAGCTCCACCTGTTGGGCACTCAGTTTGAGAGGTGTTGAGGTGGACAGATCAGTTTGGCAAGGAGGCCTTGGGAAACTGGGTTTCAAATAAATGTGACATAGCTGAAATAAAGCAAACTCTCTCTAATCATTTATAGTTTTCATCATAAAACTAAGGTATACTATGTGTTTGACTGGTTTAAAGTAAAGCCTAACAGTTGATACCCCAAAAGCTCTAATGTGGACATTTCCTCCTGCAAGGCAAGCCATTTCAGCAGCTATCAAGTCTTGTGAAATGTGTGCACTAATCAAGGACACCCCTGTCACTCAGTCATTTGCCACCCTGAATGACGTTACGTAAGCTCCGTATCAGGAATTAGGCTCATTATAAATAAATCGAGATCTCAAGAAAAGAAAAAGAAATAAGTCGATATCACGCGAAAGTGGGGTCAAAATGAAACTGTAAATCGATGGCAGTCAAGGGCTTCTAATGATCCCATTACATTTCCAGCAATAACCTATAGGCTACTCTGAAAGGAGACAAACTAGTCAGGAAGAGAAATTATAACAGTCGGTCTACGTAGGCCTATAATAAATCATGAATTAAAGTTTACATGGTAGGATGATACTAGGCTACTTAATGATGGTTCCCAAGATTGTTTGTTTTAATTTTGAAGTGTATGCTTGATGATTGGTCACTTCTACAACGAGATCAATTAATGGGCAAACTATTTTTACGAATCGCAAAAACATTAAAAAGTCACAATTTAATATTTAATTTACAGCGTAGTTAAATATCTGTCCACGGAAGAAATTATCAAGTTCTGGCGTATGCTGAAGCCTTGGTGTAGTCCTCACTGTCTACAATGAAAGCACATGAAATTAACCAAACTAAAACCCGTTTGAGGAACACACACGAATTTAGCATAACTAATACAGAGCGCAAACGTCTTACCTGTTAAGATAACTTTTCTTCGCTAAACCTACATTAGGTACATAAACTGCCTCAGTTTCCAACTTCTTCTGCGTTTCTGGATCATCCATGATCCTAGTAGCTTCAGCCGCAAGGCTTCCTATACTGCACTCAACCTCAACCAGACAGCATTTAAAGGGACAGAATAGCATCAAACAACTGAAGCTCTCCGTAAGTAAACAACTCCTCAGTGAAGAAGCCTGGTGCGCCTGGGCGCGGGTACGTTGCGTGAACCTATGCACACCCCACATTGCACTGTCGTAAGCATGTGCGTAGATTATGTTATCAGGGATGAGCACTCGGAGTGTTCAGTGCGTGCATTTCTAACAGACGAAGTTCCCTTTGACATTTCAGATGAGCAACAAAATAGGCTACTACTCTGAATCTGACAAATCTCTGAAAGGATTTACTCATTCGAAATGAAAACATTTAATGCAATTATCCAATTATCGGGGAAGCCTTTAATGATTTTGTATGGGTTGGTTTGTGAGGCTTGTGCAAACAGTTGTGCAACACGGCAAATTCCAAGTAATGTCCTAAAGAAAATGTTATATTTTTACATTTTACATATATCGGCCTATCCATCACCTGTTAGGCATGTGCATTATTTTCCAAAGTGTATTTAAGGCTGCTGCTTGCCATTTGGGTGCCCTACCTTGGAATTGCTTTGAAGGCATGTGCAAGCATGGACGGATTACGAAACCATGGGCCCCTGGGCCTGGACGTGTAAAAGCCCCCTCCTTCGCACGCCAAACAATTCTTGTGCGCTCACAACACATGACTTAAATGTAATGAAATTTTCAACAGCACAATAACTAAACTCACCTGTACCTCAACAGGATTTACTGCCCACATACACATTTGCTAACACAGGGCAGGTACACTCAATTAAAGCCAACAGCAAATTAACAAAATACACCACTTCTAACCACAAATAACAACATTTATTCAATATATTCAGACTTCATTCAATATATTCAGACTTTCGTTCCATATGTTCAGATTTTCAATCGTTATAAATGTAATACTTTTCTAAATGGCATAATATATATATGTACACTATGTGTGTGTGTGTGTGTGTGTGTGTGTGGTTGTGTGTGTGTGTGTGTGTGTGTGTGTGTGTGTGTGTGTGTGTGTGTGTGTAAATATATAAATATACAGTATAGAGAGAGAGAGAGAGAGAGAGAGAGAGAGAGAGAGAGAGACTCTTTATGTATGATCATACTGTTTTTGTTATAAAACAATAGTACTTCTATAGCATTTTTGTATTGCTAAGTATTGTGGAGAGCTGCCCAGGAAGAATACGCAGCGAGCGAGACAGAGATCTCAACCTGAATGCAGCTCCTGTGACCCACACCGGACGGCCCCAGGAATGCCTCTTTATTGGCTACTTGACACACACACAGAAGGCAAATGGAAGGCAGGTCTTACTTTGACGTAACACACACTAACAATGCACTCATTTTAGCTTCAGCATTAACTAATACAGGAATTTCAGTATAACAATTAAGACAAACAAGCTGACATTCCACACACACACATCCAGTGTTGGAAAAGTTCACTTTCTACATGAACTAGTTCAGTTCATAATTCACACATTTTAAAATGAACTAGTTCAGTTCATAACTCACACATTTTAAAATGAACTAGTTCAGTTCATAGTTCATAATAAAAAAAATGAACTAAGTTCACAGCTCCAAAAAAATGAACTAGTATCATTCATCAGGCAGTAATACACAAGTTCACCCAAATTATGAAGGAGTTAATGAACTTTCGTTCAATGAACGTTCAGGTACAACACTGCACACATCAGCGCAAAGGGAAACACATGATTGCAGTTTAGATCACCCTAACAGTTCAACCACTAGTATTCTGCTGCAGAGCATCATGGGAACACTCAAAGACTCTTACTTCCATACATGGAAGCTTCCAGGCCCCTTGCACCTTACAGTATTGATGCAGTTAGAGGTGAATTTTGATTTAAATGTATTTTATATCCTTATGATATAGTACACTTTACTAGCAGTATTTGGGAAATGACTGTGTAAAATACCATGTATACACCATGTATACACCTGTTCATATTACATTTTCATGTTGCAGGTGCATTCTGCTTAAATATTGTGTACTGTAGTAACCAGTGTATATGTCAGGATTCAACATCAGATTTATCAGAGTCTGGTGGCTATGCTAAGCCCAGTTTTGTTGAGCTTAAGTTGCTCGTTTTTGATCTTGGCTGTGGGGGTGTCTTTATCCTCCACAGTTGGCTTGTTTTTGCTGTGCATCCTCTGATACTCTGCAGCGATCTCTAGAACCGTGCGGTTGTTCGTCTCAGGAACGGTGTACCACACAAACAGCGCCGTGCTCAAACAGAAGACGAGGAAGATGAGGAAGCAGAAGTAGTCCAAGTGCTCCTGTGAACGTGAGGCATCACAGAGATTCACTGGTTAATTCTGAAGCAAGAAACTCCAGGAGGCCAGAAGGGGGGGGGGGGGGGGGGGGTCTAGGGGGGCCGACCATACAGAACCAACAAGCAAAACCCAACACACTTCCCATTTTCCCCAACATATATTAAAGTTTGTTTTAAATATATGTGTTTTGGTGTATTTTTTGCAAGTAGGATAGCTAAATAAAGATAAAGGTAAAATTGCAGTAAGGTTTTCCAATAGTTTTGAATAAGAAAGAAAGAATAAAGACTGAAGGATAAGAACACAAGAAAAAAAAACAAAGAAGAGGAAAAGAAATTAAGCAAGGGAGTGAGTAGATGAAGAGAGAGGGGAAGGAGGATGAGGAAGAGGAGCAGAGCGTTCTCACCACTATGAGGGGGAAAAGCATGCCTATGAGAAACAGGCCTGTCCAGTTGATAGTGGTGAACACGGTGAACGCTGCTGCCTTGAAGGACTGTGTGAAGAGTTCACCAGGGAGGGGCGCTGTAATGCCAGCTGTTTGAATGCACAAGAAAAAGAGCAGATTTAAATTAAATCACGTGTGCATTTATTATCATACATAACTGTCACCTTCATTTATCCTCTGTCCACATGACTCCACTGGACAGCACACGGCACAAAGGAGCAGCCCATGCGTCACAGGGTGCAGCTATAGTCACTTAGTTGCCACCACAAGCTGTTGTTATGGCCTCTCACCACTGACCTATGATAAAAAACTGAATAGTCTTCTATCTCACATATTTTACAATAATTGTATATCACATATACAGTATACATAGCACTGCTGTCATATTTGTGCCATTGCACACATTTCAATGACACATGCTTAACAGTTTAATATAATACTGTTGAATACTGTACTGAGAATAGCATTTATACTTTTGCTGTGGGAAAGAAATGGCTACCTGTGAGTGACTGGGTAGCTGTAAATGTTACCAGTAGCATCAGGATCTCTCTCTAGCTGTCCCTTACCTGGTCCACTGGAGAAGAAGAAGATGAAGATGAAGACGAGCACCATGCTGCAGTAGGGCATCCAGGACAAGAGGGTCTTCAGACGGAGAGGAGAGGAGAGAGAGAGACAGAGAGAGAGAGAGAGAGAGAGAGAGAGAGAGAGAGAGTGACACATAAACATGACCTGCACTGTTATCACAGATGTGCCTTCAAGTGGGGATGGTCAGGAGGAAGAGACAAGCCTGTGTGTGTGTGTGTGTGTGTGTGTGTGTGTGTGTGTGTGTGTCTGTGTGTGTCTGTGTGTGTCTGTGTGTGTGTGTTTGCTTGTGTGTGTGTGTGCGTGTGCGTGTGCGACTGTGCGTGTGCGTGTGCGTGTGCGTGTGTGTGTGTGAGAGAGAGAGAGACAGAGCGAGAGAGGGAAGACAAGTATGATCCTGTGTGTGTGCAAACGTGGTTGCAGGGTGTACATGCATACGTATTTGTGTGTGTGTGTGTGAGAGAGAGAGAAAGGTAGGGATCGAGAAGACAGAGAAAGTATGAGCCTGTGTGTGTGCGTGTGAGAGAGAGAGAGAGAGAGAGAGAGAGAGAGAGAGAGAGAGGAGAGAGAGAAAGATAGAGATCGAGAAGATAAAGTATGAGCCTGTGTGTGTGTTTGTGTCAGAGAGAGAGAGAGAGAGAGAGAGACTGACCTGCAAGTACAATGTGAGTGTGAGGAGGGCCAGAGTGGTGGTCATCCCGAAGAAGCCCCGGATCAGCAGTCCTCTCTTCCCTGTGTTCTCAACAATCAGCACCTGATTTAGAAAGACACCACATGTATACGCCTCACACAGTACCTTAGTTTATAAGGCCCACACGTACAGCAAAACCTCCACATGCATGCGCCTCATATTGCACCTAGTTTGTAAGGCCCACACGAACAGCAAAACAGAAACTCAGTTTATATTGCTAATACTTTTAAAGCACCCCATACATAAGCCAGTGCAGTTCTTTTACAACTCCTCACATGATGACTCATTTTATAAAACTCACACATATAGAAACAAAAACACTTTTGTGTTTTTGAAGGACAAATATTACAGATACAGTCCAAAGGCAAATCTAATTTGTTCCACTTCTTCCATAACATTTGAATCATATTTAAAGCATTTGTCTTAATACCCAAAATGGTTTTAATCAACACAAATGTGGAAGTGATGAGGCTGCACATAAATTCCTGGGAGCTTTGCAGCGACTCTGATGGGGAAAAGATATGAATGATAAATGGGGTAGTTGTTCTACAAGGAGATTAAAATCTGATTAAACTGCTCCTAGGAGAGGTGTGGAGGCAGGCTGGTTGTGTAAATTGGGTTTGGGGTGAAATGGTGAGAAGGTGAGAAGTAGAGATGAAATGAGAGCTGAGGCAGAGGAGGAGATATATATCTTATATATAGATTGACAATGTTTAGTAGGAAAATATCCTATAATAAGACACAAATAGTACAATCCTACCATAACAAAGACACACTCAGACCCTATTCACTACAATAAGAAAGAGACAGCTGTAAGTGATTGAGAGCTACATCTTTGATGTAAATGTTGAGTTGATGTGTCTGTACCCTGAAACTATGATAATAAACTTTGCCTGCTAGCACCAAGCTAAGTCAAGCTCTGAAGGAGAAAGCATTTCTGACAGGAACCAGACAGGTGATGAGAGCTGTGTAAACTGGAGAGGAGGAGGAGGAGGAGGAGGAGAAGGAGGAGGAGAGAAAGATCAGGACAAGAGAGGAGGAGAGGGAGACTTACACAGGTGATGGAGGTGACAATTTCACACAGGCCGGTCCCTAGAGCTGCGTAACGCAACTGATGGTTTGGGATCCCTGCAGCACTAAACACATCAAATGAGTATAGGTACACCTGAAAACAGACACACACACAAACACTGTATGAACGAATATATATATGTGTGTGTGTGTGTGTGAAAAATTGTTATAAGCAGGTTTTAATAATTGCCTTACGGCATTGATACCACACAGCTGCAGTGTGGTGGCAGTGCAGAGGATGGTGAGCAGCTGCCAGCGTACAGATGGCTCAGTCAGGAGGTCCTTCACCCCCCGGATGCGAACCCCTTTCAGGGCAACGCCCTCCGCCAGCATGTCCTCCACCTCAGCGCTGTGGTCCTGACCACACCCCCACAGGCGCCCAATAGCTGGAGCCCAACAGAGGGAGAGATAGAGGGATGGAGAAAGGACAACAGAGGACATTGAGAAAGGGATAGAGGTCAGTAAAGAGAGATGGTGGAGGGGAGAGGAAGAAATAGAAATCTCAAAATTGACTTAAAAAAAAATAGACCACACATGTGTATGATCATTTCCATATGTTTTGTGTGTGTGTGTGTCTATGAGCACGCTAGTCACCATTCTCGCAGGCCTGGCGATCTCCCCGCATCAGCAGCAGGTACCGGGGGGACTCGGGCAGCAGGGGCAGCATCAGCAGCTGGAGCAGCCCAGTGAATCCACTAAAACCCAGCAGCCAGGGCCAGAGTTCCTCTGTACCCAGTAGTTCACTAACACACACACACACACACACACACACAGACATACACACACAGACACAGACACACACAGACACACACAGACACACACAGACACACAGACACCATTAATTGAGACCCATACCCACAAAAGCATAGCAGCTAGGGCAAACAGTCCTCTGTAGCCAGGCCATGTTTTTGCATGTATTTGAGGATGCAGAGGAGAGGAGAGGAGAGAGCACCTGATGCCCAGCAGCTGCCCAGAAAACTTCCCCAAAGACACAAATGATGTGACGGTCACACCCACCATCCCTCGTAGCCTTTTGGGGGAGCACTCGAGAAGGTACATAGTGTGGGTCGTCAAGCTAATGCCTGTAGAAAACACACCAACATCTCAGGGGTGAAAGGTTAAAGGTCACAGTTTTCAATCTCCAATGATTAGAGCTGTAGAAAGTGCCTCCAGATTGACTGATTGATCCTTTACCCATTAGGGAGCTGGAAACGCTTCCAGTTGCATACTCTGAAGTCTAAAGACACTGAATCCCCTCTCTCTGGGTCGTCAGAAGAGAATTGTACGTTCATGAGGGCCAAGAATGCCTCAACAGCTGGTAGAGATCCACAAGTATGTCTAATGCACTCATGCATCTCATATCTCACATTACACTGAGAATCACATGCCTGTACCTCTGCTATATGGTGAAAGCACTTGTCTCACCTGCGTTAATCCCATAAATAAATCTTCCTGCCATGATCATCTCAAACGAAACAGCTGTTTTACTGAGCAGCATCAGGAGGGCCCCACTGATGGCCAACAGGTTGTTGAGCAGCAGACATCTCTTCCTGGAGAGGTGCATGATGGGATAGGCACACGGTCAGCCAAAGCCAGGTTGCTGTCAGATACAGACTCTATTAAACCTGAGATGGATGTGAGTGGAACAACAGTGCGGGGTATCTGTTGGTCTCAGCACTGGCCTTGAAAGTATTAGGTAATAGGATTAGCCTCAGTGTATACATCGATCCACACCTCTATGGGGTTGGAGGGTTAAAGCAAATTGAGTTATTTGAATATTCTGCAGCCACCGTGTCACACTTTATTATATAGCAAGCTAGAAACTCACCACAGTCGTTCACTTTCATAATGGGGAAGCTGACATCCCTATTCAGTGGCCCATTTGATGGAAGCAAAGGACTTTTTGTCTAAAACTTGAGAGCTAACATGCTACCATACAAATGATTTGTTTTGCACCAAAACATGTGGATGGCTAGTGGGAACAAGTGGCAAGGTTAACTCCATCTCACATAGAAAGCCTTTATGTTTTTGAAAAGTAGCCAACAGATGTTGATATCTGGGGGCTCCGTAATGGCTAGCAGTGCCCCTGGCGTCGGCTTACCTCCCGTACGTATTCACGATTCGTCCTGCGCACAGCGACCCCAGCAGACCTCCGATGCAGAAGATGGAGACGATGAAGGACCAGATGAGGGAGAGTTGCCATGGCTCCAGGGCAAGGCCGTACCGCTCAGCACATGTGCGATTCACCAGCTCCTTAATGAACTGGCCACCATCACAGTTTATGCATCACAAAATTAATTATAACATACAGTGCTGCTTGAAAGAATGTGAACCCCTTTAGCAGTTTAGAGTTTTCTGTTGTTTTACCATGATTTTCCTATTTTATCATCACCAGTTTTCCATGTACGAAATGTCCGGTTTATGTTCAGGATCAATTGCATGTTTATCAATTGCATGGAATTAGTGTATGTGCAAAAGTAAGTGAACCCCCAGCTTTTACATGATTTATTATTCTGCTGGTGCTTCTTGGTGATGGTTTGATTGGCGTCCACTTCAAGACAGAGTTGCGGTCATGTTGAATGCCTTCCATTTGTAAATGATTTGTCTTACAGTGGATGGAAGAAGCTGGAATCTTTTGGAGATGGTCTTATAGCCTTCCCCAGACTGATGGGCTGTCAGTACCTTCTTCCTGATGTCATAGGATATCTCCTCTTCTCGGCATTGTTGATCTCTGTGGGTACACCTTGGCATTACAGTAGTTTGGTTGGTTTCCTCTCTATTTTAATCTGTGTTGCCCAATCCTTTTCCTAAGGATGTCTTATTTGATTGGTTTGCTTAATTGACAAATTAAGCACTCAAATGTGATTCACAAAATCTGTTACCTTCTTGACTTTACCAATGCAGATGGTGGTTCACTTACTTTTGTACATACACTAATTCCATGTTTAATGTAGTGTTTTGGGTACTCACACAATTCCCTCTCAACAAGTATGCAATTGATAAACATAAACCTGACATTTCATATATTGAAAACTGGTGATGATAAAACAGAAAACTCTAAATTGCTCAAGGGGTTCACATACTTTCAAGCAGCAGTGTAGGTCTGCAGGACATACGTGGTCTTGCATGGCTCAACAGTATAGTTTGAAACACACAGCCTATGGAATGGTGTACTTTGTGCCAAAGACCACTTTCAAATTTCACTAGATAATTAATAAAGGTTATATTTTCTGTTTAGGACCCAATATGCATATCTCAGATTTGAAAAGGAAAAAGAAATGAAAAGGCTGTTTCACAATGACCTACATTTTCAGTGCTTCAAGGAACAAAATCACCATGTATTCACTTAACTACCATTTCACCTAAAAAGCTATCTCATTCACATACTCACAGTGGATGGTGAGTTCAACACAGAGATCTGAAAGCCATATTGAAAAGTCCCACCAATACCAGTGATGAAAATGGCAGCAGTAAGTAGAGGACTCTGCAGCTGCCAACAAAGACCAAAGCAAAGAACTAAATGGCATATATGGTTGTCTCGTCAACCGAAAATCCAACAGAGGGCGAAAAACGGACGGACACTTACCAGTAACCCCAGGGCACATGCCATGTTGAAGGCCAAACTTGTTAATGTCTTATAAAAGCGCTCACTCTCTCTCTGATAGTGTTTCACTGTTGGAGAATCAGGAATAAGCAGGTCCAAATAGCTAACCAACAGGGGTGAAGAATTACTCTTTAATCTAAATCAGGCTAAGAGAGCAAAGGGAATGTCTGAAACTGTGAAAAAAAGAAACATTTAACCCTCACTGAACTATACATCAAAACAAAAAGATTATCATGTTCTGTACAAACACACTGGCAAGACGCTATTGTAGCGAAAAACAACTGTTTCATTTCTTAGAGTTAATTTTCAATCAAAGTCAGAAGTCTCAGTGCGATAAACTGAAGTTTTATTCAATCCTGCAGACATTTCATTCAAATCGAGAGCGGTGGTCCATGTAGCAGCTCTGAATCAAAAACCTAGTGCATTAACCCTTTAAAGTCATAATTTGTCACTTTATGCAAATCACAAACCTCTTATCACAAACTTTATCTAAAAAGAACCAATCAGAATATTACCTCTAATCTTTATATATTTTATCCTCGCTTTAGCCAATCAAAATATTCTTGTTCACCTGTTGCGAGGGAACTTTTTAGGGGAATGGACCCTTGTGACCACATATTTTGTGCCCTTACAATGTTGCAAAAAGCCTATTTGGAGGCCTCCCCTGTCCTTGACTAGTCAGCATCTAAATAAAATTAATTATTTTATTTTATTATTATTATTATCTCAAGACTCCCCCATGACTGCTTGGCTGTCTCCATCGGCCTGCACCTGTTGGAAAACAAGTCTCATCCCTGGGAACAGGCCTTTCTGCATGACCTTACAAGACACTCACTTCTACACACAGGCCTCATACACTTCTGGTTTCAAAACTGCTTCATGTTCACCACACCAATGTATTATTATAACAATGATCCTTAACAACACACACAAACTCTTATGACAGCAACACATTTTAAAGCAGCAGTAAGACGCTTTGGTCGAAAACTAGCCATCTAATTACCAATAACTTTGCAAACACCAGCAACGGTGAAAAGAACAGACAAAAGCTTACTGGAAAGCAAAATCGTGATTTTTTTCACTAATGCAATTGGTGACCTTGTGCTGTTAAAGCTTTTCTTACATTTTCAGACAACTACATATACATTGCATAGACGGGGTGGCAACTGGGACTGATGGGTCTGTTTATCTGTCCTTCTCGTGTCTAAATGCCAATGCATTTTAATCAATTTAAAGACTATACCAAAGCCAGTTGCCTATCAACACATTCCCTCAAAAAGTTGTACATTATTGCATACTGTTGCTTTAAACCTCTGTAAACACATTTACAGATATTACTGGTTATCCACAACATAGTTAGCCTGGATACCAGACCGAACCCCGCCCACAAAATTTTGAGTATGACATCGTCAGGCTACAACATAGTTACTCAGCATGCAAAATGCAACCTGTAAGATACTGTACAGTACATCATTCTGCAGGATAAGGGACAATCACCACTCAAAGTTCATGGTTTCTCACTGCTGAAAAGACACAGTACTTCCTCTTTTTTACACACTGCAATCTCTGTGAATATGTTAAGGTATATATTCCAAGAACACCTTATTTTAAGAGAACAAATAAATGTTTTCCTGGTTACTGAATGACATTTTTTACATCTATTTCTGAAGGCTCCTGTATTTGTGGCTGCAGAAATTGGTGTCTGCAACGAATAATACTTTGAGGAAGCCACATAGAGCCATGTCATATGGCAAATCCTCTGTAGGCAGTTAGCTGATGCTGAAAGTGGACAAACTGTTTGCAGGTCACTCACCACTGACGTGAGTCAAACATTCATCCGGGAGTAGACCAACAAGACAAATCTATGACATCTATGACTGAGCATGTTTAAAATACCCATGAGTTTTGCAAAAACAATAAAACATTCAAAATACAGCACGCTTCTCATGTGAATGATTGTCTAATAAGTTCAAACAGACATGGGCCTGTGGGCATAAATTCACGCACAGGCAGGGATAGGGAAAACTTGAAGAAATTTGCCCCTCACAAAACCAACTTCATACACTGCACATGCAAGAAGTGCGTGCAGCAGACCATGTATCTGTATATTAAATAAGTGTGTTGATATCTAGTTCAAAATGGTCTTTTAATCATTTTAAATACAGGGTTAATGGAAGCGTTTTGATGGTTATCATTGATGGTTGTTAAAGAGCCACTGACAGTAGGCTTTTCCATCTACGGTTTCTGATGATATGGACTTTATTCCTGGACAATGTGAGGGAGTTAAGTGCCATAAGCCTAACGCTCTCCTTCAACAGACTACAATAAAAAACCCAATATCCCAAAACTTGGCTTCTCTATCAGCAGGTAGTGCAAGTAATTCAATCTTAAATGGTAAATGCTAAAAAGAAATGGCAATGGTAACAATTGATCAGTGAAAACATAAACAGCATATTTATTAATTATTATTTACAAAAAGAAATCTTAAAGGTTGACATGGAACTCTTCAGTAGACCTTGCTCACACAAATGGGGGGAGTGGCATTAAAGCCCCTTATCGTGGCAGTTGTTGATCAGCAGCCAGTCCTTCATCTGACCTGAGGATGTCCTGCAGATCTCTCAGCAGCAAAGGCCCTCAGGACACGTTAATGAGGTTTCACACCAGAAGATCACAAATAAGAACAAGATGCCTACCATAAGGAACTGAACTGAATTATATCTGTAACATCCCATATGCCTCTATGAAAACTGGAAACCTACGTGAACTATTAAGTGAAATCCACTTTTCCTGAAGGAGTTGTTGTCCAGTGTGTTTGTGAAGAGGGACAGAGGCTGACGGGAGGTTGATAAGGTTTCATGAGATAGAGACTGGTGGTCAATGTGATTTGATAGAGGCTAGTGGATGCTGATTGGTGTGGTTTGCTGAGAAGGGTGGTGGGTGTTTGGAGGTTGGTATAGTATAGATGCACAGAGCCTGATGAAGGTTGAGGCCACAGTCTCGGGGTGGACTCAGAGCAGCTGGTAGCGGGTCAGCCCTGCCCCTCTGACCTCCTTCATGCGCTGGCAGTGGCGCAGCATGTTCAGCAGATTCATGAAGCGCTTGTCCAGGGTCACCTGGGCAAACTCACGCAGGTCTGCATCCACAACGAAGAAATGTGCTGAGGGGACACACACACACACACACAACAGACACACACACACACACACACACACACACACACACACAAGCATGCATTAGCATACACACACGCAGTTTGACTAGACCAAAAAGTGTGTGGTATGTATGTGGTTATGTCATGTTTGGTTGCCCTCTAAGCTTGGGCAGTGTGTGGGAAACGTGATAAATATTTGATCAATATTTTACATCTTTCCATTTCTAATCTTGTGTAGTAAATGTGCAAGTCTTAATATCCTGTTAGGCCAGCAATAGACGAAGCTAATTTTTAGTTAAAAAAATCTAAATCAATAGCTCCTACCTTTCGTCCCGCTAGTCTCGTTCTGCTTGAAGCGCTCATAAAGCTTGCGTGACACGTTGTTCAGAGTCTTCGGAGGCTGCTGGAGGATCTTGTATTTCTCCATCACCGTCTTGTTCATGATCCGCACTGTGGCGTTCAGTTGGTCATATGTCACACGACCTTTCATGTACCTGAGGATGAAGGGGAGAAGGAGAGAAAGAGAGTTTACATCATTTTTTATACAAATAGACTTTTAAATGATTAATTTAATTACTAATACTGTAATTAATTTTTGTACACTTGTAGTCCAAGAGTAGTTCAATGTTGCTTAGGCAATAATGTAACATCGTACTTTGATGTTTGCACTAAATTAAACTGAATTGAATTGAATTGAGAGAGAAGGGAAGGAATATCACTAAACTGAGATTGTCCTTCTAAAAAACATGTACAATAATCTACATATGGCTTTTCCTAGGCAGTAATAGGCAGCAGGGGTGAGTAAAAGGGACTTACGCTGGTATACTGTCAAACTCAAGTACAGTTATGAACTCCATCTCCTTAATCGGTTTTCGAGACTTCTTGGCTGCTGCCTTTTGCGGTTGCTCGTTTTCCTTTTCAACCGGCAATGCTTCTTCTCTAGGGAGAGTAAAAGACAGAGAGAGATAGATAGAGAAAGAAAAGAGAAAGAGAAAGCAAGTCTCAGCTGATTCAATAAAAGGTCAAATAACAGACTGAACCCAGACAAACAGCCATCCCATAAACCCCAACGCCACCCCACCTCCCAAGTCACCACTAGTCTAAATCTCTTACTTCACAGTTGGCTCATAAACTGGCATGTGGCTGGGGATGTTCTCTGCCATGTGGATTGCATTCTGCAGATCCTCTTCAATCAGCTCATTCAGTTCCTGCATAACACAATCCATGAATATCATAGAAAATTCAGCAAAGCAGATCAAGTTAAACACTATATGCCATTGCATTAGTGTGCTTCTCATGATCAGTAAAAGAATGATCCCCTTCAGCAGAATCCTGTCGCCCAGTGAACCCAGTGAAGGTTGTCTAGAGCTTCAGAAATGTTAATACAGTATATACACTGCAAAACAGTCTGGCCTCAGCAGTGTGTCTGTATGTTTGTATGTTTCCTCATTCTTGTATGTGTTATGTGTCCAATAATAAGTAAACTTAAGGCATGTTATAGTATTTAAGCTCTTGGGAAACATCTACAAACCTCCAACTGCTTCAGCGATTCTCTCTCCTCAGCAACACACTTCTCAAACTGGTCCAAGAGCTTGGTCATCCCACTGACCTCTGCTGCGATTTTACAAAATCTTTTCTGTTTCTCTGGGTCATTTCCTGAAAGATATAAAAGAGAAAACATTAAACCTTAGGATATTGTTTTTCAGGTCCACACTGATGACCTTACAAGAAATGGGCCCAATGATGGCAACACTACTGGTTGTTGTGAATTGTGTTAATAGCTTTTAAATAAAATGATTTTAAAAAAAGAGTCAAGGAGCAAGAAAAATCCTTGACGATTAGGCCTATGTAACTACATTTCAACCTACCAATGGCTCGTAAGTGCATGAGGTTTTTAACCTTTGTGAGACGTCCATTGATGTGCTCCGTTAGCTCCTCAAGCTCACAGTGGCTCATTGTTCTGTAAATACATAAACCTTATAAGTCAATGTCACGTAGGCTTTTAATGTGATGAAATGATAGACAACGGCCAAAGATAGTACTTCAGAGCAAGGTGTTTTTAATTGGGTCCAGTTTCCCCGTATAATTGCTATTTAAATTGTATTTGCACAGCCTTGTATAACAAGCACATTCTCCTTTACTACTTACCAGACTCGTGATCCTCCAAAAACTGTAGACTCATTTTACCATTTGACATGGCAAACATCACATAGATAGACCATGCATTTACCCAACAATCTCAGGTCTAAGTGAATGTTAACCTTTGTCATAATTAATAATAGGAAGATCCTATTATCATAAATCCATACACTATTTACAAAACACTTATTTAATGTTGATTGGAATAACCCACTGCAATCCATGCACGAGTTTAGGCTCGTGCCCGAGGCTGGCACTTCAGAGCCTCCCCGTCCTCAGTTGTTCGGGTCATTTGACTGAACATAAATCAGGCAAACTAAAGTATCTAGGCCTTCAAAAAAAAATCTCAGTTCAGTCCATCCCAAATACGTTCAAGAGAAGTTGCATTAAAGTCAAGCCTTAGACGTACATTAATTACGTCATTCTATATGACGAGCCAGAGACAGCTGCCTGTTTTCCTGTGCAACAATCAATATATGCATGTAGTTTCTATTTGCAGTTATTTATTGCATTTGATTACATTATTTCATAACCTACAACAGATGACCTCCAAATGTCTCAACGTTAGCTTTGGGAATAACTGACAACGATAACCTGGACAAGTAAGTTAATAACTGACCAGATAAGAAGACCTCGGTACTTGACGAGTTCTCTTTACATGTTAGATAACTTTGAACCTTTATTTACCTCAAAACGTAGACAACTTGTAGGTTAGCTAACACATCAAAACGCCCAAAACATAAGGTTTAAACAAGCCGACAATCTAGATATCCTACTTGAGAACTAGCGTAAATAGCAAAGGTCTGTCAAAGCAAGCAACTGGTCTGGTCAGGTTAACTACAACGTCAACCCATGAGGTATTCACTTGTAAAATAAACTATAAATTAATTTAGCTCACTTACTATAAGATCCAGATAATGCTTCCGATGTAGTGTAAAGAATCTGTATCCCGCGTCAACGTTCAAATCTTCTGGGGGAGGAACAGCTCTTCTTCTGGAGGGTCGACTTCAAACAATTATGAACTCTACCGCCACCCTCCGACGCTAATGTTATTACCAATAATTTAAAATAGAATGTCATTGCACCTGTCTAATGGCTCTCAAAACCCAATAGGCCTATGGATAAACTTCTTTAAACAACACTTATATATTGAATATTTATTTAATATTTTTCTTCCACTTTGGTTGTCAGAATATCCATTGGGTTGTTTCCAACCAGTGCCCAATTCCATAACCTAAATCTTTGTGAAAATAGTCTACCTACAGCTTGTATGTCTCTAGCCAAATACCAGAAAACGTACCAACAGCCCACCCATGTCACAGGACACAAGCATGAGTTGATTCTAAAATACATGCAAGCGAAGCACTCCTTTTTTTTTTTTAGCTCTATTAGGGCGTGCTGAGGTGTGTGGAAATGGTGTAACCAGCCAGCTTGTTAGCTAGCTAGCCACCTAGTAGGTTATCCAGTCACTTGTCTTTATTACCCAATTACCCATATTACCCAATGCCTACACTGGATGATATTTCACCAAAGTTGGCTAGAGCACAGTATTTCAGTGTGCTTGATGCATGGTCAGGCTACTGGACAATTAAACTAGCCTAAGTCTTGATGTTTCGAATGTTTACACTGTGGTTGGCTGATACAAATTTCTCTGTCTGCCTTTTAGTGATATTTCAGCTCCGGATGAATTCCACAGGACCTCAGTGAGGGCCTCAGTGACATTGCAGCCATAGTTGACGACAATCCGGTGTATGGGCGCACAGAGAAAGAACACAATGCAAGCCTACGTGCCAGGCTACAGAGATATGAAGGAAACAGGGGGTAAAGTTAAAACCAGGCAAATGTGTCATCGGTGTTAAAAAGTACAACTATGTAAAATAGCTTTACCCATGAGATGCACATATGGGGAATAATATTCCCATACAGAGACAAATTCATTAGCCAAACCATTCTCCACACACTTTAAGACTGGCTTCTTCACTGGGTTCGTGTTCCATTCCTCCTTTCCACACCTCCTCTCTGAGACGCCACATTCTTTATGCCCTTTGAAATCCAACCTGACTCTAAGCTCGGCACAGGGCATACGGCTTCCCTCCTTCTGAGTTCAGTCTGCTAAGGTGACATTAAATCCCTTCTCTCCATAAAATATTTAAGCCTTTTGGTGATCATATTCCTTTAACTTCCCACTATAGGTGGGATGATCTGTACAGGACTGGGGTTTCTATAAGGGTATCCATAACATCACTTACTGTTTTAAGCCTTTTTTAAACTTCCATTTAATCAAAATTTTCCCTTTTAAACAGTTTATAGTAATGGCTTTGAATTCCAAATTCATGTTAAAAAGCATATGAAAAAGAAAGAAGAAACAAAGGACTCAAAACATTTCTTAAAAGATACCATTTTAAAAACACTTGGCAAACAACAGTCACATACAGTACAAGTACATTCAATGGATAGGTTTACTACAAGGTAAACTTGACACACTTCTTAATGTTGTTCCTCAGTGCAGCAGGAGTCCGGTTTAAAAAATGCTCTTTTGACTGACAACTTGAAAGAAAGGCTTCCTTTCCAACCTCTTGCTTCTTACCCTGTACAGCCATTGCGGGTAGGTCAGAAGAATTTATCAGTGGCAGGCATCAAGAGGATACTGTGCTTGTCACAGCCCTTCAATCCCAGCCACCCAGTTGTGAGCAGGAAGCGAAACTGGTAGATACGACGTTCGTGGGAAGCGCTTAGGCCATAGCAGGACTGAACATCGTGGGTTTCACTGATGAAGCACTGGTGGAGCTTTCTCTCTTTCATGCCCGCAGAAAGGCGGTAGCAGTTTAAAAGGACACACACAACTTGCTGGTGGTCTGAGTGCAACACAGGCAGCCATAGTGTGCGCTTGGCGGGTCATGTCACTCGCTGTTGTATCGCCGCATTAGATGTGGCTCAATCAGAAGGCACTGTTGAGCAATGCTCCCCTGCGTTGGCGGGTCTTTTTCTTGGTATGTGTTAGTGACCTTCCTTCTGTCACCATCCCCTTTCATTAGCTACTATATCAGGGACATGACGACTGGTTCCCTGTCTGAAGCCATGGGGGCTCAGCTGTGCCTTAAAGCCCCTGTTTTTCACTGGGAGCCTGGGTCAATTGACCCTTAAAAAGTGTAGGCCCATTCTAGAGGGGGAAGGATAAGCACATTCTTCACTAGGCTGTAGTGTACAGCAAGGGGATTGGCTGTAGCTGACTGTAAGAGTCCTCACTAGCATTCCACCCAAAAAATCTAAGATAAATGCGGTTTTGCTCACATCATGTATATATCTCATAACACAACATTTAAACCACAACATGAATATAAATTCATGTTTAATCACACCTTAATCCAATTGTTCCTACGCAAACTTATCGCCATTCCACAGACTGAGCCGTACATTTATACTGAGTGAGTTCATGTACAAGAGCAGTGAAGGAAAATGCTTAAGTCTGCAAAATTGCTGATGTGTGAAAAGCCTTATGTGGTGATTTATTTTATTAGATATCTTTAGACTGCTGGTGATTTATTTGAGATCACATTGATACAATATGCAAATATGATACTGCTTTACAAAACAGTACATTTCAACAGTGATATATTTACAGAGAATAACTGTAGAATATGTTTTTGATATTTTGCTCATGTAGACTTCTAAAACATGCAGATGCATAATAACAATAAGATGCATAATGATATGTACGATACTGTTGCAAACTGTTACAGTCTTTTCTCATTAAATAAATATATTTCTCAAATATGTCGGCCTTTCTACACAAAAAAAATGCTTGGGCTAGTCCAATTCATTTCGGGCAACATAAATCTAAAGAATGCCTGCGCGATGGGCTACTAGGTGTTAATTAACATATAAAGCATCTTTATTCTGGCTAGATGCAAAAAAAAAAAAAAATGGACTCGTTGGTTAAAAACATTTATTACAACCTAGTTTTTAAAACACTTGGCAAACAACAGTCACATACATAACAGTACATTCAATGGACAGGTTTATTACGAGGTAAACTTGGCACACTTCTTAATGTTGTTCCTTAGTGAGCAGGAGTCCAGTTTTAAAAAAAGAAAAATCAATCAAACAAACAAAAACACTTGTATCTTATTAGCAATGAAAAGCATTTCTGGAATGTTACTAACACTGGATTTTGAGAATTCCTCCAAACCAATTGAATGTGCATCTACCTAAATATTTTTGTACAAATCAGTTTTTTTGTTGTTTACATAAAAATGAATTTCAGTATTTTTTTTAAGAAAACATTTGACACACAAAGTTTACTCTTGAAACAGCCACGGACAGTTAACCGGATTCCAAATGATATATTGTTCTGTATTCTGATGTGCATATTGGCACCACAATTAAGCCACCAGCTCTTAGTATTGACCTGTGAGTGCCTCATAGCCATGGGGTTATGGCAGAGCAGTGGCGTTTTCTACATTAGGGGCACATGGGGCACTGCCCCAACAGATCCAGATGGCACTGTTGTGCAGACAGCTCAATCTGTGGTTTGTGGCAAAATATATCTTATTTGATTTAATATGCAAAGAAGTGTGAATGTGTGTGTGTGTGAATAAGCTTGACTCACAAGCATTATAGTCAATCTGCAAGAACAAAGTTTTGTTCATTTAGCAGCATGTTTTGTTGCTGTTATTTGTGTCAGTTGTGCATTTTGCTTCATATTGTATGCCACACGTGTGCCACAAGCTTAATTAATTATGCAAGTTATTTGAGCTATGAGTCTGTCTAATCTTTTAACTTTGTTGCAATTATTTTACTTTAATGCAGTATTATAGGTAACATCTTCGTGTTGCGCTGAAGCATGTGAAATGTATTAATTCGATCCTGCTGGCCCTCAAAATGCAGCCCATAGCATATCTTACTGGTCTATATAGGCCTACTGCTTATAATAATCAGCTACCTCTATTTTTGTGACGGTGACATGACGTCATACAAAATTGCCCCACCAGAAATTTTAGGCTAAAATCGCCATTGTGGCAGAGTAATGCACAGTATAGTATTTTTCCTTTTGTAAAACTTTAATAACATTTTGAATGACTTTGAATCATTAATGTAACTCTGTGCTGGAATGCAGTCTCTCTCTCTCACACACACACAATGAGCTGTAAATATCTCTCCTGTCTGGGATCCACACTAGTGATTTTCTAACTTCAGCACCTCAACAAAACAGTTTGGCAGTAGTCCTCCTGTGACTGTAAATGGGAGCTTCAACGTCACACACACACACACACACACACACACACACACACACACACACACAGACACACAGACACACACACACACACATAAATTGGAGCACCTAAACTCTTCTGGTCAGAGTCCCAATGAAGCCTTGAGTAGAGATGCCATATCCTCAGATATGTTCTCTTCATCACCTGGAAAGAGAGGGGACAATCAAGGACAAAGAAATCAGATCTGGAGTTTACACTGTATTGTGCATGTGTGCGAGTGAGCAAGCTTTTTGGTATGCATGTGTATAAAGCGCAATGTGTTTATATGACTGTTACAAACTATATACAACATGTTAAAAACTGTCTGGAAGCTGATCTATGAGTGTTTATCACTGTTTAGAGCAGACTGAAATATGCCATCTTAGAGTGTAGAGTAATATTGGAAATTAAAACCCCTCAACACCAGTCTTCCTGCAAAGTCAACTCCAAACACTCTGCTTCAATTCCCAAGGAGCTCACATAAAGACAAACCATCCCTTTCCACCTGAGCCACTCTGCACAAAAGCCTGAGCTAAACAAATGGGGTGATGGTGGTTGTTTGTGTCAGGAAAGGTACGGATTTAGTAAATGCTTTCATCGAAATGGACTTACAGTACAGATATACATTTTATCAGTACCCTATGCATGCTCCCTGGGAATTGAACCCATGACCTTGGTGTCGTTAGCACCTTGTTCTCCCAGATGAGCCTCAGGAACTTGACAGAGATGTGTTAGCATTACCCTGTTCGCAGGCGGTCATGTCCTGCTCCAGTTTAAGCTTCTTCTGTCCGATTCGCAACATGCCGTCCTCTATGGAGTCTTTGCAGATCAGTCTAATCACCTTCACCGTCCTGGAGACCAAAAAAAGAGCTGAGAAACCAACACACACACACACACACAAACACACACACACACAGTCTGTCCTTCAAACAATAGAGGAAAATAAATATTTAAGGTCGTGGGTGTAGTTCAGTGCCCATCACATGTGTGTATAGAACACACGCACGCACGCACACACGCACGCACGCACGCACACAAACCCAAACACATTCTCTAACCTGGTCTGACCCAGGCGATGGCAACGGTCCTCTGCCTGTTTGTCGTTGTATGGGTTGCAGTCGATGTCGTGCAAGATGACCACATTGGCAGAGGTCAGGTTGATGCCCAGGCCCCCTGCCTTGGTGGACAGCAGGAACACAAAGATGTCCTGATCCGTGTTGAAATTGTCGATCAGGCCAATCCTGTGGTCAGGACAGAGAGGAGAAGGGACAAAAATAGGTTGTGCTGATGGTCTGACTCTGTAAACTAAAGCTGGATTTTTTTAATTAATTTTCAATTTGTGCAGTTTAATATGTCAGTCCCACTCACACTGAAAGCAATTAATTTATTGCTAATTCACTGTTATGGTTTTGTGTGGGAATTGTAATGTTGCATTGTTAATCTATCCCCTAGCGACCTAGCAACATTAATCTTCTGACATGGCTTCAGTGGTAATTCGAACTACTGAATTCACGTGTTTGAAAAGGGCAAGGGGGACTTTCCCCCTTAATTCACTTAATTGATATCAGAGTAAGCTCTTGCCACATTGAGCTGATGTGAGCTGATCTTGAGAAAAGCTTCGGGCTATTCAGCATATGGTGTATCCTGGTTGCTATGCTAGCTAACTAAAGAGACTTTAGTTAAAATTACTAAAACAACTTTTAACTTGTTTGTTGACAACATTTCATGACTTTTCAAGGACCTTTAGTTAAATTTTAATCTTTAATGAAATCTAATGAAACTCTGAATTTAAATTTAACATCAACCTTAACCATTATTTTTCTAATAGTTAACCTACGTCAATTCATGTAAAAACCAGCACACTGCATAAATACGCATAAATACACAAATAAAACATTATTTATGGAAGAGTACAATAAGATTATTAATTTCAATAGACTGAATTTCACAACTCTTCTAGGTCTGGAATTTTTGGGATTCTAAAATTCCATGAATCCTCCAGGATCCCCATGATGGTGGGAGCCCTGTTAAATGGCAGTTTAATTTGCATGAAATGATGGCTAGTTTTCTAGCTGACGTAAGTCTCCTCAAATTAACTTATAAAATAATGATAGGAAAAGGTAGAAACCCTCAGGGTGTCTGTGAAGCTTTGCTGCTTGGCCTCCGATTACACAAGTTAGCAGCTAATTAGTTCATACTAACACACCCTAGCAACTGCCAACTGTTAAGATGGTTCGTTAAGCTAGATGTAGCTGGAGTAGTTCATAGCTAGGCAAGAGGCCTTGTTGTTTTACACGTCTCTGTAGTATCCTGTTCAATACAGCCTGGCGGGAATGCACAACATCTGTGACTTTATTGCTATGAAAGACTGAGTGGGAAAATTAGTTATCTATCTCATGTAATTTTTACCTGATACATTAATGGGTTTCGTGTGTGTAAGAGGCTTAAGTTGAAAAAAGAACTGGCTGCTGGTTCACCCACCTGTCAGCCATGGGCGTGGAGCCATCTAATCGGATGTAGCGGTGGCTGTGGTGCTTGAGGAAGACCTCAAGAATGTCTAGCATCATGGTGAACTGGCTGAAGAGCACTACTCTGCTGCCCTGCAGGGTGGGGAGGGGTAGTGCAGGGGGAAAGACAAAACATGCAGAGAGATGTTGAGGCCATGCAGATCTTTAACAGGAATAGAGCATTTCTACTGTTGAGTTTTGGCATGTGTGTATTAGGGGTGGGTATCGCCAACCACCTCGCGATACGATACGCATCCCGATACAGGGGTCGCGATACGATATGTATCGCGATACATGCGATACGTACGTATACGATACGTATCCCGATATTTTAGGCTTATAACAAAAAAAAATTGCATGTAACTCCTTGACAGTACATCATAACATATTTGTCACCTCATGTGGATTCTACAGAAACTCTGCTTTCAAATTATACCATCAACTGGATGATGGGCAAAGTATGCAGGCAGGCACATGAACCAAGTAGACGCTGTACAAAGAAACAGACAAAAAAAAAAAAAAAAAAAAAAAAAAAAATTTTTTTTTTTTTTTTTTGATGCACGTGAAGTATCGATACTGACGCCTCCGTATCGATACACGCATCGTAAAGAGGCCCGCGACGATGTATCCCCGTATCGATATTTTGAACACACCCCTAGTGTGTATGAGGCAGTATGGTGAGTCTTTCTCCAATATGATATAGTTTGGTAGCTGTGTTGTTGTGTGTGTACCTTGCACCTGTCTGTAGGGCTGGGCGATATGGAAAAAAACATATATCACGATATGGATTATTTTATATCACGATAGCGATATATATCACGATATGCCCTCTTGCTTTACTGGATAGGGGTGTACTTAAAAGTGTGATCCATCACGACCTGTACCACAATTACGCAGATTGTACTGAACGTTTCCATTGAATCTTTAAATAGTAAGATTAAAACAAAGTGCATGACATTTAGTCCAGTGCTTGTGACTTTTAGTGGTTCTTTAATGTAGGCCTACTTTCAGAAGATAAATCAAGTTTAATTTAATTAAAAAACTTTCTTTTCAATGTTTGTTCATATGCTATAGCAATAATGATGAGAAAAACATTTTCTTATATGGCCACGTATAAAAATAAGAAAATTAAGAAGTTGGCCATTACACATACGCCCCATTGACCGCTTCAGCCCGTTGGTGCAACAGTGAAGATGGTCCTGTAAACAAACGCAAGTAAACGATGGAGCTGCGTTTTATCTGGATAAAAAGCATATTAGCGTTTACATTTCCCAACCAATTTCATTTTTATCTTCAAGGGTTTATGATCTACGTGGAGTACCAAAAAAAACCTCCATGCTACTTAGAATCTAGATAGTTAAGCTATAAACGCCAAAGACATATACACATATGCTATGTCTATGATAATCGCTGCTAGATGCTCACTGTTCTTGTGCTCCCACAGCTCCTTCACTTTTGAAATACTGAAAAGAAATCTAAACTAACGAAATAGTGCATCTTAAACTACAACTATTTGACCATCATTGAGAAAAATGGAACAGAATCTGCTAATAAATGGCTACACTTGTATTATACTCGTATTATACGGCTCTCCAAAATGTTCAAAAAAGTTCCGTTGATTTGAATGGGCCACCCCAGCATTTGCACGTCTGTAATGTCTTGATTTTCACTGCTGCAATAAAGTAATGACGCTGTCATTAGCAATGGGTGTCGATGCCCAATTGTATAACAGCGGCTGTGGTAACAGTTACACCTTCCTGCAGCGCGTCCATTATTCATTTTTTTTAAAAACCAGAATTAAATTTCGCGGGCTCTCACCGTCAATCATGTCGCAAGCGTATGATGCAAAGCAGCGTAATGTAAAGCGGTGTCGTGTCGCAAAACCACGTTCTCTAAAATGTATCTTAATATTCTTTTTTTTACAGTTGTATAAACTTAGAGTTTGCATAATAAGAAAAGCAAAATGTTATATTAGGATGTGAAATTATATTAAAATGTATATTAGCTGTAATAGTGAAAAAATAAGTTTATCACGATAGAAACGATAGAGGAGAAAGGTCACGATAGACACGTTTCTATCGTCCTCACGATATATATCGTCATATCGCCCAGCCCTACCTGTCTGTAGGTGTATCTATATAAAGGGAATATATCTATCTATCTATCTGTCTGTCTATATCTCTCTCTATATATAGATATATATATATATATGTATGTGTGTGTGTGTGTGTGTGTGTGTGTGTGTGTGTGTATATTATATAAGTGTTTGTCTCCTCTTTCAAAGAGCTCAACAGCTTTGTGAGGGTGTGTGAGTGTCCTTGTCCGCGAGTGTGTATCTGTGTGGGGGTGTGAGTACCTCCTCTTTAAAGGACCCCAGCAGCTTTGTGAGAAACTGCAGCTTCCCCGAGTCCAGCAGCTGGTCCGAGCCGAGCTTGAACTCCCTCAGCGAGGAGAACTGCAGGCAGAGCCGGTGCAGCTCAAAGTCCGACATCACCTCCATGTCCTCCTTCACCATAGCCGGGTCCGAGTCCCGGTGGGTCAGCTCCTGAGGGGGGGGAAACCCAATAAGACTACTGACAAAGGATATGCAGTAAAATATATGCCTCACATGTTAAACGCTGACCTATATGAAAACAGTGCACTTTCTGGTTTTATCAACTACAGTAATCTGAATAACTCAGGATTGAAATCGCCTGGTAAAACTACCACACTACCTCACGGACGCAGGGACCGAAGTTAAGACCAATCAGGCAACACAAGACTTGAGAACTTGAGGCTAAGTATTTGATTTGGCATGGATGGATGCATTGAACAACTAATCAAAACGAGCAATGCAAACCCAAACCAGACTAAACATACGTCGCACACAGTCCAGCTCTCGGAGAAAATGAAAGGGCACTTTTGGGAGGCATAACGGAGAGTTTGGTGATTATGTCATCCATTTCTGTTCCACGCTTGGTGCCATTCTGTCTCTGTGTGCGATCCATAATAGGACTCATAATGCAGCAGGTGCCGTCGATAACCCCCTCGTGACCCATCAGCACTGACTACATCTGCTGAGCCACCCAACGGGGATGCTGATGGCAGCCGAAACCATGGCAACTGCATATGTACCCCTCCCCCCCTAAAAAACCCAACCTAGTCATTTTTCATTACTGGGCATTTGCTGGGTTTTATGTGTCCTCATTTCGCTGGCTGTTTAGATACTGCCTCTCTGTTTAAAGGCACTGTGTTGTGTTGTGTTGTGGCTTAGAAAGAGACATTACATGAGTGTGAGGAATGGAGGAGTGGTCCAGTGACGGGCCTTACGTTCAGCATGAGTTTGCTCATAAGGGTCAGGCGCTCGGAGGTGTAGTACTGCCGGTGCAGCAGCGGGTGGTTGGCCATCTTCCGCAACTGCATCATTGCATTGGTCAGCGCACGCTCTACACACACACAAATGGAACATGTTACACAACACATTTGTCAGTGCCTGTGGGACTAAGTTTATATACAAATGCTCCACACAAACACACATCAGCAAACGTATGCACACAAAAGCTGCAGCACTATCGAAACAACACACATGCATGCACATACACACATAACCTCTCCTGGAATGTACATGCACGCATGCACACACACACACACACACACACACACACACACACACACACACAGAGGTGGGGTTTTCCCTTCATGGCATAACAGTGGAGAACACTCCTACCTAAAGACCTGCAGACCCCCCACCCCCACCCATAAAACTGAAATTAGTTCTGATGGCTTCGCTGGGGGAGCCGAACACTAATCAATGTGACAACTTTTACGAGCGGAGGGGAGGTTTCTGGAGAGGGCCGCCGGGATTGTACCCATGCACGTACACATCCATGCATATCAACTCACTGGAGACCCGCCAGGCTGCACTGACAGGAGAGGAAAAAAAGCTGATGCAATTAGGCTAGCGAATCACAAGCTGGTTGGGCTCTCGTGGACTGATCGCAAACGCGGCTCTCAAAGCCCTGTTGTGTTCAGAGTGAGCTCAGTCAAGCAGCAGGGAAGATCTTGGGTCGTAATGAGGCAGCCTAGCACTGATTCACAGTTATTACATTCAGGGTGGAAATATCACAGAACTGGGCAGGGAGAGACACAAGGAGTTGAAAGGACTATTCTCCTTTTCTAATTCTGTCCTCGCATCTGCTTACCGTCCTCTACCACTATCCACATTCTCTCTGTTGTGCTTTCCTTGGGTTTCTTTACCTTAACTATCTGTGTGGATTAGGTATAAGGTAAAAAATGATGTGACCTCTCATGGCCATGACGGGGGCAGACTGGATCTCCTGTCTCTTCTATCCTCTGCTAATGCTCAACTTCATCCACATTTATCCCCCATATCCTGCTCTGTGAAACTCAGGTTGGTTTTCTTCACACACACACACACACACACACACACACACACACACACACACACACACACACACACACACACACACACACACACACACACACACACACACACACACACACACACACACACACACACACACACACACACACACACACACACACACACACACACACACACACACAGAGAGAGTGTGGTAATATTTTCATGAGGTGCACTGTGAGTCATGCTGTCCCAAGGGGAACTTAGCATAAAAGAGTGGAGAAAATGCACATCAAGTACACTCTCTGCGCTTAGGCTTCACATAGGCACAGGCTCCATACTAGCACAACTGCAGTGCGCACCAGTGAGAAAGCAGGAACAGTGCCCAAACCTTCAAGGCTGGATTAAGTGCGGCTAACGATGATTATACAACAGTTAGATCACATCAAATTATTTATTAATTTCTGATTGAACAAGGAGCATCTCATGAGTGGGGACATCCTGACACAACCCCACTTGGACTCTTCACCACTGGTAATCTCTCTGCATTTGATAGCCTTTAACCGTTCAATTGTACAACATCAACATTCCATTTGTGAAGACAGGTGAGTGTACAATTTAGTATGTACAAATAGCCTTTCTGACTCAACTTGGATATACAGTATACATTGCTTGGCAACAATTGATGCCGAACACTCAGGCTGGAAAAAAAAATGTTGGGGGTGTAGAATGAATAAACAAAATCAAACTAAACGAAAGAAATCACAATCTCCTGTCTTCAAACGCAATTAGTCAGTAGTAGAACTGTTGTATAAAAGCAATATGACACTCATGTTGGTAAAGGATATCCCCACGGCTGAGATTACCTGCAGCACTCAACTATCCTTTACCAACCCCACTCTCACTCGTGTCATATTGCATAACTGGCCCACTTTGACAAACTACTCACACCCACACGTCCTCTTCTCCTACCCCTCTCTCCTTTAGTCAGACTTTCCTCCCTTCCCCCACTCACTCTCTCCATTGGTGGCACCCTTCAGCTTGCTGAGGAGGGCGCCGTAGAGCTGCTGCTGCTTGGTGCTCATGGGGCAGAACTCCACCAACTCCTCTTTCGCCGGCAGCTGCTTCAGGACCTGTCGTCGTGACAACACAAACAATGCAATCACCATTGATACTGCAACTCAAACATGGGCAACAGCAACAACACACTGCCTAAGAACAAATCACACACACACAATATAAATATGTAACACACACACACACACACACACACACACACACACCCGTTACCAAATTTGGAGCACATGTATTAAATGCATAGGATTCAGTTGGCAAAGAGCCTTTCAGAAATGCTGTGGCACATTGAGATAGCGATTATCACATTTCTATTGTTGTTTTGTAGAACATGTTTGTGTTCTAAAGCACTTACAGGTACAGCGTGTAGTTTTTAATGACATCTAATGGTGAGCTTGATGAATGCAACCAGCTGAATATCCTTCCCTTTTCAAGCGTGTGCGAGTACCTACGGTGAAAAGCCCTATCTAGAGCCAGTGTTTTCGTTCTGCCATTCTGGGCTACGGTAGAAACAAGGCGGTGCAACATGGCGGACCTGCTCCCTATGTAGATACGAAGGGGTTCATTCTAAGCTAACAAAAACGCAACGATTCAGTTTACACTAATGAAAGCATAATTATGAATACTTATTTCTACTTATAGATGCCACTACAAACCGCACACTGTACCTTTAAGGCAGATATTTTGTCTCATTCTCTGAGAGTGGAAACTGTGAGCCCTCTGCTTGACCTGACCACACATATTCTCTTACGCCAAACCACCCAGCAATTACACACCACACACACGCAGAGAGCACACAGGTGCGCACACACACACACGCACGCACACGCACGTCCTCTGCCTGCTGTGCCCTTCCCAGAGCCAGCAGGAAACAGGCAGGGATTCAATTCTTAAACCTTAAAAGCCAATCATGGCCCGCCAAACAAAGAACAATGGCAGAACTCACAGTGATCACACAGGTATACATTACCTAAACTGTTTGCTGATTTGAGACAAAAATTGTCTGTTTATTGTAAATAGAAGACATGAACCCTCTAATCTGTGATGTCTCATGTGCTGCTTTTGGTGTTTTCGAGATGGCTCTTGCAGACACCAATGGCCACAAGTGACTTACATAGGCACATCAGAACAGAGCTGTACTACTAGACAGCATCATTTTTAATAATAATAATATCCATAATGTTTTAAATCTATAAGGAACACACTTGGCATGGCCACTGATCCCACACCGACACAACAGAGCCGGGCAATGGATTGTGGGTGATTAACAGAATGGTCTTTCACAGAGGCCTCTCTCCATCCTGAACAACGCACTCTCCTGACTCGAGGCAGAGCACTGCTGCTCTGATTTACAACTGGTTACCTGTTTCATCACGCCCCCCAGGCCATACCATAAATCTGAGAAGAAATAGATTTACTAAATATGCCAGCTCGGCTTATGAAACATTACCGTGCTGGGGGATGTTTGTCCTCAACACACTGATTTCTGTGAATTTATTTCATTAGTTTTATTTTCTGCTGGTTTAGCTGGGCGTTACCTCACTCTTGATGCGTCTGAGGATGAAAGGTTTCATGATGAGTTTGGCGTGGGTGATTCTCTCCCTCTCAAAGCCGCTCTGCTCTTCAGATGAGCTCTGGAAAACAGCAGTCCATGCCAATTTTACTCATTTTTAACTTAAAGGCATAGTTCACCAAACAAACAAATGAAGTAAATGGGAATCAAATATTTCTGGTCTGTAGTATTATGCTGAAAAACTTTGTATGTGAGTCTTTCTTAAGCTGACAGAGTGGAACAGATCTGGCCTGTTATGGCACAGACCGGCTAGTTAGCACCTCAATGCAGTGGTTCCCAAAGTGTGAGGCCCTATCCGCTTTCTAGGCCAGATCCTCCCAATGCATTATAATAATTGCAGAAGATATAACTTGTGATATAAAAGTGCTGCAAGTACCTCAGAATGGTGGGGGACTGGGCTATGTGTTTAGAGAACTCTGTGTTCTGCGGGTTGTGTGATATTCTGTGTTAGGAGAACAGTGTGTTCTGCGTGTTGTGTGATATTCTATGTTAGGAGAACAGTGTGTTCTGCGTGTTGTGTGATATTCTATGTTAGGAGAACAGTGTGTTATGCGTGTTGTGGGATATTCTGTGTGAGGAGAACAGTGTGTTATGCGTGTTGTGGGATATTCTGTGTGAGGAGAACAGCGTGTTCTGCGTGTTGTGGCATAGTCTGTGTTAGGAGAACAGTGTGTTCTGCGTGTTGTGTGCGTGGCTCACCATGGAGAACAAGCGGGCGATCTGGGCGGTGCTGCTGGAGAACATGGAGGGCATGATGAAGTTGAGCAGAGACATGAGCTCCAGAAGGTTATTCTGCAGAGGGGTGCCTGTCAGCAGCAACCGATGAACCGCCTGGAGAGAGAGAGAGGGAAAGAGAGGGAGAGAAAGAGACAAAGAGAGGGGGGGAAGAGACAGAGAGATGGGGTGACAGAGAAAGAGAGAGAGAGAGAGAGAGGGACAAGGGGAGGGAGAGAGGGGGGGAAGAGACAGAGAGATGGGGTGACAGAGAAAGAGAGAGAGAGAGAGGGGGGGCAAAGAAGAGTGAGTAAGAGAAGGAGGGTGGGAAAGATGATAGATGAGAGGTGCATGAGAGATTGAGAAAAGTGAAAGAAAGAAAGAAAGAGAGACAAAAATAGAGATGGAGTGAGAGAAAAATGACAAAAAGAAGGTCATGAATGAGGGAGAGAATGAATGAGAGAGATGGATCAAGAGTGAAAAAAGAGAATGAGGGAGGGCAAGAATATGATGGAGGACAGATTCAGCTTAAGCAGGAACTCTGTGAAACTATCATCAAAACTCAAACTTATAGAAGACCTGGATTCTTTTAAATTTCACTGGCACAAACTATTGTGCCCTGGCCACATAAAGAAACTCAGTTTTTTGGGCCTACAACATTTCAGCAAGGAACAAGGATGGGCCATGGGATCGTAAAACCTGACCCTTGACCTGTCAGATGGGACGCTTCATGTTGCACTCACGTTTATAGCCATGAGGTGGCGATAGCGTAGTGAGTTCATGTTCTTCAGCATGTGGCCTTCATCAAACACAGCATACTCCAGCTTCAACTTACGGAACAGGCTGCGGTCGCTCGAGTTCCCTATCGCCAGGTTGTACCTGTACATGTACAAACACACACACACACACACACACACACAGATTAGTGGACTGTGGTGGATCCACTAGCAGGACCTGATGCTGAGGGCCTTGATAAGCTGGTCTGCAAGGTCTGATTAGAGTGAATAATAAATGAACTGCACCTCCTCAGCTTACCAGGACCCCCCCCCCCCCCCCCCCCATTATCACGAGCGCCTTCAGGTATCAGCAGTGGACCATTTATTATCATTACTACTCCATTAACACAGGGTGCCCCCGGCTAAAACGGGGACACGGCTAGCGATTTTCCCTCATTAACCTTGAGGAGCCCCGCAGACGGCGGTGCAGCGAGGGAAGCCTCTCGGGCCGAGGGCAGCCGCGCTTCAGTGACGCACTCAAGTTTCCCCGACCAAGGGCATGCTCTATATCAGGTTTGTGTAGGTCACCCTTTTTCAAGGTGAAAATAATGCATCAACAGGTCACTGAGATCCTTTGACTGCTGCAGCGGCCACTAGACTTCTCCAAAACGATGAAAAGGTCGAGATGAGTCCTTTTCACAAATGTATATGGAGAGGAGAGGATAGTTGCAACCACCCAGATTTATCCAGGCAGTGCATATTTTGATCTACAGTTCCTTTGATCAATGGTCGTTAATGATAATGAATGGAAAATCAATACTCATTACAAGAAATTCAATATCAAAGGTTACCCATTTAAAAAAGCAAGAGGTAATAGCTACTTTCCCTGATTTGGGCATTTTTGTTAAAAGTGGTTTTATCCACATACTGAATATATTACTGCACTATATCTAACCCAATGTTGGTTTCACATGGACGTTAAAGGCAAAATTATTAGTAAGGGAGGAAAACTGCAGTAATAACAAGCAATTACAAGCTAGCCTCAGCATTCCTTGTACAGGTGATCGAGGTAATGACAAGTTGAATACTTCTGTGGTTGTCACTTGACATCAGTTCTCCAACATTCACTGAAAGTTTTCTGGCTATTCACCTTCGCAACTTCACTTATGAAAACCCACCCAAGGCCGCGATGTCTAGCTGTATTGCCGGTCCACCCATTAGCTGTAAAGGGTGTGCCAGAGGACAGCAGGCTAATGATAGAGGGGAAGAGGTGATCACAGCCACACAAGCTCATTGATCAAGAAAAATCCCTTGTTGGCCAGATTGTTCCAAAAAAATAAAAAATAAAATAAACACAGAATAGGCAGCTAAATAGCTTTAGCATCTATGAGGCCAGATGAAACTGAGCCATCTTACTCTGCTTTGGTGGGAATTCATGAAATGCTTCCTAAGTGTTTCTAAATCAGTCAGGGACTGTACTCATCCTGCATTCAGCCTTCAGCTCATTGACCACTTGACAACTTATTATTGTATGTATTTGTGAAAGGTGCTTGCACTTCGTTTTTTTGTGTGTGAAATGAGGTGCTTGTAGTTTTCGTGTCATGCTTCCACACTCACGTGGTGACGATGATGTTGTAGTCTACCAAGTTGTTGAGGACCTCGTACCGTTTGAAGCGGCGGTCCTCCGCTGTGCCTGCAGGTGAGACCAAAGATAGGACTGAGTTCTCTGCTGTTGTGGACACCGCAACTCCCTGCTGCCCCGGGAGAGCACAAGGAATGGCAGTGGAGTGGCAGTGTGTGATGGAGGAGCTGTGGAAATCTTACCGTGATAAACGAGCACCTCAAGACTTGAGCACCACAGATTCAGCTCACGGACCCAGTTATCTGCACACAGGTCAACACACACAGCGCACGGTCAATATCTGCATAGTTAACAATGTTCTTAATCACACAGGAACATTTACTTACTTTCACCATGCTCCTCACACAAGACAACACCAGTCACAGGTGTGTTATGTGGTAGACAGAGGCATGAGTATGAGAAGGCAGACAAGAGCTTCTAATCAACCAGCGAATTAATTAACCAAAAAAAAACATTTTAAAAAAATCAATCAAGTCAACCAACTAACCCATTCTGTGTGTGTGTTATAATTCTAAATCATGGACCCCGTGCAAGACAGTCCAGCAGAGATAAACCCTTAAAGATGCTTCTGAATGACCCATTAGTTAGAGCACCACGAAGAGCATGCACCAGGGTCCTGACGCCCCTCACCCAGCGTGGAGGCGGGCACTACAATGAGATGGGGCCCACGGTTTCCCTCCTGATACAGGCTGGCCAAGAAGGAGATGGCCTGGATGGTCTTTCCCAAACCCTGCAGACGGCAGAGGAAAGGCAACAAGGCAGGCATTAAATAAACATGTCGGCTCCAGTCGTGTGGAAAACACAAAGTTCTGTACGTGTACATGGCCTGAAGCAGAGCACTAAAGTCGAGGCACATTCTCCTTGTCAAATAATTTGGCTATTGTGGCGATACACTGGGAACCTTTGTGGCCAACACCGCTGAGGATCATAGAAACCTAGGAACCTTTGTCTCAACACATACAATGACACAACCAAAGACAACATGTCTGTGGCAAAAACCTATCGCTGACACTAGATGCGCTTTAATTGTCTGTTGGTGTCAAAATGATTGAACAACGTTGCCCACTGTATCTCCCGCCTTGCAAATGCCTCGTTCACCTTAGTGGTGCCCTCGTGCCAAGCAGGCGGGCGACTGAAGGGTGGCATGTCTAGCTAGGCACGGGGTCAGTGCAGGCAATCAGCAGCAGTTAAGGGGTGGTTGCAGGAGTGCTGTGTGTATTATTTAGGATGGGTGTGTGTGGCTGAGGGTAATTCACACCATCTCATCTGCCAGGATGCCGCTGAGGTTGTTCTGGTAGAGCAGGGTGAGCCAACGCAGTCCCACCAGCTGGTACGGCTTCAGTTTGAACCTGAACACACCAAAGGCCACAGCTTGGTCAAGTTATATACATTAAAACAATGGTTCTTAACCTTATTGGAGGTACTGAACCCTGCAAGCTTCATCAGTGCATTCGCCGAACCCTTCGTAATTTGAAAAATAAAATGTGATTTCTTCAAAACGTAGGTATGTATAAAAACGACTCGACATTGCTAGTGTGAACCGGGCTATACTTGGTGTGTCTTGACTCCTGCTGAACCCCTGAGAGTGACTCAACGAACCCCTGGGGTTCGATCGAACCCAGGTTAAGAACCACTGCATTAAAATGTCACAAGGTCAGAAATGTTTTGAGATGCTACACAACCCAGGATTCTGCCTACATTTAGTAAGGGATAATGTATAGTTTGCCGGTCATTCTCTATAAATAAATCCCAACAGGACAAACTGGATGGGGTTTGTAGTGTACTGGAGGGATTTATTTTTCAAGAATAATCAGCAGACTATACATTATCCTGCTAACTATGTGGTTACTTGCCATTTCTCCAAAATATGTCTTTTTTTTATGCTGTTTAGTTGCTTCGGCTGAGAAAAAAATAGTTGTTCAAGCAAATAGAACTTTAATGTTTGAGGTGTTGCGTAGCAACATATTACCTGCTGACTTTAAGTTACAATGAATATCCATTACAATAAGTGAACAGACTACTTGCTTAATGATATAAAAATGTGCACAAAACCCATTGCCAACGGCAGCGGACAGTAATTCTTTCAGCGGTCATTATCAAGAAATAGTGAACCCCAACAATGGGATGGCCCATTTCATTTCAATAGAACTTTCTGCGTATAATAAACATCTAGATTTGAGCAAATACAACAAATGTTGTCTTTCTGTATTTGCAGCTCGCTCGCTCACTCACGTAAAAGCATAAACCTTTTTAACCTAAAACAACAACAGCAGTAACAACATATCAACACAAAGTTCAGCAAGAAAAACCTTAAAAAAAAAAAATTGCCTCCATCTCTACAAAATCATTATGCATTTCCTCCTTATTTCTAGGCTTTTCTGCTGCTGATTATTTGGCCTCAGTGACATTACAAATGCTCTGAGCATGGCCTGCAGTAAATCCCAGTAGTAATATAGTACATTTCCCAATAGTAAAATAGAAATTGCTCTTGATACCACTGTAATCTAAGAACTTAGTTAGAATTTTAAGGAGTCATTTAGTCACTCTACTTTGCTGCCTGATGAGTCAACGTGTCTTTTTTTTGGTCGTTAAAAGTGTGTCACATACGTGTCGTTGAGGATGCGTGGCTGCTCCATGGATCCGGTGCCACTCTCCAGCACCTGAGTGACGTCGCGGCTCATCTTCTGGGCAATCTCCTCGCAGCGACCCATGAGCCCCTGCACCACCTCCCGCTCACGCAACACCTCCCGGCAGCCTGCCAGCAACTCCGCAGACAGTCCGTTACCGCCGCTCAGAGCCTTTTCCTGAGCAGGAACACACACACACACACGCACACACAAATTCATACACATAACATGAACATAGCCACACACAGACAAATACGCACATATGTCAACACATAAATATGAACAAACACACAGCGCATTAGAATGTGCCCCTGGCCTTCTTCTAGTACAGTGTTTGCGAAACTTTTTACAGTCCCGTACCCCTTCAGACATTCAATCTCCAGCTACGTCCAGATAGCTTCTCAGAGCTGAGAACCCACTCTCACATAAGTACGTTGTGGCAAAGAGCATCAAAGTCTTTGCATTGAGGTGTGTTGTTATGTCGTGTTTGACAATGTCTGACACGCCGAGTTGATTTGCACACAAAAAAGCTAGTTGCTTGGCTAGCAACAACTGTGCTGCTGCTAACATCCTGATTCGAGGTAGACTTGGGAGAGCTACCTGGGTTGCAGTCGCCGGCAGGTGCATCTTTGATTGTAGGCCTTCCACTAGTAGAAGCGGTTGGTGTCTCTCTGGACCGGGGATTCACTCTTTCAGTGAACACTACAATGTATACATTAGTGTATTTTTGGCATTGCGACTGAGCTATTCAGACTATTTAAGATGTCATGTCTTTTTATAGGTTAGTTTGAAAATGTTATGGGCTTTGAAAATGCAAATCAAATTGTTTCCCCCACGTTCCTTTGCGTACCCCTGGGGGTACGCATACCCCAGTTTGGGAAACCTAGGGACCTAGGGACACTGGTGTCAGTTTGCAGTACTAATCCTGAAATCCCTATGCACTGTTTAACAATCGAAAAATACACTTTGTTCATAGTGCACTTGAAAATCACTTTTAGAAGTGTACCAGAGGATTTCACACAGGGCTGCACAGAAATTTCTAGAAGGGTGGTGAATTTCTATAAATACTGTAAATGACTACTGCTACTGCTTACTACAGACTACTCTCTCACCAGGTCTCGCCACCTCCTGAATGGCCTGAGCTCCACGATCTTCTGGGCCTTCTTGGCCGAGCAGCCTTCGATGAGTGACAGCTCATCCAGGGACGACTCCTGGAAGAAGCTCAGGATCTGTCTCTTCTGCGGGGTCAAGCGTTCTTTGCCCTCTCCCTCAGAATCCTCCTGGTCTGAGGAGGGCTCATCGAAGTCACTGCCGCCACCGTCTTCGCTTTCCGAATCACTCGCCGGCTGCCTTCTCTTTTGCTTCCGCGTTGTTCTGTGGGGTCTTTTTGTACTGGGCGGTTCTGGGGCGGGTTTTGGCGTGGCTTTAGTGGGTTGAGAAGCCTGTCTCACGGCGCGTGTGCGGAGCGTGGGCGGGGACTCGTCACGTCTCGAGGGTTTGGGAGAAGGAGACGGCTCGGCTGGCACGTCAGCTGGAAAAACAAACCACATCAGGGCACGGCTCTGCGTTGGTCACTTTTCTAGCCACGTACACACGTTTCAAACAAGGGCCTTTACAAATCACTACATTTTCCATGTTCATCTAACCACAAACGGACAGAGATGTGTCTTCAGTGTACCTGTTCCACTACAGAGGAGCCAAAGAGGGGAAATCAGATTTTTTCAGGCCAGACCAGGGCCAGAGCCAGGACAGAACCGTTCCAAAGTGGACCATCACAGGACACTCACCTTCTTCAGAGAACATCCGCAGAGCCTCCAGTGTGTCCTCATACAGCCAGTCATGTTCCTGCAGCACATCCCTCAGTTCCTGCGCAAAGACACACACACAGACACACACACAGACACACACAGAGACACACACACACACACACACACACACACACACACACACACACACACACAGTACGTCCCATGTTGAGTGTGGTAATTTGGTGTGAACATGATAATAGTCCAATACCACCACAATATGACACAATGTCAAAGAAGACAGCCCATGCACTTGCACTCCTTGGCATTAAATCAGGAGGTAGAGTGTGTGCAGACTAGCTAATGGGCCACTTCAACCAACGGATATGCCTCCATCATTCGGTTCATCCATTTGTCTACTAATATCATTACACTGCTTAATCACTCTAACCACCCATCCCCCGCTCACACATGCTTAGTGCTGCACTGCTTTTAGTGCTGTAATGCCTGACCTCCTTGGCCAGGTGAGGGAAGTGTCTCTGCAGCTTCTTCACCATGTCCTCCTGCTCTCGCCAGCTGGGCTCTGGGCCCTCCTGCTCCGAGTCGTCCGTCTGCAATTGCCCCCAGAGAAAACCACACCACCACTTGGTTAGAAGTCAGATCCACCACATAACCCCAATTTAAAAACACAAATCTAATCACTCATCACTCTCTTACTCCACAGGCCTTGAAACATTTAGTTACTCATTTCTCATTCGGCCACTCTGAACCACACACCCAGAGAAACTTGTTCGGTTTAAAGTCAGATCCACCGCCCCACACAAAACCATGGATCAAATCCCTTACCACAAACAAGAAATTAAATAAAGTAACCATTTTTCACCCCACATCCCAAGAATCCAAACTCTTTGTATCTCCTCTCCTATTGCCATCTGCCAGGGCATAAAGAGACCATATTTTTCAGGCATTCTGCTAAAAGCCTCCTCTCCACCACCCTCGAGAGACACATTTATCAAAACCTTAACTAAGCCATGCAGACACTAACCCGATCCATCATCCCACTAATTCCTTAAAAGACAGACCACCACCACTTTAACTACTCATGTGGTCCCCTGAGACCCCCCACTGCCCACCCCACGCCTGCAGTGCCCCTGGGAGCCCACTCAGCCTGTATACACATAAACATGTGTGTTCATCTTTCGGCCGCAAAAAACTTTAAACCACTCGAATCCCTTACCCCCCCCCCCTTATCACCCCCCCTGCCAGGCTGGCGGTGGCCCAGATGGTGCTCCACACTCCGCCAGGGCTGCTGGACCACTTGTATGGGATCAGCTCCCTACCGCATGCATCTCGCTGTGACAAGAACAAATGGACCCGACGGTGTGGCACTACATCATCGCAGAAGGGAGAGGATAAACCTGGATGATGTATTCTAGACCTCAGTGTGTGTTTGTGGTTGTGCATGTGGACATGTCTGCGTGTGTGTGTGTGTGTGTGTGTGTGTGTGTATGGTGGGGCGGCGTCCTTGAGCAAGGACACTTCATGTAAACAACTTGTAAAGTATGTAAGCACGGAAAACGGATGAGATAATGGCCTTGCGGTCGAGAGTTTGTGGAGTGGGCTGGTGTTATCTCCAAAGGGACAGCGGACGCAAGTGAACTCACCTCGGAAGCCTTCCGCTTCTTCTTGGGGTGGGCGTCAGGACTATGTTGGGACACCCGTGACTCATCTGTTTCCTCTGCCCGACTCCTCTTTAAGGCTGGCTCTGAACACACACACACACACACACACACACACACACAGGTGGGCATGAGAACATGCAGGAGGCCTGGCCCTCTTCATCAGTCAATGTCAGGCCTATTACCACATAGCAAACGAGCCCACTTGTTAAATCCAGTCTTATTCAGCAGTATTGATGGTGTCCGCCTGATCAATGTGGCGTCACTTCGGGATCAGTAGAAATTGAATGGGGGGGGGGGGGAGGTTACAAACACTTACCCGAGTCTCCTGACCTCTCCAGGGAGACCTGAGGCGATGTGTGGCTCACCTGAAATGTATTTGAAGACATATCAGAGCATGCCATTGTAATGCAGAAACTGTAATGCACATGGTGAAAAAAGGGGTTGTTGTGTTCAACAACAAATCCACACCCTTATACATACACTAATTAGACTTATTACAAAAAATGGTTTTTATTTCTAAGCATGCCATGACAAAATCCTAGACCAGACGGAGTAAAAAAAAAAAAAAAAAAAAAAAGTGAAACAGCCACGACTGGCATTGAGATATTGCTCAAGCATGGGGAGCTTCATGCACTTTTAAAAGGGCTAGAATTATTTTCTAAGCTTGGTGTAATTGTACTGCCTTCCAATGTTTTCAAACACAAGAATGTAAAATGTTTGAACGGTTCAATGATTTGTGATCAATGAACCATACTAAATTGGCTCTTATTAAGTCAGTCTTGCAAATAATACCAGTTAAACATGGTTATCTAGATGTGCACACCATTACAATGAACAGCTCTTCAACTTTTCAAAATGGGCCAGAAACTCTTCACATTAGTATGTATAACAAGAACCATTCAATACAACTCAACACAAACCTTGTGACCACCTAGACGGCATGAAATCACAGTTCCACTCTCACCTTCCATCCAAGGCTTTACCAATCCCATATGCTCAACCCTAAAGAGCACCCTCAAAAGTAAGGTAAGAAATTAAAGGCAAGTCCTCAATCCTGGTGTGAGATTGTTGGCATTCCAACTCAACAGTCAATCTGAACTCAACAGCCAATCAAAGACACCTCTCACTTCAGTGCTCCTGAACCAACGTTGTTGAATGATACAAACTGTATTGAATTATAATTGAGGGCCGCACCTTTAAGATCAGACCTGAATTATCTAACTATTTATAAGTTTGTACTGCACAAAAGCAAGCACAACAGTACTCTCAAAACAAGCCATTTGAGGACATGCTTCTAGTAGGTTCCATCTGCAGCCGGTACACTGAAAGATGAATGACTGACGGGGTAAAGCCCTTTTCTGTGCTTGAATTAGGTCAAAGACTCCCTACATCTGAAAGTCGTAGAACAAAATATATGCACTGGGCATAGGCTATGAGCATCATACTGACTTTAGTGTGACTGCTTCACAATAAGTGTACTTGTTCTGCTGTAGCTTAAAGTGACACTGTGCAAACTATTAAAAGAGTGGTGTGAATCTTTAATAGGTTCACACAAGGCCTTCATCAAGTTCTTATGAAGGTTCGCTGTTCCAAAATTCATCATTCAAAAAATATGATCGCTGACAACTGAGATGTCAGGCCATTCACTCTTTAATGAGTGCTTGCAAAAGAGTTCTTTGAGATAGTGCTCTTTTGTTTTTTAAGTGAGACCCATTATTTTAGTAGATCTATGCGCAACAAGATGATGAATTTCTTACCTCATCTGAGCTGTCTTCAGTCTCTTCTGACTGATCTGACAGAACAATCACATTCTTGTCAGGCTGCTTCTCTCTTGAAGAAATACGAGCACACAAAAAAGTTAGAGGTACCCTTAGAGTTTAAAGCCAGGTGGAGTCTGGTTGTTTGACACGAGTACATATTTATTTGAATATTCCAGATGGAATGAGCCCATAGTGGCTGAGCAAAACAACCGGGGCGCCTCGCTTATTAACTTACTTGTCTTTGATCATGGAGCTCCCAGACAGCTCCGTTTCAGACCCAGAATCTGATTCCAGCACAATACAACTGGACCCTCTCTCCAACTTTGGCCCACTGGGCCGTTTGGGCTCCGGGGTCTCCGGGACAACCGTGCCTGCCATTGAACGATAGACGGGTGTGTGGGTGAGAATAGGGCAGGTCAATTTCGTGATTTTCAGAAGAGGACGCGTTTATCTCACTCCTCCGCGTCAGGTAGGGAAATACATTGTTAATGTTAGATAATTTCATTCATTCATATGGGATTACATTACAACACTATGGTTCATTCTTGAAAAAGACAAAAGCCTGTAAGGTTTGGGAAAGTTGTATAGCTTGGTTGTCAAAACTTGGTATGTTTGTGGCAACTATTTGACATGAAATATAACAATGGTGGAATGAACAAACTTAGCGATACGGCTCATGGTAATGTAGCAAGTATGGCTAATTTAATCTCAGTTCAAATTGCCTACCGGTTAGCCCTCCGTGTTGACCTGTGTCCTGTCTTATTTTTAACGAATTTAAAATGTTAGTGATTCCGCCAACGGGGTAGTAAACTACACTCACACAGGATGAGTTTGTGTCTTCGTGATATGCTATAACGTTACAGACACTGCATTTCTCCTTTGCTACAAAGGTTAGCTTGCTAGCGTGCTAACAATTGATAGCTTTAAAAGTAACTGTCAACCCCAAGTTGCTATGCTAGCCGTGCTATAACTAAATGTGTCACCCTAGACAGCGCATTCATCCCATCACCATTAAAACACAAAATAACCAGGTAATGCATTTCCCCCTTACAGCTCATGAATGAATAAACAGCACTGGTGTCACGATAAGACGACCTGTTGTCAGACGCATAGGAGTTCTTGTTTTAAGTCTACCGTGCTTCTCATTCAGAAATATAGCCAATGCTACATGTCGCGGCTACTACTACAACAATGGCTTTACGGCTACGGAATCGCAGACGCACTCCGTCCAACCGGAAGTCAATTTAGAGCAGAGCGCAACGCGTCATACTGTGAAACCACGCCTACTGGAGGTGAAGACGTCTCCTTTACACTTCTGTCTGCTAACAACAGTCTGAGGAAAAAAGGTTTTGACATTCAGATTTTTTGGGGATAATTTAAGTATTGTGGATGAAAGAAGCATATTGCAAATATTTTTTTTTTCAAAAAATATATTTCTTTATTTTTTATCATCTGTCCCTTGTAGTGGACATCGGGTCTTGCTTGATCAAAAAATGTAATTCATTCTCGTATGTTTTTTGGTTAAAATGTATTTTCATTTCATCAACATAAAGAAGTAGTTCATTGTAGGAAACATATCTGAACACTGGAACATCATTTAAAAAAAATAACACAACTAACACTACATAATGGACCGTCAGCGTCTCTTTCTCCCTGCTCAGTCTCCTCCAAAGCTGATATGTCCTCCTCTGAGCTTTCACCTTCTAGCTCAACTGCCTGGCCCTCCTCCACCTCATCTCCAGACAGCTCTAAGTCTGACTCCCCTGCATCAATTCTTAGTAATATATTTTGTGCCTCACTCAGTTTCTGCTTCCTAGAGTATGGAAAGTGGTTAAAACTGGCGGAAGTAAGTCCCACTGTCCACTACAGAGGACACTAAATAAAAGTTGTGTTTTCAAAGGGTTTAAATTACTGTACAATTCTGAAATCTTTCTAAATTGTAGTTAAGACTCTTATATTGAAGAAACAATTTGATTATTATCAAAAGAAACATAATGTCTGCAAAAAATTGGTAACTTTCCACCCTTCGTGCCATAAAATGTGGATGGTGCAATTGCCACCATTTTGAAATGAAAATCCATGTGCTCTGTTTGCCACACCCCCACAATTGTGACCTCACTAGAAAGCCCAGGATGTCCTCTTCACTGTACAGTAGGACTCAAAAAGATTGCATTGATAGTGCTTAACTTAAAGTCCTCAGACTCATGTCCTCCACAGAGGACAAAAATGAATGGGCGGGTCTTAGGAGGATAAGTCTAAAAGCTGTTGTGTGAAGGGATGCACTACCAACAAGGTAAATAACCCAGAACTCAATACCAAATGGTAAATATTGCACCTGTTAAGGGTAACTTCAGGATTTTCAACCTGTATTTTAAAACATGGGTCCTATTTTAGATCTTTTTGGATCCAACCTTGTAAAGAACACAATTTGTTTGCAAGTATTATTTTTATTTGCAAAACACATTATATTTTTTTATATATGTGTCTTGTATTTACAAAACACATTGTGTTTGTATTTGTTAAACATGGTGTACTTATGTATAAATCATGGAGCATTTATAAATCACATTGTGTTTGTTTGCAAATCATGGGGTATTTGTAAATCTTTTTGTCACTAAATTGATCCCAAATAATCGACTACTACAGGGGTCCTAGGTCAGAGAGCGGAAGAAGAGCGAGAATTCACTTGACGAACAGTCATTTTATACAGTTACTTTACTGTTATTAAGGTACACAGACACGGTTTACTTGATGTGCTGGCTTGCCTTAAAGGATTCCATTGTATAGCCATTTTGTGGTTGCCTGTTATAGCGTTCTAACTCAATGAAAATCTCTGAAAGTATCCCTGAAGGTTTTTTTACATATTTGTTATAAAAAACCACACTAAACATCATAGATTAGGATAATTTATTAACTTTACAGGTAACCCAGACCAACTAAATAACCCAATGGTACTCAACCATTTTAAAGAGCTTACACAAAGTTAAGTAATCCCATTCACTTACATGGTACAAAGCGCTTCCTTGTCCTGTTCTCCTATGTCTATGGGGCTGGGACACATTCACGTATACACTGCTGACAGAATATGGCCATGAGCGTCACAGACCAACTTGAATGTGGTCTGAGCGATATTAATGCGTCTTGGGTGCATTCACACCTCTACTTAGAGCTGTCCACTTGTGATCGGACCACCTAAGACGCATGTTGAAGCAACATTATGTACTAATTTTACCTTAAAATGACAGCTTCAAAATAATTTTGGTGGTACACTGACTTAGCAGACATAGTGTTAACATTATCAATAAAAGTAGGCCTGCAAAAAATGTCAAAGACAAATTTTTAAATTCATATAAGTGTATAAGGACGTTATCTTGTTGCAATAGTGAAGTTTAATTATCATGCTTTATACCGTAGACCTATATATTTTCATAAAACTTAGTTTAGTTACGAAGAAAAAGAGAGAAATTAAAAGTACAGTATGAGAATTTGAAAATATATTTAAGAAGTAATTATGTGCCAGCATTATGTCATGTTTTGTTCCCCTGAATTGGGGCCCGCAGCAAAAATCCACAGAGGGCCCCAGAAATGCCATGCTCCCAGGATCCAAATCCAGGAGAGGGCCAGACCAAAATTATTCCTGTGTGTGTGGTTTTTTTTTCATTACACATTGGCGGTGTCCATCGTTGGGGCTTTATTACTTTCACCAGCAGACCTCTGCATACAGATTAACTTATCATAGTAGGATGACCTAACTGAAAGGCCACCAAAGCCTTAGGCTGATGTGCCTGTGTTGCAGAGGGTTTCGCGAGCAAATTTATGACAGGAGCAGCACTGAGACCTGTTTGGATGATTGGGTTCAGGCTTGCTTTATCGCACTCCAGTAACTCAAATATGAGTCAATATATTATTTCCTGCGGGGCACATAACTCCTTTACTACATTAATAACAACCACAGAGGATTGCAGCAAATTCCAGTACGTTACAAGCACACAGGGCTGGAAAAGCATGGAAGAGGAACTGAGATTCTTCAGACAAGACACAGCAGAAAATGAAAACGTAACTGGTTGTGTCAGCAATCCCCTGGTAAATGTCAGTATGCGCCTCAAAAAAACGATACGAAATGGCAGTGTAAAAAAGTAATATAGGGTTAAAGCCATTCAGGACAGTAAGATTTAATTTTCATGGGAGCCTGAATAGGGGTTGTGTTCTCTCATATTAACCTGCAGGAACTGGGTGGGATCCAGGAGTCCATTTTAGCCCATTGATTACATGCTAATTAGTTTAAAATGTAAAGTGTCAGATGAAACAACATGAACAGTGATAAGTGCCACCAGCATACAAGGATTTTAAGGACTTCATGTGGAATGGAACAAGCCTCCAAGCATAAGGTTTCTTTAAAAAAAGACTTAGTATAATAGTATAATTATAAACTTGTGTAAAACCCCAAAGGCCAGATATATAGACAGAATTCTGCTCACTTCCATTCCTAGAGACATGTTGCAGTGCTCAGATTCCATACATTTTGTGGTACTAAATCTTTTAAACAAAAATTAATTATTAGATTTAGCAATATAAACATAAAGATTTGCTGTGCACTTTGCAAAATTGTAGCCTACATCTAACTATCGAATACGAATGGAAACCAGTTTTTTTAAAGGGTTCAAACCACTTTGCTTATTTAGATGAAGCGAACATGTCCTTTAATGATTCATCATGATCCATCTGTTCATCAAACCACCATACCCAAGACTTTAATGCACAATCCAAGATTTCCCCCAGGTTAAAGCTGTGTTTTGGAAGAGTAAACCAAGCTTTGCTTATGAAGTTAAAGAAGCTGCATCTTTGCAACTGTGAAAGCGGTGAAAAATCTAGCTTCCTCTGTTTCTGCTCAGTTTACCAGTGGTGAGGCTCGCGCTCTCTTATAAATGGTGGGACGAGAGACGAAGATGGAGAGAGGGGTATGTGTTGGACGGTGGTGTGTCCAAGTGTCCTTTTTGATTTACTATAGCTGTTAAGAGGGCTGCTACAAGATTTGTCCTTGATCCTTCTAAGGAAGCAAATTGGCATGAGTCATGGCGTAACAAAGGATTTTCCGATGGTGCTGACGCGGCGCGTTTCTCATTCATGTCCCGCGGTGACGCGCTGCGACTGCGGTAGCTGCTGCTGCGGCGACGCACTGCCTTCAGCACAGTCTATGGGACACAGACTGTCTGTCTGTGCTAATAGTATCACTCTCCTAAATATACATTTATTGTTGAAGACAAAGTACAGTTGGAGACAGTCATTCAAATTTAGAATTTCGGCGAAATCAGGACGTCGACAGAGCCTATATGTTATGCTACTATTAGAGTAGCCTTATCTGATAAAGGCAAGCGGGAGTCTGTTATAGTTGAATCGAAGTCCATTGCATTTTGTCATTTCTTAATTATCTAGTCCAAGCTCACTATCCCAATTTTGAAGGTTAAAAGCTCCACCTCGTTGAAAGACTCTATACTTGACACAGAATTCAGGACAGTGATTGAACTATTCAAGTGCAATAGCCTAATGGATGTGGTAAAAATCGCATCTCATAAATGGTTTCAATAAGCTAAATACAGTAGGAAGGAATCAAATGTCTTTTTTCGGTGGTTGACTAGAGCACACAGATCATTAAGGTTGCTTTGCCCGAAAAAAGCCTTTGACTATTATTGTATTTGCATGATGCACCCGTCCTCCATTTGCGTGGAAGTATGAATGGAACTGTTAGAGTGCTGTACTTCCAGAAATTAGTTCAGACAGCTTCGCAGTTGACTGCATGGGCTAGTAGCCTGACTGTTGTCCCGCCAGTTATTTTCAGATTATGTAAAATGCAGCGGTGACGGCGATTAATTGTTTTACTGATAATTTCTTAAAGAGATTAATGAATATTTGAACGCAAGTAGCGACCTGCCTGAGGTGACGTCACGCCAGTTGTTTTGGAGCGCACATCCAATCGCGTACCTGGCTCGTATTCTACAGAAGCCGATAAGTGTCTTTTCTAACCTCGCCGCTCTCCTCACGCACCTACCACAACGCCCCCTCTAGATGCTCGGTGCTGCCCGCCTGCTGCTTTAAACGGCAGCAGTGACATGGAAAGCCCATTGCAGTTGCAGAACGATTTCTATCCGGAGCAGCAGCAGCTCCAACACTGTAAGTACCAGCACTACTGCGGACGCCAAGAACGCTCCATCAGCCAGCAGGACCGAAGTGGCACCTGCAATAACTCTGCCTGCGATGCACGGAAAAGCCTAATTTCTCACGGGACGTCGCCTACCCCTCTCGGAACTTTAAGGACACCGTCCGTGTCGTCTTTGAGACAAGGCTGTTCAGATAAGCGCTTGCGAGTTCACGCCCTCTAGTCATGGTAGTTCATCCAGACATCATCATCATCACCACCATCAGCAGTGCCACAGTCGGCAGCCGGGCAGCCCGGCCAGCAGCCGCAGAGAGAGTAACTCTTATAGGCAAATAGCCATGAGCAGCTGCAGGTACAACGGCGGTGTAATGCGGCCGCTGAGCAACTTGAGCTCGTCCCGCAGAAACCTACACGAGTTTGATTCGGAGTCCCAGCCGCTGCAGCCCATCTCCACTGCGGATGCGTCGGACAATCTAGCCTCTAAACCGGATAACAACTCGACCACTCTTATGCCTTACGCATCGGGGGATGGAGGAGGTAGCCACAGTGGCAGCAAACCGAAAAAGAAGGGCCAGAACATTGGTCAAAAGCTGGGACACAGGAGGGCCTTGTTTGAAAAGAGGAAACGGCTGAGCGACTATGCGCTGATCTTTGGGATGTTTGGGATCGTTGTTATGGTCATAGAGACGGAACTGTCATGGGGTGCATATGGAAAGGTGCGTAACTCAATCCCGAGCCATGCAGCTCCTCATGTAGGTCAGAATACATTAGGTTGACAGCAGACGGAAAGCGTAAGTTTGTGAAGTGCATAAAAGCACTATGAACAAGGTCACACTTAAACCTATTGCTAGGCACGTTAAGCAATTTTAGGAGGTGATTCTCCTAATGGCAGTAGCTATTAGGACATGAATACCTGTGCAGGTGCTTGTGTAAAATGATAGCCCACAGTTGACACACTAAGTGCTGCTGTAAGATAGATGTTGACTTCTTTATTACTGACTTTGTGATAATGTTTTACTAAACTATACAGGATATCTATTTTTGTTAAGACATTTGGACACAACTATGTAAATCTTGCATGTCAATGGCAGTGGAAAAGACAGATAAGACATGACTTGAAACAATGACCTGCATATTGTGCAGGTATGTAAGTGTTTTCTTCTCTTTCAGGAGTCATTGTATTCATTAGCTCTCAAATGCCTGATCAGCCTTTCAACCATCATTCTTCTTGGTCTGATTATCATATATCACGCCAGGGAAATCCAGGTAAATCCTCATCATAACATGCAATTGTTGTCATTGGTTAGTGTGGATTTATGTCTTTTTTTGTGACTTTTGGTCTTAGATGAACAATTGTGCTTTCTGGCATTGGGAATGTAGGATGCCTGTAATGTGATACCTACTATACTGTAAGGAGGAGATGGCAGAGAAGAGAATACTCTGACATGAAGCTGATGAGTTTTTATCTCAGGTGTATATTCTTGTCCACGGAGGAGAAGGCTAATTAGTCGCTGTAGTGGCATTTGGAATCCTAGTCATGGAAAAAGCCAACATCATTCCAATTAAAATGGAGCTTGTCTAGTTTATCCTGTGCAGTTAGATTAACTCCAATGAAGTAGCTGTTTGGAATATTCAAAATATTTATTTGTGTGTTGCCTTTTGGCAGATTTATCTCATTGTCCGTGTTGCATCTCTCGCTCAATGACACACTTTGAGAGCGAGTGTCTCAGCACTGGGAGTAAGAGAAGCGTGTTTGTTGCCAGTGAAATTGTCACATAACAGCTCAGACTCAAAAAGATGGGAGAGAGCACATAAATTCAGCAGAGCAAAAATAAATCAATCCTCTTAACCTCTGAGACTAGTTCAGCAGTTTGCATGGTGCACAGAAAGAGTAAGCTTGCGATTCTTCTGTTGGTGTGTGCATTGGGTTAACTAGATTGTCATCAGCCCCAGAATGGTTCCAACACTTGGACAAAGCTCAATTTTATGACCTTGCGTCAAAGCATTGTTGCATTACTTACAGTGTCTGTGTGTGTGTGTGTGTGTGTGTGTGTGTGTGTCTGTGTGTGAATGAGAGAAAGAGGGAGAGAGAAAAGGAGAGAATGAGTGTGTGTGTGTAATTGTGCAATTCAGCAGTTATGTCCCTGTTGTAGTGCCACTTAATTAAGATAAAAAATGTTGTTCCTGAATGGCATTCCTCAGAACAGTGATGAAATCTATTATTAAATTGACAAGACGCTCTTAATTAGTCTGAATTTCAAGTGAGAGAAATTGGGCCACAGTGAGCCATTTTGTAAGGCCTTAGTAGTAATCTGAGCTCAGATCCCACAGGCTACGACTACCCTTTCTGTGGAAACTAGGTTGGTTTTTGCATTGCTTGTTTCTCTATAAAAATCCTAAACACTGTAAAATGTGTGCTTTGTCAGGTAAATCTACACAGAATAATCTACTCTAGCTGTCTGATTGATCTAATTTTACAGTAAGAGTACATTACGATTTGCAGTAATCCCATGTGTATTAGTTCCTCTTTTGAGACTGACCGTTAGCGATTATGGGGCAATCCACTTAGATCACACAATCAGGAGTAGAGAAAGTGGCCTGACACAGTATATGCCATTTTCACTATGGTACTTGCTGTAGACTTGCACAACGTAGTGTAGCGTAATGTAGCTGAATTTAGTTTTTAAGGAAATATGACAGTGGGGTTAAAGACAATGTTAAGTTCCATTTGCTCTTTCTATTTGTAAGGCTTTAATCATAGGCAACAGAGTGCAGCTTTAATTTCAGTAATTATTAATTGAGATAGTTGTCATGTGTTAAATGTTCAGCAGCATTACTTTTCAGGAGAAAAAAAACTATGTAGTGGCCATAATATTCTTCCATATTGTAGTGAGGTAGCGTGGAAGAATGTGCAGCAAGACAGAGATCTCAGTTTTCATGGCAGCTCCTGTGGCCCATGCACAGCAGGACCCCAGGAGAATGCCGTTTATTAGCAAGCACATGCACAGAGGGGAACTCACTCATCCATAAACAGTCTCATACATTGAATAGGAGGAACCAGAAGGCAGGTATTACTTGGAAAAGACAAAGACATTGATGGTTGACAGATAATGCCATTGTAACTCAGGAAACAAATACAGATGCCAAACAGCTTAAATCACAGATGGGATGATAACAGTAACACACTATAAAATATGTCACAAAAGGGAGACTTCAATGCAGAACAGTCTTTTACCAGCACAGTCCCAGCTCTGCATCACGTTGAAGCTTTGCCAGTCCAACACGTGTCTAAATAAATCCTACACAATTAAAATCCCTTTCGCTTCTCAGGCTCAAGGCTCTTTCATTTAAGTGCACTTTGACATGTTGTCAGTTAATCAGAAATTTTTGCTAGACATTTTTTGTGGAAACGTGTTGCTTTGGCTTTTTTAGACAGAATGCTGTTTATAGTTTAACAGACTGGAGTGTAACGCATGTTTCAGTGATCGGTCATTTAGTTTAGGTCAAAGAAACTTACCAAAGAAAGACACCAAAACACAGAGGAAGCATACACCCATTAGCGAGAGGGGGTTAACTGCATTAAAAATATATATTTATAATATCCTAAGCTGTTGTAGCCGATGAGTCCAAATAAAGCAATATTTTAGTCCATAAATAAATGTAAATCTGGAATAATAAATACTGTAGATAGACCCATATTGCACATTCAATATTGTACAGCTTTGTATTCTGTAAAATTCACAGGAATAATTATGGCAAAATCAGAATTACATTATTTTTCCCCAGAAAGGAATTATTGCAATGACTATTTGAATTTAAAACACAAGGTTCAATGTAAGAGATGTGTTGAATTTTCACTAAAAGGATTTTTAGGAGGTAATTTACATTTCCAAAACATTGCCAGCATTTTATATTGCCCTGGGAATTCATTTTGGCATTAAATACCTGGATTACCGTAAAATGTATTCAGTCCAAAAAAATAGGAGCCAATGCAATTGTCCAAATTGGATGTATATTGAATAATATATGAGGTCATCATTACTACCGTATCTTCACATAAACTACAGTTTTAAAAAATTACTTACACACAAAATGTTTACATCACATGATTTCTGAAACATGTCACTCAAAACCATCAAAACCTTCCGGCAAATCTCCAAAACTATAAACTAATTATTATCCTTTCACTCAATTTCCAATGTCATAAAACAGATTTTTTGCTAAACATAACACGCATAGATCATTTTCTAAGACACAACAAACAGACATTGAACACTTGTGTGACTTTTTAAGGCACTGCCCCTCAAAATGCAAGAGATACGTATGTACCAATTCCAAAGGAGGACATTGGTCGTGGTGTTGATGAGTTACTCAGAAAGATGGCTGACTACGATCAAACAGTCTCTTTTTATGTGTCATGTACAAAGGGTCCATTTTTTATAGTTCTTATATAGCCTACTATAAAATGTTGTGTATGATGTGTTCCCATACTGAATAATTTGAAATACTATTTTGGTATGCAGTGTGCTGTAAGTCTTTGCTACTGTTACAATGTTCGGCACCCTAAATGACCCAGCAATTTTTGGGTGACCAAATATATTTCAGTTTGCTGTAATTTTTTAGCTAAATATTTTGTATTGTGTACATTCTCGCACTGAAAAATGGAAAAGGTGCTCTGTGGGTGTGAAACACTTTGGTCTACAGTGTTTAGGAAAATGTAAAACATTGAGTGTTGATATATTCAGTCTGTTGTAACTGATTTAGTCAGATGCACTGTAACACTGTAAATGGAGCAGGCTTTAGTCAAGCAAAGACAGGAGTGTTTTAGATGTATCACACTAATGTTTTGTTAGTGATTGATACAGTCTAACAATAGGAATAGTTGTATTTGCCATTTGCCACGAAAGTTAGATTTTGACAAGGGATTAGTGAGTTTTGAGTGCAGTTTCATTTTGCAGGAGATTTGTGATGTTTAGCATTTTATGTGTGCAGGTTTGTGCATTGTTGGTAGGGTTTTGAACTAATTAGATCTAGTTTCAGAAAACTTGGGTAAGCAGTAAAGCTGTAATGGCAGATAACCTCTGTTGCTCTATGTAGAAGGGCACAGAGGCTGTGAGAAAAGCTTGATTTAAAATTCATCTCAACACTCAGCTGTAAATGAACTTACCTCACGATCCCTCTGCCTATGTAGACGGGTGTCACTGAAGTTGCTTATTCTCATACATTTGGAGTAATTTATATGCAAACATTCTCTCAAGATAATCTGCTTCATATATTCCATCAGTGGAGTTGACCACACTTTTTTCAGAGTAAATATATCAGTCATGTGGTGTGGATGCTGGAGTTCCCTGTATAAAGTAATTCTGTGCAGTTACCTTGCTGAAGGAGGATGTTAATACTGTTTTTTTTTTACTTCCATGAAAGTAGACTTCATGCTTGTATTACTGACCGCAGCACCAGAAAGAGAGAAACTATCCCCAGGGTCCACATAGAGTTCTGGTCCAAACAGAAAAAGCTGGTCCACATAGAACAAAGCCCACCTCAGGCCTAAAGAACATCTAACAACCCTAGGATCTTAGAAGATCTTAGAAGCCTTGGAACCCATTTTTTTCTAGGGCATTCTCATTATATATATTTTTTTTATATAGAACCTTTTGTTCTGTTTTATTTTGCAATTTTGAAATCAAAGGCATTTTAAGGTTCTTGATCCTGACATCCCTGACTCCTACAATGCCTTCATGTTGTGTCATGTTCTTTCAATCAGGGATCCACATCTTTGTCTTCAGAACACACACCACTACACAATGGGCACCACTCAACAGCTCTGTCCGCTATTAGCTCTAAATGTGTGTGCTGAAGGCTGGCATATTTGTGACACACACACACACTAGCGCACACCGGAGTGTCACACTCCTCTCCCCAGTCAATGGCTCTGTCTGGCAGAGTCCCCCCTCTGCTGATAAGTGTGGCCAGAGTTGGCACGTGCATCACAGGCCGTGTCCAAGCCTCTCGCTTTCCCCCTTTGTAAATCTTTAATTTAACAAACTGGATGCAACTGATAAAGCGTGGCTCCTGTTCAGCACATTGTCCCTCCCCAGCTTGCCTGTCGGGGGGTGGGGGCGGGGGGCGGGTTGTTTGGTTTATATTTATGCCAACAAGCAGGAGACAGGGTCACACAACACAACAAATGTTTAGTGTATGTGCGGCAGCTATTGTATGACTGATATACAGTAAACAGTTAAATTGTTCTAATCTAGTGGATAGCGTAACTACATGGTTCATTTTTAATTTCATACTTAATTTTTTTTTTAATCCTGTTTGGAAGATGTGCAAACTTGTTGGTGTTTTTTGATGTTTTATTTTCCCCATCCACTGTTTCCCACATGCATTCCTCTATGAGTTGATTTGGCCTCTGTTCATCTCATTCATTTTTTTTTCTTTGTCTGGAAACAGAACCCTCAGGTCATGTAGCCACACTGTCCACCAGGAGAGCAAACGTATTATTTTGCTTTTAACGTGAATTCCAGCGATAGCCAAAGAAATTAATTTACGTTCTGGTAGTGAAGTGGGGAACGCCGGCCATGATTGCTGCCGTGGCCCTCTATAAATCTCGTTGATTAAAATAGCCCACCGACTCATGACGCAGCATTGTGATTCGTCCATTAATATTGAAGGGATCCATGTAAAGACCCAGAAGTCTCCTGTGAATTCTCTGTGCCTTTGATGTGCAGTGTCCCGGTTGACAGAGCATGCACCTGCCATAGTGATGCTTTAAGTACCATTTTCCTGCTGGTGAATGTAATGTGAAAGGCAACTGATATTTGTCATTGACATGCAGTTTCAGTTTGGGTATGACTCAGATGACCTACGACCTTCCTCTTTGTTTCAATGCATGATTGGAATCGTAGTTCTTACGAGGTCTAGAATTTGGTACCTTGAATGTGGAATGTTTGCGGTTGCGGAAAGCTGTGTGGATTGTCTTGCCTTTCGGCACATATCTCTTTCCAGTTGCCACACTGATCTTCCCTTTCACAGATATATCCATGAGCAGAGATAGCTCTGTTATTCTTTTATTTGGAGGTTAGAATACCCAGGCACCGGGGCATTTGTCATCTTTCGATAAGGGATCGTTTTGTCATACAAGCTGTCAGCCTGAAGTCTCTGTCAACTGAGAGATGCTTCCCCCATACAGACAGACACACGTGCATGCACGTACACACACACACACACACACACACACACACACACACAAAAACACACTCACAATGTTAGACAAACCACTCACTTACACCACACACTCACGCCCCAGGGCAGAGATAGACTTTCTTCTGTGTGTGTGTGTGTGTGTGTGTGTGTGTGTGTGTGTGTGTGTGTGTGTGTGTGTGTGTGTGTGTGTGTGTGTGTGTGTGTGTGTGTGTGTGTGTGTGCGTTTGCTTGTGGGTGAGTGTGAGTGTGAGTCTGAGTCGTGACTACAGAGGATGCTCATCCATCAGGTGAAAAGCCACCTCCACTTGAGAACACATGAGAGTCTCGCATGGCTGATGACCCCCATTTTCAGGGATCTCATGTACGAAGATCCGTCTCACCAGAAAACGACACTTACAAAATCACACACAAGTACATGCCTAGTTTTCCATCCACAAACACCTCTGTTAGGTCCAGTTTAATGTGCAGTAAGTAAACCCATTCTGCACAATCTCTGAGATGGCGATTCTTCTCCTCCTCTCTCAGTTATCGGTGGAGGCTACCTGGTTCCTTCTCCCCCATATATATGAAAGCAGAAGTAAACTACGACAGGGTCGTTTACTCAGCAAAGTGGGCTCTTAGGGGCCCGCTTTGATAGCATAAATAAACCATTGCATTAATTTCTAATTGCGCCGAACCTCTCAACCTAATTCACTAATGAGATTGAGCGATTTCTTTCCTCAGTGACAAGATATATGTTCCCTATCTTCGCATTACACAGATTAAATATTGAGCTTGCCTCCATTAGTTGTATTGAAACCCAAACGAAACCAGTAACCAACCCCCGGAGAGTCGCCACAGCCTCCTTGACAGACAGATGCCCCAAACCTTGCACAACCTTGCGCTGTCCTGTGGTGTCTGTCTGCATGCTCCATGTCAGCCCCTCTGACTCTCACACGGAGCTTGTGAGGGGGTTGCATGTTTAACCTGAGGAAGCATATCAGACTAATTGCATCTGTCATAAAGAAATTATCACTAGAGTGTGCCAGACGGATTTGTGTCATGCCGCTGAACTGCCTGGCCTTTGGTTGGTTTCAGTCATTTAACCTGTTGTGCAGTCCTCAATTCTAATCCAATACTCTTTCTGTCAAATTCAATTGCTCCTTACCGCACTGTCTGTCTGTTCAGTACGTAAAAAAATGTAGTCCAGCCAACCATCACATTGCTTCACGAGCATGGAAAGGCCGGGTGTAATGTGATTGGCTGTTGAGCTCAAATACCAACAACCTCTCACAAGAATCACAGACTCTACCTTTAAAGTGTTTTTTTTCCTTCAAAATGTTTTAAGGGCTCTCTTATTTGACTCTGTCATTCAAGCCTACCCTTGTCCTGCTGTATCAATTGGAATCCTCCCGCATGAATGGGCTTTGCTGCACATAGAAACATATCATAGATCATCCTTTGGATGTTTTAGCTTTGTCCCATTGGGCTTGGTAGGAAATGTCCCACTTTATCCACTCCTCCCCACCCCCAATCTTTAGAAGAAGGGAAAAGAAACGACAGCCGACGCGACAGCGAAAGGAAATGGAGTCAATGGGACACAGGAGAGGACATTATAACTTCCTCGGAACAGTGTCTCACATTGCCTTATATTTCAGTGTGTCTGTCAATCAAGTGTTACCCCATAAATCCCATGAACACAACAGAACAGAAAAGTACAGAGCAAAAAACACGTTAGCCTAAGACAGAGAGGCTCCTATATAACGTTTCAGATCCTTGTGTCACTTTGTATGGTTTATGTTCCATAACCGGAGTCTCAACGTCTCAACTCGGCTTCCTTGTGTGTGTGTGTGTGTGTGTGTGTGTGTGTGTGTGTGTGTGTGTGTGTGTGTGTGTGTGTGTGTGTGTGTGTGTGTGTGTGTGTGTGTGTGTGTGTGTGTGTATGTGTTTCTGTGTATGTGTGTGTGTGTGTGCGTATGTGAGAAGAGGTGACAGGCTCTTGAGTATTGTGTTGCAGGTTGTCCATTAACATAATTGCTTTTACCCACCAAGTAGGCTTTCCTTACGTAACCCTTTTTAAATGTTTAATTACCTTGTTTTGAAGCTGCAACTGTTTTTTTTTTTCTTTCGTTTTTTTCATTTTTCTTTTCTTTTTCTCCAAGTGCTTTTCGTTTTGGTAAGGATTACTCTCGATAGGCCAAAAGACAGTGGGAAGCTTCCTCTGCCTCTTCGTCTTATCAGTCCTTGAGCAGACCGCGCACTGTCTTTGCGGTTGTTTTTGTTGTTGCTAAGCTTTGAGTAAGATACCATGTGTCACTATTGTGGAATAACAGCTTGTATTTCCCTGTCTAAGTTACACCAGCCCGGAAAGTTCAACAAGCCTGGCTATACCAACAGACAGGCAGGTTAATGTTACTCCCATGTCTTTCACAGATGTCAGGGAGCTTTCAAGGAGCCTGATGCCTTGTAGATGATCTGGAAATCTATCTGTCTAGCGTTTGGCATTATCTGTCTAGCCTGATCTGGAAATCTATATGTCTAGCCCTCCGTCTTTCAAGGACAAGCGGGCGCCGCTTGCTGTGGCTGCAGATGTTTTTGGTTTCCGTTTTATTTTGCTTTGTTATGTAGATTAACTCTACTTTAAAGTCTTGAATGTCTCTCTCTCTCTCTCTCTCTCTGTGTGGTTGTGTGTGTGTGTGTGTGTATCCATGTCCTCAATTGTGGCTGTGCATATAGGCCGGATAGCATGAGTGGCATGTGTCTATGTGTGTATGCGCGTGCATGTGTGTGTGTGTGTGTCTAAGTCTGAGTGTATGTTTCCTCCTGTGCTGCTTTTGTAATAACTATGTGGATGGTCACTTCTGCTATTAACCAGGCACTGTTGTGTGAGTTATTCTCTACGTGCCCTTGACTCACAGATGCTGCTTAAAAGGCTTTGACAGCGGAGAATTTATTCCCATTTGAATGATTCAAGCTTTTCTAATGTATTATTGCTAAATATATGATCTAGGTCATTGATCCCATTTTCTTTCCAGGAATGGAACAGATTTTTTTTCTCCCTAATGAGGATTTTCGGAGAAAGAGTGAGAAGGGGCTGAGTTGGCAGGCTGTCAATTTATGATTTGAAATTTAATGTATTTACCGCCAAGTTTTTTTCCGCTCCTTTATGGTCATTAAGCCAGTTTAATTATTCAAACATCTGTGTGCATTTGATAGATAAGGTGAGGTATATGGCAGACAGGGGATGGATTATTGACTGGCGGTCTGTGTTGATTGGATAATTGGTCAGTTCGCTTGTGCCACTGGCATGGCCAAACAGGGGGCCAGGCGAGTAGAGGGGGATTGCTTAAATTGCAGACTTCCACTGTACCACACACAGAGAGAAGACCCGCAAACGAAAAAACAACACATGCACCAAAACACAAGCAATAAAACTACACCTCAGGCATAGAACAGGTCCGCTGAACTCGTCTATTTCTCTCTCTCTCACTCTCTCACTCTCTCACTTGCACTCTCTCTCTTTCTCTCTCTCAAGGAGAGGCAGCATTGTGGAAAGGCCACAGGAAATGTTCTTAAGTGACGCACCAAGGGGGTCTTGTCTTTCTGCCCTTTTTTCCCTCTTTCCCTCTTCTTATAATCCTTATCCATTCCCTTAGGTCATGTTTGGCTTTGAGTGGAGAGACAAAGACAGAGATAGAGAGAAAGAGAGAGAGGAAGAAAGAGAGAGAAGGAGGGAGCAAGAGAGACAAAAAAACAAGGCAGAGTGATAGTGAGTTTTAGAGTTTTACGACAGACTAATTGTAAAATATTTTTTGGGAGCATAGATAATTTCTATGAGGTGTCCAGAACAACATACTAAAAGTCTTAAGAAATCCTGTTTAATAATTATTTAATAATAATAATTTATGTTTAATTCTCATCAATCTGAGATGTGTGCTTATAATGCATGGCAAAAATACACCTCAAAAATGTAATTGTTTTCCTTGAAAAAACTGAACACAAAGCTGGGAGAGGTAGCGAGAAAGATAAAAAAAGAGAGAGAGGGAGAAAGGGAGAGAAGGAGAGAGAGGGAAGAAGATAGAGAGAGAGTCCCTTGCAAATGTGCTGACTGTGCAATTCGGGTGAAATAAACGCCAGCAAAGGTGACAGGCTGCTGGACCTTGAGGTGATGGAGAGGGCTGGGGGGCAGAGCTGTGGCGTTGCAGGGAGATATCGGCAGCCACGTGTCAGCCAGGAGGGACTGATTTGACAAGCGCACGCCCGAGCAAAAACTCCACGCAGCCTTCACAGGGGCAGGATATTTATGAAGAAGAGGAGGCGTGGAGGGAAAGGAAGAGAGGGGAGAGAGAGAGAGAGAGATGGGGAGAGGTTGGTGTGGACAGAGGAGGGAGGAAGAGAGAGAAATGAGAAGATGAAGAGAGGGAAGGGAGGCTGGAGGAAAAGAAGAAGGAGTGGAGACGTGTTATCACCAACAAGGCCCGTTAGAAAGAGAAGACTGATATTGGGAAAGACGTTGCTGTCGGTTGCCCACGGACATCCATGACTGATGTTTATATTTTTGCAGCAGACACAGAGCAAAGCATCCTGGGATAGGCAGCCACTCAGGATTGAAATGACAGCATGGCAGCGGTTGTGGCGGGGTAGGGTTGGGGCAGGTGCAGACATGGAGAGGGAAGATAAGGCTGTGAGGGGGACTACTCTGCTCTGGTACGCCACTTTCATACCCAAATCTCAAATATGACAATGACAAGTCTGAGAGAAAACAATACGCATTTCACAGTACATACCCTGCATCTAATTCCTGCATTTAATTCCTTTTCCACACCGTATCAGTGCTGCTGTAAGTTATGAAGAGAACAAAACCAAAAATATTTGGTCACACTTGCTATTCTACAGCTTTTACTAGTATAGTAGAATAGTGTAAAGAGCTACAGATAGAATTACAGTATTGCATCCTAAGCACCATTTCTCATCTAAGACATTAAAACGAAACAAAAAGCTTTTCATTGCTGTTCCTCTAAGTTCTGAAAACACCAAAAAAACTCAATAGAATTTGCCCACTCAGGCACTCAGGCTTTGCCATACAGTAACTACTCTATTTGATTTGGCCAAGTTTACTTATAGTAAGAATTGCGTCCTCTGCATTATTCCTCCTGTTAGACATTAACATATTTTATTGCGTCTCCTTTAGTTGTTCATGGTGGACAATGGAGCCGACGACTGGCGGATAGCCATGACGTACGAGCGCATCTTCTTCATCGTTCTGGAGATCCTGACGTGTGCCATCCACCCCATCCCGGGCAACTACACCTTCACGTGGACGGCGCGCCTAGCCTTCTCCTACACGCCGTCCAAGGCCAACGCCGACGTGGACATCATCCTGTCCATCCCCATGTTCCTGCGGCTCTACCTGATCGCACGCGTCATGCTGCTGCACAGCAAGCTGTTCACAGACGCGTCGTCGCGCAGCATCGGCGCGCTCAACAAGATCAACTTCAACACACGCTTCGTCATGAAGACACTCATGACCATCTGCCCCGGCACAGTGCTGCTCGTCTTCACCATCTCGCTGTGGATCATCGCCGCCTGGACAGTGCGCGCCTGCGAAAGGTGGTGCTGGGGGGGGGGGGGGTGGTGGTTGGAGGGTACATGGAGGGCGCAAATGGTGGTAGGAGAGGGGGTTGATTTGGAAGTTTGAAGTGGGGATGGAGGGGAAGGAGGCATGAAGGTAGTTGAGCTGTAACTTGGAAGAGGGTTTATTTGGTAGTGTGGAGGGGCAGTGGACAGCAGGGTTGAGTTGGGGGATGAACGTTGTTCGGAGGAATATTGTTGGTAGATGGGAAGGGGTTGAGTTGATGTTTCTATGACGATGATGATGATTAGTTGAGGAGGGAGAGGATGAGCGCCAAAATGCTATGACATTATTTGGTAGTTGAAAGGAGCTTGAGTTAAGGTCCGGACTGAGGGGCCGCCGATATTCACCGTCTCCCACCAAGGTGGTACTGTTTGGTAATGATAAGCTATCACCTGTCAAAGAGCACCGTGTCATGAGGGTGCTGATTCATTGACACCACTGTTTGTAGCTAGTGTTTTTTTAATGTGAAATGTGATGAGTGCCTTATAATGACACAGGGTCATGCTTTTAACCCACTCTCTGGTGTTAATTACATATTATGATAGTGATTGTGATACAACTGATATGGAGCTCATGGTAAATGACAACTACAAAGTGATAGAACTGCACAAAATCACACATAAAGATGCAGATGCTAAGTGTTCTGTAGGATAGCCTAGACTGTTCATGTTAGCAGCCCTCTGCAGTTATGGTTCAAGTTCAATGTCCTTGAACTTCTGACTTTTACTGTTTAGTACACTTTTCCTTTTTAGCCCCTACAACTATTTATGAAGGCAAAATGTAATTCAGCTGAAACTTGATGTTGATGATATAAACAGATAACAGGCCACTTGACACATTATCATCTCATCCAAAGATAACACACACCAGTTTGGAATAAGCTCTCAGATAAATATAGGATGTTATTTTAGTTCCTTGAGCAATTACATGCTGTTGGCTATAGTGGATTGCTTGCTTGTAATATTGGTCCATTCATTAGGGATTTCTGGCATGTAAACTTGCCGAGATGACACAGACGCAATGCTAACACAGTGTACACTGGCCAATTAAAACACAGAAATCCATCACTCATGTTTTTTTCCCTGCCTCTCTGCTCCCATCAGATACCATGACAGCTTGGACGTAACCAGCAACTTCTTAGGAGCCATGTGGTTGATCTCAATCACTTTTCTAACCATCGGTTATGGGGACATGGTTCCCAACACCTACTGTGGAAAGGGAGTCTGCCTCTTGACAGGGATCATGGTGAGCTCTCATTACTATATACTGTATCTGTTCTGCAGCTACAAATAATATTTGGCAATTCGTTAACTGTGATTTTGATGTTTTGTTCATGTCATATACATCATTGTTTAATGATCTTTAGACATAGTTATTGGTTGAAGTTAGATTCTCATTTGAAATGTTCCAAGATGACATGCGGGCTAAATTGTTAATTTAATCCTGCAAAAAAAAAATCACTGTAATAATTGGCAAAGTGATTATGCTATTCTATCATTATTCGGTGGCATAAGGTATCAAAAAGAAAGACCCAGTTTAGATGAATAAGATGCTGTGTCTGTGGTTTAATAGCTGTACAGAGGAAATGAAGATGAATTATGAACTCTGACACGTTTCTACCAGGGGGCTGGATGCACTGCTCTGGTGGTGGCAGTGGTTGCAAAAAAACTGGAACTTACCAAAGCTGAAAAACATGTACATAACTTTATGATGGACACCCAGCTGACAAAAAGAGTAAGTCTCTTCAAACCACGATCTTTCAACCCTTAACGATGAATCATTTCACCCTCGCAGCATGATTCTAAAGACACCCACGTATTCAAAACAATAGGCCGGGGCTTGCTCGCTCACCTAAGCAAATGTTTTGATGAACACTGGCACGGACAGTGCCTCTCAGGTGCCAAAGAGGTTCATATATTAGCTGGGGAACTATCCATCTCCGACCTACTCTCATGTGGTCCTACTGAGCTGCTCCTGTGGGGGGAATACTAAAACTCCTTCAACAAAGCCCACTGTACAGTCTTTCTCCTCCTCCACCCACTCTGGAGGATGACCCCAACCAGTGGGTGTAGTTAAGGAAAAGTCACTGTCTGTGTAATAAAAGATAATTAGCCAGCTTCTGTGTAGAGTGCAGTGGTTCTTTATGGAAAGTGAAGGAGCTGTATCTGTTTAAGAAAAAGGTCTTTATCGAGCCATCAAATTGGAGTGTTCTGTTGAAAGAAAACAGTATGACCTTTTAAGAATTCGTTGGCCTATTTCTTGTTCATGATGGGTTTTTGTTGTTGTGGAAATGTGATTGTTCAGAAGTGTGTATTTTTTTGCCAGCACTCGCTAAGCCTTTCGGTGTGCTGTGTGCGTCTCTGTTTGGTGTGTTTCCTTGTTTTTGTCTGTACAGGTCAAAAACACAGCTGCAAATGTACTCAGGGAGACATGGCTCATCTACAAGAACACCAAGCTGGTGAGGAAGATGGATCACGCCAGAGTCAGAAAGCATCAGAGGAAATTTCTCCAAGCCATTCATCAGTAGGTAGCCTCTATCCACCCCCCTCCCCCCCCCCCCCCCAACCCCCAGCCCCACACCCCCTGTACCACCACTGTAAGCCCAGGAACAGATATTCATAGGCTCTTCAGCACTTTAGATCCACACCCAGGGCTGTGCCCTTAACCTTTCCTGATTGGATGGTGGGGTGTGAAGGAAAGGGCAAGGGCTTTGATGATTGGTCGGTTCAGATGATTGGTTTGGGTGTGTGATAAACTGTAACCCCAGTGACCTCAGTGTTAATGTCCAGTCTTTTAATGGCTAATCCGAAACTGGGAGGTTTTAAAAATGGCTGCGGTTTCTCAGGTGAGTGTTTGAGGTGAGTATAACTGATCTGAATTGTTTGACACCTGTAGCTCAGGTTAGGAGAGGTTAAATATGACCCTGCATACTGTGACAGGCTCTTTTGTCTTGTTTCCTGTCTGTCTGTTTGTTTCCCTCTTTTTGTACTGTCAATGGGTACCTGGGTCACTTAGAACCCCTTGACCTGAAAATGAGTCACGAGATTTGAAATTGCATCTCCTTTGGAGACATCCTATCTTCAGTGTGTGTGTGTGTGTGTGTGCTGTCGGTGGCTGACTGACTGATGTGTTTGAAACTGATGGATCCGTGTAACTCCGGAGCGGCCTGTCTGCCAAAGCTCATTACAGGGAATTTACACTTCCCTTCTTGCTGAGTCTCAGCCTTGTGGGAAAATGTTGATGGAGGGAGTCTCGGTTAGATCCTGCTCAATAATAACGATGCTGTTTAGAAGTGCTGCACAAGGAAAAAAACTCCCACGCACACGCAATTGCACACGCAGGTACATAATGTAACCTACTTATGTGATAAATAGACTAAATAACCACCTTTCACAAGTGTGACCAAAACCAGTTATATTTATTATTGATTGACATCAGTTGCCCTGGTGACAGGTCACATTTTACACACTTAGATTATTTCAAGTGTACCAAATGATATCCCAATTTTTGCTGAGATATATTTAAGATATATTTACAGTGTGTATACTTGGTGATATTAGAAAAAGCAGAATTTGAGATTTAAGTGAGCAGATTGTCATATTTAGTATGTTGTAAGACACTGAATAATCATCAGATTCATTTATACTATTATCAAAATGCCGCAAATTGAGAAATAATTTTTGTTCTTGTGCAGCCATATTAATCAAACATTAAAAAAAACGCAGTGTCAGAGCTGCAAAAACAGCTTTCGGATGTGAGAGGCATTACTGAATAATTTCCATTTGCCAGGCCGCTAAAGAGGACATGATGGATGTCCTGTATTCTTCCCCCTGGACCCCTCCCTACACACACACACACATACACATACACACACACACACACACACACACACACACACACACACACACACACACACACAGACACACACACACACACACACACACACACACACACACACACACACACACACACACACACACACACACACACACACACACACACACACACACACACACACACTCCCCCCTCACCCATCTCCTGCTCCCAGTAGCAGAAGTGGGCCAATTTTACACCCTTTTCCCTCTTCAAAAAGATTTCAGGCATTCTCTCTCTCTCTCTCTCTCTTTTTCTCTCTCTCTTTTTAGTCCGGTCTCGCATCCTCTAGAGATGTTTTTTCCCCGCTTCTAACTGTCTCGCTCTGTCCGTCTGTCTCTCTTTTTCTCTCTCTCCTTTTCTGTCTCATTTCTGATTTAGGATTCAAAGCTACGCTTCATTTTCACAGACTAGGATGAGGAACAGTTGAGGCGTTTGATTTGACAGCTTTAAACTCAGGCAGCACTGTATGGACCAGCGGGCTGTTTTGCAGTTATTAATGGATGCTTTACAAAGCTTCATAAATCACATTTACAAGACTTATGCTCTTGTGTAACATCCTACACCAGGGTTTTTCTTTTTTCATCAGGACCAGTGAAATGTTATTTTTATATCTTGAATGAATATTACACACAGAATCATACATCAAGGACAGGGCAAAAACAAAGTTCAAAGGAAGCTATGAGGGGTTTCTGTGAGGCCGGTTTTTCATCTCAGGCTAGGAAGAGAATAGACAAAGAAACTCAAGAGATGAAAAACAGCCTCTTCAGAAAAGAACTAGAAGATACACAACAAAAGAACAAAAGGAACATGAACTCTTTTAACTTTGCTGACACATTTTTGACCTTTTAATTAAGGCCTTGTGAGAATTGTGGGTGCCATATGGTATTCACTCTATTGGTATTCACATTCAGACTTTATCGTTTTATCTGTCCAGGAATCATTTTGAAATTTAGTTGATATATGCCTGTTATGCCATGGTCCCAGTTGGCCTGCACAAAACAATTATTTTAATTACTCTCTTACAAACTCAGATGGAAACAACTAACGTAAGGGATACTTTCTGACCTGTCACTGTGTATCTAAGCGGGGAGAAACGAGTGAACATTTTGAAAGCCCAGCCTAGTCTTGTCGTCCCCCATGAAGCTTAAGCCCATGATCTTATTGAGCTGATATTACACTGTGGTGATGTTCAGCTTCCACAGGGGTATAACGTAACTGTACGAGAGGATGGGCCTCTGTTATCCACTCAGCCTCTGTTATCCACCCAGACAACTGATTAAAAACTAATATTTCTGCACCTTCAAAGGCCTCCATCCCAGGTGGTGCTCTCTCAAATATCCAAGACAAACTATCCTACTTAGGAAGTCAGTGTTTTGCCAGTAAAACAAATCTATCATCCCATTACCGCACTGCAACCTGGTTGTCCTTGGACATTGCTTCTCTATTTCAAATCAGTCTCTTTTGCTGCACACCTGGACACTCTGATGTAATTATGGAAGCGCTGTTATTACTTTGCGTTTTTCAGTCAAGGATCAAATTGTGGCAGAGCCACTAAAGCACATGGAACGTGGGAAGTAGTTCACACACCCTGTATATTGTGCTCCTCTTCCCATTGCTCTCAAACCTCTGCAGTATTTGTTACATCTGTATAACGCCACGTGTGTGTGTGTGTGTGTGTGTGTGTGTGTGTGTATGTGTGTGTGTGTGTGTGTGTATGACTGTATGTTCGGGTTTGTGTGTGGGCAGGTGAGCATGAGCATGATAACATGTGTATACATCTTTTTTTTTACAATGTCCCTGTTGTTTTCTCCTGTGCTACTGTGTGTACATGTGTGTGACTTTCATTTTGACTACCAGAGTATATATCCTCCTTTTTTTGAATGTGCTGTGTGCAATTGAGTTTGTGTCAGCTAGCTAGCTGGCCGGCTGCGCGCCAGGACTCGTAAAGGCTCCTGATGGAGTGTGGCGGTGGAAATCTGCCACCACAGCTGCTGGCTACTGCCGCTAGTGTAAGCGTTAGCATTGGTGCTGGTGCTGCACTCCCCCATCTTAAGACCTGGCCGCTTGTTTGATCAGCTTCCTCTCCAGCCGCCCCTTTCATGTCCTTAAGCGGTGAGTGCCTAGTGCCTATCAGAGGCTGGCGCACACAGTGGATGGGCTCAGGGCTCTGGCCTGAGATGACATGAAGTGGAGGAAGTGTGTGTGTGTGTGTGTGTGTGTGTGTGTGTGTGTGTGTGTGTGTGTGTGTGTGTGTGTGTGTGTGTGTGTGTGTGTGTGTGTGTGTGTGTGTGTGTGTGTGTGTGTGTGTGTGTGTGTGTGTGTGAGAAAGAGAGAGATTGAGTGTGTGTTGTAGATTGAATGAGAAAATGTGTGTTAGTAGGTGGACGTGTGTACTATGAATGTTTGTGTGTGTGTGTGTATCTGGCTCTATGGAGGATTAGGTAGATTCAGGGCTTTAAGATGGTGAAAGCATTAAAGATGAACTGTGTTATTTGTCTATGGCGACAAATGCATGTACAAATAATTATTCAACAACTCCAAAACTAAACAAAGCAAAGGCAATACACAAATGTTTGCTCATACATTTTATGTCACTGTAACTGTTTTGGTCTCTGCTGAAGAAAGTAGAAGAGACTTCGGTGTAGGCTGAAGCTCAGACAGGCTTCCGCACCCCGAGGCATACACACACACTCTGCGGTGTTTGTAGTCGTGTAGTGTTCCGGCTGTTGTGATGGCTCTGACAGGCCTGTGGAGAGTGCCTGGGAACCAACTGTACTTTCATATGGCGTAAAAAAAATGCTGATCTTAGTTCGCCTAGCCAGAAATGTCAGTTTATCTTGATCTTAATCTTGATTTGGAGATAATTTACACACATGGTAACAACTTATGATTTTAATAATTTCCCTTATTTAAAAAATAGTTTACTCATTTTCTCAGATGAGAATATTTTCATTACAAAAACTGTTATCAACTGTGTTTACTCCTTTATGTGAATTTTTGGGATGTTCGTGTAAAACGTAGACGGTAACTTCAGATAAGTTTACTAATTTCTCTGGAAACTGTGCAAGGGAGTGGTTTTCAGGAAGTGTCGCGCTCTAAAGGCTGGTCTGTCCCACACTCCACTGACATCTACAGATGTACTGAGACAGGTGGTTTGAGTGAGCTCATCTCTGAAGGGTGAGATGGAGACCGGGAGAAAGGTCGCTGCATTGTGCGCAGGGTACAGTTTGGCTACAGAAGCTGCTAAAGCAGTTTGCTGTGTGGAGGGTTGAAAAATGGCTGGAGAGAAGGGAAGCTGAACGGGGGGGAACCCTCAGAAATAATGATTTTCAAAGTTGAATTGGTGGAGGTCAAGGTCAATGATGAGGGGTGCAGCCAGCTACTGAATGTTAAATAAAGAGAGAGAGAGAGAGAGAGAGAGAGAGAGCAAGAGAGTGAGAGAAGAAAACTGTAATGTTGAAGTGATGTAATTATTCATTTGTCTATTTTATGTTCCTTTTTTCCCATTTGTGTCTACCCAATGCAATAGAGCTCGAAAGTAAGTCTTCGCCTTACCTCTAGCTAACAGAGATGTTGTGTGCATGCTAACGAGAGCTTGTCCTCAAAACCTGATGACTAAAATAATCACACTCCCTCATTTAATAAGTGAAATTCATGCTTTTCCATTATTTATTGATATGGTGGCCTCCTTTATTTTAAAGTCCGTAGCTGTCTGTAAAATACATTAACTGTTCATTTATTTTCATAATCAATGTGACAGTTTGACATTTTATACAACTGATCCCCGTTTTCCTTAAAAATATAATATCGTGGCACTTTTATGTTACTACTGTAGCACAACTTCAAATTAGCTTTGGTACATACGTCTCAAGAGTAACAGTAATCCTTTTTTCCCCTGAACATGTTGCTCTCACTTTTTATTTAACACACACATACACTCACGCACACACACACATATACCCCCCACTCATGTTATATTACTTCATTTGAAGCGTGGTGAAAATGAATTTCAGTTATTAATTTTTGAGGGGTGTTCTTTCCTGATCATTACTGCATGAATGTGATGACTACAAGGCCTTTAATCAGAAAGCCACTGATTAAACTTAAGAGAATTTGACTTCCATGAACCAAAAGATGACGCCAGCTAACCGACCACGTATAGCAACATATATATATATGTATATGTATGTGTATACCCTTCCTAAACTCTACTGTTCCCTGTTTTTTTTTGGAACCAACCATCTACTTATTCAGCAGTGACACAAAGAATGAGTAAAAAAGAACAGAAAGTCGGTGCCTGAGGCTGGGTCATCTTTGGGCTCCTTGGAACCTGCAGTCACGCCTGAAACGATCTACATTTCTCACTGCATTACTCCTCATTTCTCTCTCGGATGACTGGTAACAGGGGAGGGGGGGGGGGGGGGGGGAGGGGGGGCCAGATCTGGCAACCATGTGGACTGGCTCATGCTGAAGGCTGCTTCGTCTAAATTAGAACAAGCAGACGATCTAATTGTTGTTGACAGTTAACAGACTGCTTGTAGTTTTTAACTAAATGTTTGGACAGTGTCACCTTGGCCAGGACCCACATTGTCCGTATGGTTAGATGTGTTCGTCTGAGCTCGCTCCTTCTTGTATATGCCGGTTCAGGGTGAGGTTGAACAGAAACGACATGCTGTCTGAGGCTGAGGGAAGACTGTGAGTTCACTCTAGGTTTTGAGTGGGTCACTGATAGAAGTCTCTCCCTATAGCCATCTCTTAGACATGACAGTGTCTCTACGTGTTTATGTCTGTCTCACAATCACATAGGTATGAATATTGTGTGTGTGTGTGTGTGTGTGTGTGTGTGTGTGTGTGTGTGTGTGTGTGTGTGTGTGTGTGTGTGTGTGTGTGATTGTGTGTTTGTGTGTGTGTGTGTGTGTGTGTGTGTGTCCGTGGGTGAGTGTACCTTCAGCCAAGATGGTTAGGGCCTTAGGGATGCTTTCCTCATGCTCTTAGCAGTCCCAGGATGCATCAGTGTCTCTTCTTGTCACACGATGTCCTGCGACATCCTGAGATGGAGATTTAACGACTTACTCAAATGAAAAATTCACAAGTGTTTTGCCAAAAATAAACATAGACAGCACTACATCTTCCATGAGCACATATCTGATTGCTGTGACCTTTTGAATAACTAACAGCAAGAAACATTGGACTCAATAACACTAGCTCCTGTCCCCTAGATATCACTGTATTATCTACTCTTTCTAAGTATTAGTATATTTTTGTTTTGACTTATGTGATAATGGAATAAACATAAGACAATGATCTGTGGAACATCTATTAGTATTTGTTTTTATTTGGGGTAATATATTTTTCATACAGTGCTATGGTGACAAACTCATTTTGGTGTATAACATTAGGCTATGTGTTGGAAGCGTTATTGGTTATATGTTGTAGATATTTGATCTTTCATTTTAGTGTGAGTGCGAGTGGTATGGAAGATAAAGATGCCATAAGGAGCAGGTTCTGCTGCTAACCTCATCCAGCTGCCTCTACTCGCTACCTGTCATCCAACTGCGAAATGAGACCAAATTCTGGCAAGTCTTCTCCTCAGCTGCACGATTCACGAACCTTAAAGAAACGAATCTCGGGCATCCCCCCTTAGTATAGGCTACAGACCTAGCTTAGCATTGCATCATACTCTGTTGTTTCTTTATGAGTGTGTGTCTGTGTGTGTGTCAGAGAGTATGTTTACTTTCATTTGTGTTCAGATTAATACCGTTTCATGTTTTTAAAAATGAAAGTGCCCCCTCCCCCTGCTTTTGGTATCCACTTCTCCTTTTCTGTTTTCTGACTAGTGGAGGTGAACGTTCTTCCACAGCTTCTATGCGTCTCATCTCTGCTTCATCAGTGCCTGTGCTGCCCTCTGTTGGTGTGCCTGGTTATTGCAACAGCATTCTGTCTTGGTGGATTTTTTTGCTCCCAGTGGATGTTAATGAACCTCCTTGCATGAAAATGGACAAATCTGGGCCAATTATCTCCACAGCCCCCTGAGGCAACTCATATACCCTTTTCTGATCAAACCAACACCGTACAATTAGCACAGATGCTAGCCCAAATGAACACTCTCTCAGTTGGTTGAAGTATTTCACGCTTAAAGAAAAAAAGATCAAAAGAAATTCTGTTTTATTCCAATATGATGAAACACACACCAGCTGGCCGTCTGGTATGGCTCTGCTTGAAGTATTGCTGCTTCATGCTTCGCGCCCCTACGTGGCGTATGTCAGGAGTCCCCCTGAGGCTGGCGAAACTTAGCTGACTGTGTGGAAAATGCAGCTTGGTTCAGGCAAAAAAAAAGAAATAAATAATAATTCCTGTGTGCCTCAATAGCGCACACTTTGCTGGTTTGCACGCCCTTGAGAATGGGTAGAGGAAAACACTTACTTTAGATAAGTAGCCCAGAACGGAGACCTAATTAAATAGAGGATTTCAATTATTCATGTGAGTGGTATGGATTAGACGGAGTGGGCAGGCTTCAGCTGTCCCCATGATAAACTGCCCTGTGATAGAGAGAGTTTTACACTCATCACAAAAGTGGGGGTTTTTTCCATGAGAGGAAAATTTGTTATGTTTCCTTGTTTTGACTGCTCAGTCAGCCATTTTTGTTGAGTGTGTGCAGTCAATAAATCAAAAGCAGGCCAAACTGAATGTGAAGTGACCAGCTTCATGATATTATGCTCACAAGCCATTGAGGAGTGAGCGGTTACCTATGCCACTGAAAATCGAGCTCCCCAGACATATCCCAATGAGCCCATGCAGGTCTCTGCATCTATCATTGAATCCTGAAATCTCCACCTCTTTGCCTAACCCTTCTACTGCAACACCCTGAAAACTGTGAGTGCGTCTGTGTGTGTCTGTGTGTGTGGGTGTGTGTGTGTCTGTGTGTGCGTGTGTGTGTGTCTGTGTGTGTGCGTGTGTGTGTGTCTGTGTGTGTGCGTGTGTGTGCGTGTGACTCTGTGTGCGTCTGTGTGTGTGTGTGTGTGTGTGTGTGTGCATACATGTATGTGCCTGTGCAGCATAGGCCTTTTAACCCCTAACTGCCCCGAGTTGCCCCTGCTCCAAGCTTTTCCAACATGATGCCTCCACATGCATGTCACCTTGCAGTCACCAAAGCCTGTCTCTCTCTCTCTCTCTCTCTCTCTCTCTCTCTCTCTCTCTCTCTCTCTCTCTCTCTCTCTCCTTTTCCTGGGGCTCTCTGCATTCTCCCCTCTTGTCTTTTGCATGTCCTAAGAGTGCTCCCTGTCACCTATGTCTCTATTTGCATTGTGAATGCAGCAAGCCTCGTTGCAACCCTTTTCTTTGTTTTACTGATCGAGTCGCCTTTGCTGGGGGCTCTGAATGATCTTGTGTTCAGATTGAGAAGTGTTAAAATGGAGCAACGCAAGCTGAATGACCAGGCTAACTCTCTAGTGGACCTTGCGAAGGTAAGCTAGAAGCCGAAAACACACCTCACGTACTGTTTATCAATACCCTCTTTTTTCTTGCCTTCTTTCTTTATGTTATTTAATCTAACACAAGCAGATGTAAGCATTTTCCAATTACACTTTAATCATGTCATGTGCCAGGCAAATGTAGCTGTGTGTGATTTTTGCATCAATGGGTTGACTCTTGGTGCAACTGAATTCTGACGATGGTATGCAAATCCGCTGCAACTGTTTCAGAGGATGAGTTCCCGTGAAACCACCAGGGATATGTTGCAAATGAGCGCAGAGCAGCATCAAAGCATCTCTAATCAAACAGCTACACAAGTCTACAGGTGTCAAATAAACAGACAGGCTTTTTTTCTGGGGGGTCCGTCAGTCTCCAAAGAAAACTGTGGGTGGTTGTAAAAGTGCACACGTTCCTTTTCTCCATGCACTTCCTTGTATAATAGTGAGACCTATCTCAAGCAATGGGGTTTCTATTGCTATATGTGATATATATATTTTATAGCATTATCTGTATAGATTAGCTTATGTTGTGTATTTAAGTGTTAAAAGTTCTAAAATGTTTAACAGCAAGTCTTGTCTTTGGTCCCTAAACCCGCATGTTTAGCAGGTTTTAGCAGGTTTGTATGCAGACAGAATTCTTCTTGTGAGTTTTGCTATGGTCAGTCCCCAAACCATTAGGATGCATATCAAATGAAATCCATGTTTAGATTAATGATAAATGAACAGTCAGAAATGCTGTGCCCATCGTACTGCAAGGACTATTGGCCACCAACCTGACTGGATCCCAAGCGATGATGTTTTTGTATTTAATTTGTCATAATCTAATTTCTAAGCTGCCACAGACATCTATCGGACATCCAATGCAATTATGGCTTTTAATGATTGTATAATACAGTATTAGATTGCTCAGGGACAGGCCATGTGCCTGAAATATTCCTGCTGCATCTCAAGTGTCTTTTTCTCAATGGTGATTCGGCTCTGAGGAGAGCTGCGAAAACTTGGGGAACACCAGGCACATCGCCAGCTTGACTCAGCATTAAAAAAGGAAAAAACAGTAGGGAGACACCCTGCAATGTGATGAATCAGCTGGAACAGGCGCACGTTCTCTCGCTCTCTCTATTTCTCACTCTCACTTACCTCTTACCCTCTCTCCTTCTTTCTCTCCACTTATTCCATATTCTCAGTCATCCATCTCTCTCTCTCTCTCTATCTCTTTCTTGCTCTCTCTCACACACACACACACACACACACACACTGTTTTGACATTCACTAGTCCGCTTCTGTTAAAATCACCACTCCGGGTTTCATCGCCACTGGCACGAACAACGACAGACATTAAGCTCCGGTGGCCGTGATTGGCTGGTGTGCTATCAGAGCTCTGGGAGCCAGGGGATAGGACATAGGAGGTTGTATGACATTGAGAGAAATTTGCAGTGGGACGCGTGACAGCTTCTCTTACACTGGCCGTCTGAAAACAGTGCCATAATTGCCTTTGGCCAGAAGAGGGCGGCAGAGTTTTAATCATGTAAGCACACTCTCCCCGTTTGGGGTCGAAAATAAATTCCACAGCTGCCCATCCCTATGCATTAAGGCATCTTTCATTAACGTTGATTTACAGCTAAACATATTTTTATCCAAGTGTATGCTGACAGGAAAAATGTGTCGAATGTTCTATGTCTGTCCATGTACATTTGAAATGTAATACCACTAAGGAAAATCCCTTTGCTAATACTATTTGTAGTTTAAAATCTGAGAGCTGCGAAATTGTACCCTCTTACTCCAAAACCATATGTATGTGCCAGTCCAATTTAGCTAATCATTGCATCATTTTGTTTGTAGTTTTCATGTGGTGCTTCCATACCAAATCAAAGAGAGCAAGGTTAGCCCTTTGAAGCAGAGCCACAGTGGAGCATATTCAAGTTCACACCAAAGGGTCACATAACATTTGAAATGCCTCTCACGTCAGTGGTATTTTGAATGCCTGTCAACACAGCTTCTGTCTTACGCAACAGTGGTGCTGTATGCAGCTCTTCCCACAGTTTATGCAATAATATAAAAATAACATCTTAGCTATGTATTGAATGTGTTTTTCTAAGAACAACATATATTTTTGGACGTGCAGAATCTTTGACATGCAGATTTTTTTTTAAAGATATGTCATTGAAAATTACTTTTCAATGACATCACTATTTATCTAATGCTATGTCAGTTAACGGAGCCGTTTGTTTTTGGTTACAGGGGAAATTTGTAAACACTATTTAAATGAATAATCAGTACTTTTCATTATCATGTCATAATTGATAACTTTTATCATCTATTTCCCTAGAATGATACAAATTATATTGTTCTTCACTTGACAGAGGGATGGTATTAAGATGACACCAGATGCTTTATGAAAACCATTTTTATATCTTCCTCTTCCTCCCTCTTTTTTCCTTAAGTTGCCCTATGCCTGTGTGTGTTATTGTTGTTTTTCTTTCACCTGTAAAGCCCACTAAAAGATTCCAGGTGGCTCCAGATGGTCTTTCACACTATTCAAATCTATAGTCTTAACCCTATTTTGCCTACATTGGCCAATCTGTTTAATATATGAGACTGAAATAAACAGACCCTCGACACATACTGTATGTTAAGACCCTCCCGAGTATGTGCCGCCCAGTTAACCCAAACTGACATGGCCCAATGTGACCGCTTTCCCCTTCTGCCTCTGACCCTAGCTCTCTCCTTTCTCCTTTCCTTCCTATCTCTTCCTCCACTCCTCCGACTTGCACTCGGCGCGTGTGTTGGCCTGGCGCATTCAGACCCAGAACATCATGTACGAGCTGATCTCGGACCTGAACGAGCGCGGTGAGGACATGGAGAAGCGCATCGCCCTGCTGGAGACCAAGCTGGAGACACTGCTGGGCAACCTGCAGGCGCTGCCGGGCCTCATCAGCCAGCTGATCAGCCAGCAGCACCGGGACTTTCTGGAGGTGCAGCTGCAGCCGTACGACAAACACAGCCCCGAGCGCTCACAGTCTGTATCCCGGCGACGCTCGTCCTCAACAGCGCCCCCTACCTCCTCGGAGAGCAGCTAGGCAGAGGCGTTCACTGGGAGAAGGAGGACAATGGAGGGAACAAACAATAAAGGAGCAGACAGATAAACTAATGTCAGAGAAGAAGAAAAAAAAAAACACCTCAACCTCCTGTGACTGTCTTCTGTTTCTCCTGCTCCCCTCCATTGAACCTACAGGCGAAAGACTTTTGCCATTACATGGCCAAGTTACATTTACTGTTAAGCCTTAGGGTTCGAAACAGAAGTATCACGCCTGAAATTCTGATGACAGAATCCGAGGTACCTTGAGGAGGCAATATTTTTTTTCCTTTTTCTCTTTTTTGGTTTACTTTGTTTCAAAACAGATAACTCAACATACTGTTGAGCGATTCTTTCTATTACCTCAAAAATGTGTTATCCTTTTTTTCCCCTTCTGACGACATGATCATAGAGAATACCTTTCCTCAGTAAAAACTATTAAAAGGTGCCTGTGTGCTTAGAGCTTGGAGATGGACGAGACTGTGTGTGAGCGTGTGACTGAGTGAGTGTGTGTGAGACAGCATGTTCATCTGTCACCTCTGGCCTGTTTCAGGGAAGCAGTGACAGCCTCTGGTGCAAACCTGCTGTGCTAAGCTAGCACATCCTCACAGCACCGTCTCTGCTTTGGCAATCTGAGGGTGACCTATGTCTTCCTTTTTCCTTTTTTTTCTTATTCCTTTTTTTAATTTAGTTTTTGACATGCTCAGTGCATTTTGATCGCTCAGATCTGCATGCTTTTAATACTTTTTATTGAGGAATTTAAAAACACAGTATGTTCTGGGCATGTGCAACCTTGCAGATAAGGGTAGCTCCAGTAGGCTCCCCTTCCTTGTCAATCAAAAATACCCTGTAGATTGTCAGACAATGATAAACAGCATCAACTATGTAGCTGGTTTATTTCTGTTCAGGCCCCTATTAAATATATATTTTTTGGGGAGGGGCGACTATACTGCAAAATAATTTACTCGTCTCAAAAAAATGAATGCATCTAAATACTTGCACTTACTTTTTACAATGCACTTCAATGCTGACTGGCTAAAATATTGATTTGTGTTGCTCATTAGAACAAAAACTGATATATTTAGTCATTAGGACATGGGTTAATGGCCTGAAGGTTCAGAAACAAGAATGTTTGCAGCTCGCGGTTAATAAACCCAAGGCCCTCCATAGGCACTGTCCATCAGGACCTAAATTCAAAACTACCGTACTATGGTTTTAAATACTCCTGTAGATTGCTTCAATTACTGCTTCATTAGTGCAACTTACCTATACTTCCCAAACAGGCTCTAAATATTCAGACTGAAGATACCACCACCGTGCAGATCTGAAGTAAAACAGCTAAGAGCAGTAATCCCTCTGCTCCAGTTCATCTGACCCATTGTGTGCTGTGCGCTTCAATTAGCCCCAAAAAATTAGTTAACGAGTTGAGTTCCTCTGCTGGCTGCTACCTTGAGGAGGCAGCCGTTCTAAAAGCAGCAAATAACTTTGGAAATGCCTATTTTTATATGTTTTCACTCGACAAGCACACCTCCAAAAACACAATAGTTTCACAAGGAATGTATAGCAACACCACTGTGTTCCAAAACTCTTCCATACAGCCTTCACAATAAGGGGTCTGAATTATGCCTAAGCTCTACATATGGGTCTACTGCACCTCTGTGGGATAATGAGGGGCAGAGCTCAAGGAGTGCAATGAACTGAATATCTAAACATTTCTGTCAGACCAGCTTCCAACCTCTGTGTAGCACAGCCCTGTTTAAAGAGAGACAGAGAAAGCACGCTGAACTCTCAATACTAGCTAACAATAGACAGATTTATCTTTTGCGAATGTCCGAATGTCTTCCCAGGGGGGTTTTCAGAGCCCAGAACTATGGTGTGGAGATGGATGTCCTATCCAAATCCTACCCCAGATTTTTGGCATGGGATGTATGGGTTACAAAGCTTTGTAATTACAGATGGTGGATCCAGAAGTTTCACCATAATAAATACTTTTGAGTGAATATACTGTATGCAAAAAGAAATATTAAACAATAAATGAAACTATTTAGCAAAAGAACTTGTGGAAATTCTTGTGTGTCACATGCGTGTTCATTTAAAGTATATATAACATTGCCTGATAGGCACCCACAGTACTAGATTTCTATAGTAACGCTTTGGTAATCTTATTATCCAAGATTGGGTTGTTAACTCAGAAATATTGTACAGGCCAATGGTTGTGCAAGGATGAGTTTGTGGTACATTTGCCTATATTCTTAATATGCCACTCCAGTAGGTGGCAGGAGACCTCACCAAAATCCATGGAACCTCTAGGAAGTGGAACAACGATGAAGACGAAATCTCGCGATGCCAGCTTCATCAATGCACAGCATGAGAGCACTGGCTTCAGGCCTACTATAACATCGAAAGACTGCTGTCAACGTGGAGAACAATTTTGCTGTAGCTGACTAGCTACATATATAATTTGTTTTAGAAGTTGGTGTACACGAACCGGCATCAAAATGAGTTTACTTCAAAAAATTGCGGAGATCGAGGCCGAGGTAAACACGTTAACTCAGAAGATAACTATACCGTTAGCTAGCAAGCTAACGAATCACGTTTTAGCACCAGGCTAACTCTTGCCTTGATATTTTCTGTATACTCTGTAAATGGACTGATTACTTAAGATTCAAATTAAGTCATCTCAATACCACCATTGATGTTGTGATTAGCGAGTTTGCCATATTTTGTGGTTAAATTAGCTGAAGAATTGAAGTCTGTTATCTAACTAGCCGTTCGCTGGCAAAACCCCATATGCGTTCCAGCTAGCCAATTTGTTAACCCAACAAAGTAACTAGAGCAAGTTGCTAAGATACAGACCATTTACCTGTCTGTCTTTAACTAGTCTTTAATAGTCGTAGAGTATACCTGAGCCATGTAGAGAGACGAGCATTCATTTTTACGTCAGTGAAATGACAGCTCTGGAGGAGGCCATACAGATGGGTGAAATGAAATTATAGTAATGAACTCGACATGTCTAGCCACCAGTTAACACAAATGATGGAGTAATTTGAAATTAATGTAAGTTTTTAGCCTATGCCAGATTGATAACCTGTACTCTACTCATGGCCTGACCTTAAAGCTGGGCTGTAATGCTGCACCTCTATGGCTACATAAGTATTGCAGTGTCAGACTATATTTTTGAAACTGAGCTGCAGTTTGTGTGATTCTCTGTCAGAATTAACTGGTCTGTTTTGTTTGGACAGATGGCTCGGACCCAGAAGAACAAGGCCACATCTAACCATCTGGGTCTGCTAAAGGCTAAAATGGCCAAGCTGAGGAGGGAGCTCATCTGCCCTAAAGGAGGTGGTGGAGGTGGTCCAGGAGAGGGTGCGTAACTACATACAGCACAAGGGCCCTGGTCATCAATGCAATTGTTTCTGAATGCTGTGGTCTAATCGTGAGGCAATGTACTGCTTTCACTCAATTGGGGGATTAGATTTTGTAATTTTATGACAATGTAATGTAATGCAGTGTACTGTCCTGTCCTGTACTACAATGCCTAGTACGATTTGACCGTCTAAGACACAAGAGCAGCATTTTTCAATATTGTCTTTTCTCCTGAGGGAGGAACTCCCTTGTACTCAAGGTTGCAAAGGTGAAACCTGAAACTGTCAGTTCGAGGGTCCCGTACCTCTGTCATTAGAGTGCTTTGGTGTATTAACCATTACAAATAGTTGTAAACAGGTGTTAATACTCCTTGGTTCACCATGACTGCCTACTGCTAATGAATGGAGCATCTCATTGCCTGTAGCTCTCATGCAGGAAAACATAACTGATGTTTATTTTATTTTACCAGCCGAAATTCCCGACGTGTTTTGCATGACTCCTGCACCGAGCTGCATGGTGCCATTATACACCAGTTGCGAATCAAGTTCTGATAGGATTTTTAAAGTATAGTGGATCCATTCTTGGTGTGTAATGTAGGACACAGGTTGAACAGAAGAGGGCCCCATTTCTCACAGTTGGCTCTATGGTGATCATTTGATAGTTGTAGTCAAGGATGGAATGCTCTCTCCTACTGAGTTTTATAGATATTGCAGCCCTATCACTGACTCTTTTTGGACTCCTGGAAGTTACCACAGCCCTTCCTCAAGCCTCCCTTATTATCTTTGTCCTCTGTAGGTTTCGACGTGGCAAAGACTGGTGACGCCCGTATCGGGTTTGTGGGCTTCCCGTCAGTGGGCAAGTCCACGCTGCTGAGTAACCTGGCGGGCGTGTACTCAGAGGTGGCTGCCTATGAGTTCACCACCCTCACCACCGTGCCCGGTGTCATCCGCTACAAAGGTGCCAAGATCCAGGTGAGGACAGGACAGAAACACAGAGTTTGGAATCCTTTTAGGGAAAAGTCCGGTTTAAGAAATATATACTAAATGGTGTTCTTGTATTTGTATATTTTGATGGTATGTGTGGGGCATTTTTTTATCTGGAATATGTGCTTTTGATGACTTACGTGATAAGGGCTTTCGATGGTTGTGTGAAAAATTTTGGATTGTACTTTTTGACATTTGAATCGTATGTGTGTCCTCAGCTCCTGGATCTGCCTGGTATTATTGAGGGAGCCAAAGATGGTAAAGGCAGAGGGCGACAGGTTATTGCAGGTGAGGAGACAAATATGTTGGTTTCCATGTGAAAGTCAGGGAAGGAAATTCATTTTTAATTAATAATGGCTGCATTCAACCGTGACTGTCCAAGAACACATGTACAGTTTACATACACAGAGAAAGGCATTAAAGTGTACACATATACGCAAAGATCTGCATTGATGTATACATATACCGACATATATCAACATAGATATACTTATATATGGGGAATGGGTGTGCATGCACACATTATGTGTTCAGACATCCATTAATCAATTAATGTCCTTAGCAAGGATGTGACCCTTGACGTGTGAAATGAGTACGTTTATAAATGAGCCTGCCGAGTAAAGTTCTGTGTCGTCCTGTGTCAGTGGCACGCACCTGTAACCTGATCCTGATCGTTCTGGATGTACTGAAGCCCCTGGGCCACAAGAAGCTGATCGAGCACGAGCTGGAAGGCTTTGGAATCCGCCTCAACAAGACCCCGCCAAACATCGGCTTCAAGAGGAAGGACAAGGGCGGCATCAACTTCACCGCCACCGTACGTATGCTCCACAGCAGGCCAGGAGAGGAACCTACACACAGTTGAGCTTAGACAGCGGCCCTCACAGGCCCAGTGGAGACTACACTCAGGCTGAATCTATGGGGAAACACTGAATGGGCCTGTAGCTAAACAAAACATATCCTACCCGTACTGTAAGTCACAATGGAAGAAAGAGAGCATAATGTATATATAGTGTTATAGAGAGAGGAGATGGAGTACATGGTGGTAACAGTAAGCTGCAGCACAAAGACGGACACACTTAAACTACCTGATAATTGTATGTGTCTGAGGGGATGTGTGTGTTGAAATCTGTCTCCTGTGCCATGCAGTGCCCTCAAAGTGAGATGGATGCTGATTCGGTGAAAAGCATCCTCTCCGAGTACAAGATCCACAACGCAGACGTGACCCTGCGCTGCGACGCCACCGCCGACGACCTCATTGACTGTGTGGAGGGCAACCGGTAGGCAGTCACCAGTCAGATGGCATCCAATGGCATGACATCTGAGTGTCCTTCGTGGCACTGTCAAACAAGACAGGCAGAGCCATTTTAGGCGCTAGATGATTTAATGTTCCTGTTTTAAGGCGCTGTTAGAGCACACTGCTAACAAAGCCATATTTCCAAGAAGCACAAATACTGATGGAAAAGCCCCTGCTAAATGAATACATGTGAATGTACAGCTTAATGTTGATTGTTGCAAAGACATGAAAATGTTCATAATGTCCATGTTGCTCCTGTGGTCCTGCTTAGCTTAGGTGAGGTTTTGAATTGGAATTGAATTGACCAGATCATTGTAGCATTAGCTTAATCACTAACGACCCATGTTGTTGACTTAAAGCAGCAGTAAGTAGCTTTCGTCTAAAACGAGAGAGCTAACGACCTAATAGGCATGCAAACAGCACCAACAGCCCATTACTGATAAAATCATATTCATTTTAAGGTATGCATTGTAAAATTGTATAACTAAAAAATATTATCATATTATAGTTCAATTAACAGCCATGATAGAAGATTTTAGAGACAGTCTGCATAATTATTACACAACCAATCTGATGTCTAATTAAACAATTGATGTTTAAGTTTAACCACAATACAAGGCTATAAAATATTCATTAACCTGACATTTTTAAAAGAAATGGGTATTTTCAAATATGATTATCCCCAAACACTGCTAGAGGCCCTCAGAAACCCTTGTAATGTGAATCAAACAAGGGATTTGATTTGCTATGATTGCTATGACATACATTAACACCTAACATTGTGACACACCACTCACTGACCATAGATGCCGTAAAGGCATGAAGGTGAATACCATTCCTGGGGGCCTGAAAATCTCGCTGGGGGCGGCCTCACTGAAAAAATGTTGTCAGGGTGCCCAGACTTCCTAGTACCCCTGTCACTGATTCACACACACACACGCTTGACATTCAAAGACATATAGGGCCTTACATATGGTGCAAAACATAAAAGCATTTAAAGCAGAACAATTTTAATCTCCCTGTCCTGTTATTTTTTCCAATCTCCTTTAGTGTTTACATCCCCTGCATTTACGTGCTCAACAAGATCGACCAGATCTCTGTGGAGGAGCTGGACATCATCTACAAGGTGCCTCACTGCGTGCCCATCTCTGCCCACAGCCGCTGGAACTTTGACGACCTGCTAGAGAAGATCTGGGACTACCTGCATCTAGTGCGCATGTAAGTCAGCCCTCAGCCACACTATCCTCCTTACCAACTGTCTTTAGTCAGTGAATGCTAGATTCTAGACAGTTCTGGGCTAGAACTCTAGAAAGTGCATTGATGACCTTAAGGCCGTGACAGGACATTAGTGGACGACAATTACAAGCGCCATTTTTAAAACCAGCAATCATTTTTTTTTACTACGTATTAGGTGGTGAATAAATCTTACAGCAATTATATTTTAAGGAATTTATATTTATGAAAGTGCAAGTGGATATGAATTATTTGGGGTTTAGTGCAGCCGAGTGGTTGAACATGATCAGACATTGTTAGTTAGTGAGTTTGAACATTAATGTTGGCGTTGGAAGCCATGTCACAATCTCTTCTCATGAGTTTATGATCTCCTTGCAGCTACACCAAGCCCAAAGGTCAGCTCCCCGACTACACATCCCCTGTGGTCCTACAGGACAGCACCACCACAGTGGAGGACTTCTGCGTGAAGATTCACAAAACCCTCATCAAAGAGTTCAAACAGTAAGTGACACAATTGACCCCACAGTGACCTTTCATTCAGGTCTGTTCATGGTTAAACTGCCCTTTACTATGATATGTGTCTCAAGGCACTTTACAGAATGAATGAAGAAAGAAGAGTTGCCCTGTGACAACACCCCTTTTTATCAAACCTTTACTTGATAAATGATTTACCATTGCATTAACCATTGTATTCAGTTTGGGAGAAATGGCAGGGATACAACTACGTCTATTAGTTACAACAAATAACTAGAACATTGCCCTATAGAATCATGTGTTACTGGACCCTCAGTGATGGAGTGGAACAATTTAGGGTGTAGGTTTAGAGTTAAGGGGTGTTTATTTATATATATTTATTTTATTTATTTATAAGCCAAAGACCGTGTGCCCCGAGTGTCACCTCTGACCTTCAACCCTTTTCCTTTTAGTGCGCTGGTATGGGGGTCGTCCGTGAAGCATAACCCGCAGAAGGTGGGAAGGGAACATACGATGGATGATGAGGACGTTATCCAGCTGGTGAAGAAGTAGAGAAATGGAAAAGAACCCCAGGACACTGATGCTCAGCATGTTTAATTTCGAGTTCTGGGGAATTAACTCACAGGGGCCAGAAAAAGACATCCACAATGCCGTAGTCATCTGGTGTTTGAAAAGTACAAAAACCGCAGCAGTTTCAACAAAACCTTTGTAAATAAGTACATTTGAACCCCAAACCCGTTCCTTATCCACACGCCTTGTGTCATGCTAGCAAACCATTGAAGAGGAAGTAAGGTCTTGTATCCCCAACTATGTGTTTAAAAAGGCTTACAAATAAAGATGCAAAATAGCTCATGTACGTCTATTTCTTTTTATGCTGATTCCTCTCCGTTGATGTCATCCTATTGCCTATTGTACTTCACCGTGTCAATGAGTTCTAAAGGGTATGTATTGGGTTTGCCATTTTAAGGGTATGCATACAGCACTAGAAATAATACGCTCTCAGTGTCTAGAATGTTCCAGACTGTTATGCAGATTTGATTCATTCACCAAACCAATCCAATTTGAGAAGAGGTGCCATAATAAATTCATTTTACCAGGAGAAAATCCCACTTGGGTTAAATGAAAGTAATTGGATTCATTGTGGCTGTGGTGGGACGGCACGGCTGTGTCGTGATGGCCACGAAGCTCAATTGAAATGCTGCACATGGAGTGCTGTCGTCTCGGCTGTGACGTATGGAATCCATAGACTCCTTTTACTCCCCAGCCTTGCGTTTACTTGATGCCAGACAGTCACTCAGGATAATCAGACATCACGCCCAAAGTGGCTGATTGGGAGCTTTCGCTGACTTCTAGCGCAAGATGGAGGTTTTCTAACTTCGTGCTGAATTCTCAAAGCTATGACTACCCAATGCACCTCATGGAACAACACTGGCAGACTGCTCATGCCGTGAAGGTTCTTTCAGCGATAAATTCATATTTATACGCAAAAGCATTATGGCGCTGGTAAAGACATCTGATACAATGTCCTTGAGAGATAGCTCGACCACCAGACTCGAGCCCATTCACGCCACACAGATGCATACAGAGATGGCTTAAATAATGCTCTGATGTGTGAACACCATATGCGTGTGTCTATTCTCTAGCAAAAATGTATTGTATTTAGTCACATACACAAAAGGAATACAAAATAGGCATTGAAACAAAATACACAATATATCATACAAATGAAATCTGAGATATTCCAGCACTGTGTTACAGCAGGAGGAATAACATCAAAAATATTAAGGAAGCAAAAAAGCTTAGAAAATATTTTCCTCTTCCTGTAAAAGTGTATTGTTGGTCATATAAATAGCGACCTTTCATTTTTTAATGTGAAACACATACACATGATGACAATTTAGTATAGATGTAGCATTCTTACAGACATCGCAAGGTGAATAACCTGATGATGCTCTCCGTTACTGGTTTGAGACGTCAGCATATGGGTCCCACTCGGTGTCAACGGGTTCATCTTGGCTGAGGGAGACTTCTTGCCTCCTTTTTACAAGAAGAGATTGCTGAGCTTTCTCCTGGCCAACATGATGGCAAACGACATGACGACCCCCCCCCCCCCCAACAAACACACACACACTACCAACTGCACGCTGGCACCACCCCTCCCCCCACCCCTCTCAGCCTTCTGCTGCACTTTCTCCTGTAAATTATAGCAGCACTTTAGCTAATGAAAGAGTTGAAGTCCGGGCACTAATAAAAGCCATTAAGTGAATAAAGCACTTCCCCCTCTAACAAAATTAAAGAGTACACCCCCTATACACACCAGCTCCGCCCCCCACCCCCCCTTCCCTCCCCCCCCCCCCCCCCCCCCCAGCCTACTCCTACCTCCCCTTTTACCCAAGTTAGAAGGAGAACTCAGTATTAATATTCATGAAATGCGGAACTGGACGTCCCTCTACCAGACCCCCCCCTTTTCATCCCCCCCCCCCCATTTTGTACCCCTCCCAATGACATGTACCCCGCCCCACCCTATCCATGGTCCCCTCAGCAGCCCACCTATCCCAGGCCATCGGGATGGGCCCCCCCTCGGTTTGAGGGAGGGGCAGGGGGTAGGCGTTGGTTGGGAGGAGAGGAGTTCGGGATGGTCTGCCATCCAGTCGGACTTGCGGGTCCAGTCAGGACGACCAGCTTTGGGCGCAAGACTCTCTGCCACAAAGCTGGGGGTACTTGGGGCAAACGGAGAGGGGCAAAATCAGCAGAGGTGCGAAGAGGCTGATCCAGTGGGACAACTCGGACAAGATCAACTGGTTCTCCTTGGAACTCCTGAATGAGGTAAGGCTAGGTTAAGATTTGGTTCTTTGCCGTTGAGATGACTGACAGTCACGTTTCTTTCTTGGCTGGAATCAATGATTAACTACAGTTTTATGAATTTTTGAAAAGTTACATTTTATTTTCTTCCAGACCTTCAACAGGACTCCTGAACCCTCTTCAACCTAAGTGAAGATACAAAGTAGGGACGGTATTAGAGAAGATCGTGAAGTAAAGAACGGTCACCCTTGAATTGTCCTCTCTTAGTGGGTAAGACATACTTTGCCATGAACGGTGTCACTAACATTGGGCAGAGGTGAAGATGGAAAAAGACGGTTCAGACAAAACCAAAAATCAAAAAGACAACCAGAAAGGTAAGGCCAGGCAAAGTAAAATCACCACCATTTTATCATTTCATTCTTCTCATCTTTGTCAACCAGTCCCCTGCAGCCATCACCAAGGGTCACCCTCCTCTCAATCCCATATTTCCATTTCTATGGGAAACCACATCCCATTTCCCATCTTTTTCCTATCCATGATTTCCCATTCAATGACATAACTCTGCCCGTCTTTAATGTTCCAAATGGGCTGGTTTCATTAAACTAAGTGCTGCAGTTGACAAAACCCATACAGCTGATTTGGAACCCCAGTCATCCCATTTCCCTCTTAAAGTCCCTCAGGGGAAAAGGGCAAAAAGAGTTAAATGGATAACAAGATCACCGGCAACACTTGATGGCTCGCATCTCTAGGAGTGTTTCTATTTCTGAGGAAAAAAGCTCAGTCTCCCAGTTGTTTGGTTGACCATTTAATCGTAGAGGTCACTGTATGTTTGGCCCAAGATGAGAGCCTATCTGTGGAAATGGTCAGTGGTGGTTTGCTGGATGGGGACGTTTTATTTTCTTTATCTATCTCTATCTTTTCCCCTGAGAGAGGAGCCCACTTCCTGTCCATTAGTGGAGCATGAGTGAAATCTATTTAGCAGCTATTGACATTTTGAGGTTCTTTAACAAGACAACCATCTCTCTCCTAAACCCCGTTCTCATTGATTTCTGGAGAAAAGGAAGCCAATTCATTTCCAGTCTTAGTCATTTCATTATCAAACCATTCATTCATTACCATGTGGCTTTGCTTTATTTTTTTACCAGGTTTTCTTTTGGGTGGAAACGAAACAAAGACTCTCAGCCGTTTTTTAAAAATCTTAATTTACTAATAGAAGGGAGGTGCGAGATTTTGGGGGGGGGAGGGAGTTGGGTTAGGGGTGGGGTTTGACGCAGTTGATGCGCAAAAAGGGCGGTGCCCAGCATCTTCCGCAGTGAGAGTATGACCTATGACTAATCTCTCTTTTTTTATTTTGCAGATGTCCTTAGTCGCACTGTATCACTTACACTTACTTTCATTGTGCCAACAGCAGCTCAGGTCCAGCAGCCACAAGATCTTCCAGAACATCTACGGATCTCAAACTCGAAAATCATCTTCGCCACCTTCCATGCTTCATGAGCTCAATATTGAGGGAAGAGCGGTGTGTTCAGATGCTCTGATGGGAGGCCCTTGGCGGACCGAGCACCACACCCAAGGTCATCCACATCCATGGAAGTATCACTGCTTCAGATATATTTTCAAAAAGACCAACAGGTGATCTATCTACATCCATCCTCTTTTGTGGTTATCCATCCTCAGTCCAGTGAATGACTCCTACTCATCTCGCATGTTCATCAAATGTGTCTGTTGCATTGCTGGTGGATTGTATAGGGACTTCTCAACTTCATCAGTCGATCATCTCCGACCTGAGCCTTCTCACTCTCTACCCCTCCCTCTCTCTGTCTTTCTCCTCTCCACTCCCACTAGAGAGAGCAGGCTCCTCACTGATTCCAATGCTGAAGCTGAGCTCTTCTACCTGCCCGGGATTCCATTGTGCTTGATCTAACCATGCAGTTCCTCTCCTGTCCATGGTTGAGCCAAGCACTTTGGAGACTTGTGAGCGTTTTCTTCATCCTTGCAGCCTCTGGTCTCTCTCTCTGTTTAATTTAGCACTCTAGTCAAGACTATCTTTGCAAAGCTTCTTTTTTTATACTCCTGTTTCTAACTCAACTGAAGGGAAAATGCTGTTCGCCATTGTAATGTTGACCGGAGCATCAGACATCAGACAAAAGTAACATCAAGGCATATTCCCCTATTTGAAACTAAGTGCATAGCATTGAGACTTCAGTTTAATGATGAGAAAAAGAGAAAGAACAAAAGGAAAAAATAATCCAGAACAAAGGTCACTTCCGGAATGAGACTGGATATCTAAACCATCTTAGCAATTGCAATAGTTAGGCTTGAGAATTGTGATTTGTATTTCTGGATAATGGTGCGGGTGAATGCCTATTGTATCAATTTTTTTCAATAAAGACAGAGAGAGAAAAAGCACAAAAATAAATGACTTTAAAGTGTGTGTGATTGAATGACTAACACTGCTGTCTTGACTAAATGAAAAATACATAGAAAAATAAGTGTGGTATTTTTGCTTAATTGGGCTCCATTGATTTGTAATAAATCACCAAAACACACTCCAGTGTAATATAATAACAGGCTGCATTAAAAACCTTCAAGGGGAGACTGAGAGTAACCGAGTCCTACCCCTCCCAGTCTGACAGGCTCATCGACTGTAGACTGTATATATATATACAGTATATAGTCATTGGACAGGCTCTTATGGGCCATTCATCTTCACAGCAGCCTGTAGTTTCACTACTTCACCAAAGGAGGGCAGGCATAAGCCCAGAAGAAATACACTGTACCAATGAAGCTTAAATGCTCAACAGCTGGTTACGAATTTGCATATACTTAATTTAAGTACATGCAAAACACAAAGATAACAACTGTTGTAATACGGAATTTGATAGCCAATAGCATTAACGGTGCCAGACCAAACCTTTGCCAAAGATTGGACTTGTTGAAAACGTGTCCTTTAGTTTAAAGAACCATACCATTACAACTCCTTTGATAATGCAACAGTGTCCATAATAAAGGCCCACATGCTGTGGAGTGGCAGTCGTTCTGTTGTCAGCCAGTTTGATGACAACATTCCCTGGCAACCAACCAACCAACCTAAGCTCTCCAGCAACTAACGGGCACTGCAGTAGCAAAGACACACAACTCGTCACTACCTAACGGGGCTCTTCGACCAGGATTTTATATCACGTCTACACACATTTAGAATCATCCTCAATTCTGAAACCAAGACATTTTCACTAAATCCAAATCATTGCATAATCAATTCTGACTGTATTATTTTGAAAATAAATTAACTTGAATCAGAACAGCTTACTTAAGCATCCTATATATATTCAGTATTACATATCCCTGGCTGTGTAGTTTCAGCTTAATTGTTAAATCACAGAGGGTGTTTTAAAATCCGTCTTATGTCATTCTAGTGGCCTGACCAGTGTTGACTGCTGATCTGTGAGCGCATACTTTGGCCACTTGGCTGGTGCTCCAGTTTCTGCCTGCCTTTCTAAGCTGCTCCATTCATCACCCCACTGACAACAGGCAGCTTGGATCTCCACGACTCAGATTGCACCATAAAGGGCAATGGGCTGTTCACACTGCCAAGCAGTAGGCTACAGTATAACAACAACTGCAACTATAATGATATGACTGTCCAGACTGACCAAGTACAGGGAAGACCTCTCAGAAATATGATTCATGCTTTTCAATGTGACGCCTTTAGAATTTGATTAATTCTTATTGGCTGTCATTTTTTTTTTAATCGTTCACACAATCGCTCTGAAAGCGATGCCCATCGATCTTCTTCATGACATTATTGTGTGTGGTGTGGACATTGCCTTCGTTATATGCTAATATTTACAGTTATTGTTGTAGTTATCGTTGGCAATGTGGACAGGCCTCATCTCTTTGCCTTGGAACCGAACTGGCTCTGAGCCAGATCTGTTTCAATGTCAGTGGCTGTCAGTGACCGATCACCCACCAGCTGCTTCCATAGAGCATACTCACAAAAGGCTGCCGTGAGATTGCGCAAGGGTAGCCTAGTGTCAGAGACAGGTTTGACCTTGGTCGTTGCCCAACCAGCAGGGAAGGGAGGGTGTAGAGAGCATTATGCGTATCCTTTTTAGCGAGCTGACTAGACATCCGCCGGTGACATGATGTAATATTTTCCCAATACCGAATCAACTTAGACCACCAGGAGGAATAAATCAGTGAAGGCTGCTTACTCCAAAAGATTTATTGTATTTAATTAGAACTCTCCTTTTAACATTGACGCTAAGACTCACATAGCAACAATCCATGTTGGCTGTTCCATCCACTCTCCGAGTCTGTTAACCAGTTAGACAGATCATATATAGGAATCACGAATATTATAGCAGAAGGACTTTGCACACACCAATAAAATTGTTGAACCTATACACAGTAATGCTAATTGAAAAAGCTACCTTGTTAATAGTAAGTAGTTCCTAATTAGCAGGTGAGGAAATGCATCTTTCATAATAAAAAGAACATCTTGAATTCTTGAACAGTTACATTCTTAGGTATGGATCTAACCAAGCACTAAAGTCCCACCAGAAGTGTTTGATCAATTAATTAAGGAGTATACTAGATCAAACAAATATTCTTCACATGCCTTAATAAATCTTCACACACTCCTGTTCTTCCCATACCCATTGTGAGATGAACACCAATCAGAATGAGACTTCTTGTGGCCAAGTGTTGAGGACAAGGACAACTTGCATTCAATTCAAACACAACAACATAGTTTTCATCCACAGCAAAGACGACATACATTTTGAATCCTTACTGATGGGAGTGATGTTATAATACTGGCATACTTCAGTCAACACAACACCATTTTCTTTTGAAGAGCACACTTCAAGGTGAAGACTATTTTCAGCTGTGTTTCTTGGAATTTTCAATTGGCTGTCCAACAAAATCGGTTTTAAGCAGCGCTGTCTGATCCATATCAACTTGTTGTACGAGTAAGAAACACTCTCATACAACAACGCAACATAACATCAGTAACCAAAAGTACATTTTTCAGAAACTAAAGAAAGAAAGAAAGAATGCCGTCTTCCTTTTTCTCTCCGAGGGTAGATGGAATGACTGAAAATGGTGTGTTGGGGGTGAGGGGACAGCTCACAAATCAACAATACAGCTGAGGTGAAAGGGGACAAACATCCGAGTATATGACCAAAAAAAGAAAAATCATGCTTTTGGCAGACTGAATTTTTTGCTGCAATTTTAAACCACATTTTCAACATGAGTGAATAATGTTACAAAAAAGGTACACAACAAAATCAGGCATCTGTGCACACACAGTGTTGGTTATTCGATATTATGCTACAACAGCAACACACAAATTAATTTAAAAAAAAACACACACAAATGAATGAATGAATTAATTAATTCTCGAATTCCGTGAGGTTGTACAGGCAAATACTTTTCTCTATAGAGCACACAAAACTGCTTTTCCCTACAGGAAAAACATATTACTATAGTGCATTTGCTTAACATAGACTTAACTAGTGTTAACCTTAATCCCAATATGATAAAACGAACTTCAGATGAAATGAAAACGGATAATTTGACAACGTGCACATGAACAAAATGTTTTCTTGCTATTTTGGTATAACATAAAGAATGGAGTGGCACAGAAAAACAAAAGCCTCAAGAACAACATGTAGAAAGATATTAAACACAGAACAGACAGCACAAGAATCAAATTGGTTTTATAAATTTGGAAGGAAATAAAAAATAAATCTGTGACTAAAACCTGCAGGTAAAAATGTGTGTACACTGCTGTACAGCACAATTCTACCACAGCTTTCCAAGAAAAAGTGATAAAGGACTATTTTCTAGGTTACAGCCCATGCCAGTGAGTTTATTACTTGTGGTTTGAGGTCAAATAGTGGCAACAGAGCTTATTTCTTTTCCACAAACACCAATGCTGCCTGCAAGGTCATGTTTCCATTTCACCCAACTTGCAATTTGTCTGTAACAACTTCAACCTAGCAAACATGTTGAAAGATCTTTCCAGAATGAACCGTCAAGTGTGCTAGCAAGCATTTTTTTTCCTTAACTCTTAAATTTTACATTCTGTTACACCCAAAATATGATTGAACGTGTCCATACTCTGAACATATGCACCACCCTCCTCCAGGATAATAATCAGTTTAACACATCACTAAAACACATCACTTCATATTAGTTACACACAGAACTCTGGCCAAAAAGACTGAAAAGGTATACCACCCCCCAATTCACTTTTCCAGGCGATCCCAAACAACGAGTACGGGAGTCAGAGGTGTACACCTGTTTCGGTCCCTTTGTGAAAGTCATGCTTCGCATGTGTGGCATATGAAGCAAACAGCCAAGAAAACAGATACAGTACTGTCTGCCACAAGTTCTCCTCTTGAAAGCAGACTGATGCAGAGTTTCAGGTAGACAGGTCTGGAGTACCTGTGTGGACAACATCTGGGCACCATTTACAGTCTGCACTCAAAAGACATGAGAACAGATTCCCGGTCTCAAACAGGTTGCGATGTTTCCAGAACAAAAATGCCCCTAAAACCACAGCGACTTCTCCAACCGATAATGCTAGTGGTTGGCATAAGACACGCCCCCCTTGTTGGCACAAGGAGGATTGGTAATCTTTCTGAAGGCTGTTTGGCTCAAAGTGGCAGCTGTGTTTTCATTTGTTGTCCCTCTTTTTCTTTTTTTCTACTTTTTAGCAAAAACAAGAGACTTTCACAGTCTCAGGCGAAGACAGGTGTGAGATGAGGTTGTGCAAGAAGCAACCAGAGGTAGCTCTTACATTCTGCTTGAGGCATGAGCAGTGTTCAGTGTTGAAAATAAAATGCATATTGTTACCCGGAGCTGTGTGTTCCATCCTGCCGCCTGTAAATGTACAGACAGAGTGATTTGTCAAAGACAGCATAGCAGAATAATCATTTAGTGCTTGAAAGTGATTTCATACAAACACAGGACTTTCTGGACACACACATAAGGTTAGGAAGCAGGGGAACACAGTTTTGGCCACAGAAGTTCTTTGACAGTCAAGGGAAGAATATTTAGCTCATGTCTGCTACCAAGTTAAGCTGCACTCGTACAGAGGCAAGAGATGTCAGGAAATCAATCCCTCCTTTTGTAGAGGTTCCTGTTCCTGCAGCTGAGTGATGGCTCTGGCTTATCTCTGGCAAACTCGGACGTAATACATCTTTCCTTCAGTTAGCTTCATGAGTTCTCAAACAAGCGACAGAAAATAAAACAAACAACCGAAAAAGAAAAAAACATGCAATAGTCTTTTTTTTCCCCTTTCATGAGGAAAACACACGGCTGATGTGACTTCCATGTTCATTCAGGAACCTTTTTAGGTTGTTGTTGGCAAGGACGGTGAAGGGGTGCCAAGGTTCCCAAACATCTGCACCCCTTCAAGCATAGATCTGGCCCTGGCCCCCAAGGTTGTGTGTCTTGTCTCCACCCAAGCGCTCCGGATTGGGCAGAGGTGCTTTGACAGAGCCAACGTAATCGTGCAGACCGCCCTCCAAGTTCCTGGACCGTAAGGCGGCAGTATGCAGCTTCTCCAAGAAGTCCGGCATGCCTGTGGGGGCAGTGAATGCAGTTTTCAATTTGTTGAACGTTAAACAAATAGTTAATGCCATTAAAGTATGATGTGAATATGACACGATATGAATCTACATAGAAATATGAAATACTATGAACCAGTACTCGCAATACAAGTTGTGAGAATGTCATGGCCGAATTAGTTGAAGAAACCCTAGGTCTCATATGTTTGCAAGGTATCAATCACTAAAGGCCGAAACATGCTTCTTCGACTGCGTTCTACGACTGGCCACGCTGTTGCTTCGTAGACTCGTGAACCTTTATAGTTCTCCGTTGGTTGGTGGGTGTCGCAAAGCAATTAAAAGTTGATGGCAGACCAAACTCTGTAGATGGAGGTATTTGTACATAAAAGTAGTTTGTTTGATGTTTGTCTGCTTAGATTTTTTTTTTTAAAGTTACCTTGAAATAGGTGCAATGTGCAATGTTAAATACCCCGTTATTGTAACTGAAAAATACTTTTGAGCCGGCTATGTAATGTAAGCATGGTATTGCCCACAAGGTAAACAGCATGGGTTGGATCAATCGCAGCCCTGGGGTATCCGTGGGCTCTCCCGTCATTTCGATGGATAGTTGCAAAATTGGGAAGGTGCACGTCAGGCTGCTCAGACAGGGTTTGCAATGACGGAGAGGGCTCTGCGTGTCTGCGTTAACGGACGACCATTAATTGGGCTTAAGGCCCCATCTCCAGACTGAGTTCACAGTAATTGCCATGATGGGAAAAGGTAACCAAAAATAAGAAGAGCTCACCGCTGGAGACCATCCAGCTCACACAGTATCTGGGAAAGACAGTCTGGGGGTCATCACTGTAGGTGAGCAGATAATCAAAGCCATTCTGCAGAAAATACAAAAAAAATGGAAACAGTTAGTTAAATACAGTCTACTTGATGTTAAATTTTAACTTTAGTAATCATATCTCAAATCAAAAACGTCACTGTAGCTCAAAGAGTTAAGCAAGGAGCAAACATCATGAAGGTCATGGGCTTGATACAAAGGTGAACACAAACTAAGTTAAAATGTGTAACCTTTAGTGAACTGTAAGTGTTGCCAGTTGCCCTGGATATAAGTATCTACTCAGTAAATATAAAATCTGAACTGCATCTTGAAACAGGAGAGATGTCCCACCTCATCAAAGGACCGATGGGGCCGGATCACCATCCTGGACTGGTAGGAGTGTACTCGAACAAAGTCTTGGGTCTCAGGGATGCTTGGATGCTCCACAGCTCTGGACAAAACAAAGCATGAACATGAACACATACAAGTTTAAACAGAACCAACAAGAAGAGGGTTATACAAATTCGTATACAGTATATCTAGCGATTTCAGTAAGGATAAACAGTTTCTGAGCATTGTACTCAGTTTGTGTTCATTACCTTGACACTAGGACCATCAGGTTTTTTTCCGCATCCACGTTGTAGCGACGTACATACACATAGTCCCTTGAATACATGGGGTACTGTGGGGAGACACAAGCGTCAGTGGCAGAATCCTACAGTTCAACTGGCTTTGGACCAGATCTGCTTTTCTGAGAATCAACTCATACCATGGATTAATAGCTGAGGAGAAACTACTGCTGCATGAAGGCCAACCAGTACATCCCCCTTAGCAGTGGCATATACTCATATACAAAAACAAGCAGTATTTTACTGTTTTTATTCACTACATACTATGCTCAATCCTATGACATAAAACCCATTCTGATTTCAGGCTTTAGAGTTTAACCTCTCCCCCAGACAGGATAACATAAGGGACTTAGACAGGCTAGCTTAGTACAGTCCGTAGATAATTTAATTAGTCTAGACAGACAGAGATAATTATTCAGCAGTTGGCTGCAATTTGCACCTTAAAAAATTTGATAAATTGAGGCCAAAAATATGTATCTTAAATTTCGCATTTTAACATTCTTGAGATATTGATAGCACCCGCTATAGATAGAAGTTCATGAAAATTTGGCATGCGCCCAAAGAACATTTTTGTGATTGTGTGTAGCGAGTTTGGTCACGTTAGGACCTTTACATCAGGATCTTGTATATCAATATTGCATTTCACAGGAGAAATTTGAAGAACCACAACAAATACAATCGGGATCCAGCAGCCTCTCTACTTTGACCCCAAAAAAATCTCACACGCACCACACATCTTTAGCGACAATATTATTTACAGGAAGAAATGTGTATCATGCGTTGGGTGACTTATCTTTGTCGTAATTAATTTGTTGGGACGGCTTTGTTTGGCATATTTAACTTTTTTAACCCCCATATGTGCTAGCTACTAGTGCCTGATAAATTAAACCATTACATTGCAGAGACTCACAGGAAAGTGTGTTGCCCAATGCACCACCTCGGAGCCGGAGTTGGCATCCCTGTCCACCACCTCCAGTTTGATAACCAAAGCATCCCAATTCTTCCTGTACTCTGTGTCCAACTGGAACAGAAGTCGGTGACAGGGAGAGACAAAGAGAAGGTCAGGGGCTAAATTTAACACACCTCCTTCTAAGCAGTGCAGGTGGGGGTGTACAATGCATCAATACTAGTCAAATGAAGTGCTACATCTAAACTTGTTTTTCCTTACTGTGTTAATCAACAACATATTAAGATTGTGTGACATTTTTAATTCACCTGTACATTGAAGAACTGCCTAGGGGTGATATCAGTATAGGAGCCAAATACTATAGGGGAAGAGAGAGATCACAAGTCAAAACAAAGACACATTGCAACGCAAGCAGAAAGAGTAGGCAAAATTGAAAAACCATATCTTCCCAATAATAAACTGCATCGTATATAGACCGCAGTATATGAACAAAACAAACCCACGTACAGACCACACCCTATTAACTGCAGTTTGTTCTTATTATGATTACGTTGCTCGTGTTAAACCATGTAGTTGTGGTGTGAGTGGTACTAGCCTTTTAAAAGTTGTACGAAGTAGGGATGGGTATTTTAAGCAAAAATACTACACTCCTACCCCGCATACACAAACACACACACACACACTTATTGGCTACCTCAATCCCATTCATAGTGAAAAACATTTCTTGGCTTTAATTTAGTGTCGCTAAAGTTAAATCATTAACTGGTCCTTTGGCAACCTAGTGTGCTACCACAAATGACCATCCTCTGACACCCTTGCAAAGGGAATTAATTATCCCATGTTGTTGTACCTGATACATTAACAAACTTGTCTTTGAAAGGGGAAGAGATTTACCATTCGTGTTAACTAACTTTACAGGTGAAAAAAAATGCATTTCCCAATTTTAGGCCGCACTACACTTTTATTTTCAATGTAAGTTGCTGTTTGTGTCCTGAAACTGCTACCCCTGCTCCATTTTCCTGACCTCTGTACTCAAACAGGTGGCTTCCTTCAATTGGTCGTCTCCACACCATGAAGGACTTCTTGTCAATGACAACCTCCCAGCCAGCATCCTTCTGCCCAGCAAACTTCTCTGGAGCAGCACTCGAAGTCTTAACAGCTTCCAAAGCCTGGAGCTCCCATGCACACCTGTACAAATGACCAAACATTCAAGACATAGATAAGCCATTTGCCAGTGCAAAAGAAAATATCTGAATTCTACTCAGTCACTGTTGGCTAAACTAAAGTCATATCATAGACCCCAATATCTCCACCAACTGACCTTACTCATAGGTCCTGAATCACCTATGGTAGGGCTTACCTGCGAAGCTCCTCATCTTGAATCTTCCCATCATCCCACATGAAGACCCCCGCCAAGGCAGCGAGCAGTTTCCTAGTTGGAGCACCTTTGCTTTGCAAGCGGCGCCATATATTACCTACAAGAGCCGATCTGGTGCGCTCAGAGTACAGGTTGGAGTACAATTCACCGATCTGAAAAGCACGCCGAAGCCTCTGGCCCGTGACAAAACTACAGTGATTGGCAAAAATGGACATCATGCCTTGCTTCTTCCCCGAGGTCGTCGCAGCTGTACCTTCTGCGGCTCTCTTGAACCATTCGAGCATCAGGCCCACACGTTGGCCTAGCCATGCAGCAGTTCCGGGTTTGGCGTTGCCCTTGCTGTTGCCTGGACAGTCCCTCAAATGTCTGGTCGAGTTCTGTAGCCGAACTGCGCGGATACCAATGTCGCAGATAGGGCGGCGTTGTATGGACGGAAACATTTTTGACCACGAATTTGTGCACGGAGCCACGCAACGTAAATTGTGTTTATGGCGCTCTAACTATGACTAACAGCTCGTCAAATCGTCGGGATTGTCTGTCCACCAAGTCCTTTACGTGTGATAATACCTCTCACTATCACTTGTTAAAAAAAAGTTGGCTATTAAAGCAGAAACGCCACATGCATCGCAGTCATGAGCTGAATACCACTCTGCTAACATTAACTAGCTGACTAAATCACCCAAATCAATGGCAGTTATTATGTCTTTAATTTCAATCGATCTTAAATCTCTAACGACATGGGGTATCAGGTTTCCAATGTCACTTTGTAGGTATGAAGATTATAACAGTGACGCAAGGTTAGGTCAGAACACTAGCTAGCTAGCTGTACGGTTAGCTCGGATCAATAACTGCATCAATGGGCCGTTGGGTTATTATAACGAACTTAGGTAGCTAACATTACTTCGTGTTTTAAACAGCTGACTGGGCAGCTTTGTCAGTGCATCTTAGTAAAACAATCTTAAACACGTAACATTGACATTTCACTGGCCAAACTGACGTAGCTAACTGGTAACGTTAGGTGCTTCGCTCGTTAGCCTAACGTTACATAAGTACAAAACTTCTCCGATCCGAAAAGACCAACTGTTTTTCTTACATAGGCTGAAGAAAATTGCTTAAATTCCCTTTTCTTTCCTGTCAAGGTTCGTACAGGCCACTCTTATTAGCGACGACTCCTCACTGCATGCTTTTCACGTTACAGTGCGCTGCACCTGAGCATTATGGTACATACCCACCCCACTCTGGCGGTGGATATGATTCTCATTGGTTCTAATCTCAAGGTACCCAATTCTGATTGGACTTCCTATTTGTCCGTTTGACTATATTACTCACCAGCAAGTTCATAGGACCCCGTTATCAAAAAGGTGAAAAGACGTCTACGCTTCTGCCTGGTTAGACTGGTCAATTGTATAAATTGAGCACATGAAGAGTTCTCGTGGATTGATGATTGTGTGTCTGCTATCCTCCTGTCTGCCAGGTTTACCTCTTATTACGTCTCTGAAGGTATGTCATAGAACGATGGACCGCCAAGCAGACCAAAAACTTGTGACCTTTAGCCCTCCTATTATGTTTTGGGTCAATTTGACCCCAGTCTGTCTTAATTGTATAAAATATATAAGAAATATCAACGTTTTCATTACATTGATACTATTACGTCTCTGAAGGTATGTCATAGAGCGATGGACCGCCAAGCAGACCAAAAACTCGTGACCTTTAACCCTCCTAATATGTTTTGGGTCAATTTGACCCCAGTCTGTCTTAGTTGTATAAAACAGGGGTTTTCAACTGGTTTTGTCCCAGGGACCACTTTTCAGACTAGAAAATATTCGCGGCCCATTGATGTACCTGCATGCGCGTGTTTGTAACCGCCCCCGTCGCCACGCCCCCTCCCCCCGCACAGATAATCTGCCTGTAGCAATTGTCAGTGTAATTTCTTTGCTGAATATGGGTATACATTAGTATATTTCAGGCCATGTGGCTATTCAGACTATTTAGATTGACATATTTTTCTTATTTGAGAAAGAAAATATCAATATAAAAAAATATTTAAACTGATCAACATAGGCTCATGTCGTGGACCCCCTGCAATGCGGCCGCGGACCACCAGGGGGCCACGGACCCCTGGTTGAAAACCCCTGGTATAAAATATATAAGAAATATCAACTTTTTCATAACATTGATACTATAGATCATAGAAACGTTTTCATTACATTGATACTATTACGTCTCTGAAGGTATGTCATAGAACGATGGAACGCCAAGCAGATCAAACACTCGTGACCTTTAGCCCTCCTATTATGTTTTGGGTCAATTTGACCCCAGTCTGTCTTGACCCCAATCTGTCTTGATCTATAGTATCAATGTAATGAAAAAGTTGATATTTCTTATATATTTAGTTTTTTATTCTTAATGTTATAGATAACAATAATATGTACTTAGAAATAATATGAAGCCATAAAACACCAGAAGGATATCTCTATACAATTTTAGGTCAATCAGTGAGATTTTATGGTGATCTGCATATTTCTCCATAGTCACGTAACATGACACATGTTTTTATTATAATATTGTTTTGGAGGTTTTAATTGCTGGGGTCAAATTGACCCCAAGGATAAAATATGTTAGTAAATTTGAAGGTAATAGGAGGGTAAACAACGTTACTTTTTCAAGTTTGTCAAGTTAACTTTGAGTCCAGTGATTTCAATCAGTGAAAATCCATGAGCCATCCCCACCGTCCACACACACACACACAAAGACAACATGTGCAAGTGTAGCAATTGCCCAGCATTTCCTACACTGTTCTGCGTTGGCCTATGAAAGAAAGTTGCTCAGTAATGAAAGTGCTTTCCCACTGAATATTGAAAGATCCCGCTCAGTTTCTACTCATTCTCTGTTCCTGCCATTGTCTGTGTCCCTCTCTGCACAAAGTGCCTTCAATGTGATAATGCATAATTCCATGTCCAGCTATCACCTATGGAATTAGGAGTTCCCCATTAACTTTTAGACATTTGCTGTAATTCAGACGGGTTGACTAGTTATGTCGAGTATTAACTGCATTTGGACTCGGAAAGTTAGAGTCAAGGATTGGGATGTGCATGCTTGCCAGGGCATTTGTTTGGCTATTGTGTCGCATAGAGTTAATAAACTCCTTTTTGGAATGGAAGCAGGTTTAATGTAAACATTTTGTATTTGTATGACAGCTCTTTGACTGTGCCAGAGTAGAGCACTGGAGTCCATCTTGGAACTCAACTCGAACTCAGGTAATGGGTACTCCACTCAAAGTCTTCTTTGGTTATTCGGACTCGAACACATGGGGACTCGAGGTTTAGTAACTCAACTACAACACTGGTGTCTGCATGCACGAAGGTGGTGTATATTTTTGACTCTAAACTATCAAACTATCATAAAAGCCAAGTAAATGCTGTTTTGTAATGGAAAAGGTGCGTGAAGGTGTTTATCCTCCACTACACCCCTGGATATAGACAAGAAGGGAGGAAACTCTCCTCATGCCCCAGGCAAATTGCACCCTTAATTTGCTACAGGTCGTAGCCTGTGTATTAAGAAATGTTAACTTATACACTTGCCATATTCAGATGTGCCAATAAAGCTTGAAATATGTGCTATTCAAACAGGATTAGCCAGCCTACAGTTATATGAAACTGTGAAAAAGCCAGGCTAACTATAAAATAGATACAGTTACATAGGCTACCCTTGTGGAACAAAAATGCTGAAAAGCTGGTCTTCAAAAATGATAGGCCAACAAAAACAAACCTTAAAAACTGCTCAAACAACTTAAGCTGAAAGCTGCTTAAAAACCATCTTATGCTGCTGACTGGTAGGCCTGTGAAAAGCTAAACCATCAAAAAACATAACCTACCTTAAACCAGACCTGGCCATTGTGAAGTTCAGCCAGACCTGGGCGGTTGATTGTTCTTTCCTTTGAAGGTCGCTTTGGATAAAAGTGTTTGCTAAATGACTAAATGTAAATACCAAGAGTTTTCCCAGTGGACTGGTGTTGCTGGAATGGTCCGTAGTTATTTTTTTGCTTGTTTGTTTTTTACAGATACAAAAATCTGTATACATAATTATATACGTATATACAAATATTCAAAAGGCAATCTTATCTGCAGGAACATGGCTGGTGCAATCTGTGCCGTAATAGCGGCGAAGTCTATGTCAGTTCATTGCTATCAAAACTTTGTTGTCTGTCAGCATATAGTCTGCAAAAATAACTGACATTGAAGCAGTCTGCTGCAGGAGGACAGTGGCAAAGAGTCAGGCAAAGAGTCAGACTGTCATGCTAGGTGGTGCAAACTAGCTATGAACAAAAAGTTTTTTCAACTTTTAAAACAGGTGTTTCAATGCCTTTCGAGTCTCACTGTAGGTTTGACCATTTCCCAGGTTTTAACAGTGCACAAACGTTTAGAGCCTATTTAACCCTGGACTTCTCTGATGTGCTCAATCTTGAGAAGAAAAAAGGGTAAATTACTTTGTTTGACTGTAAATAGGTAAAATAAATGGAAAAGTGCCTAGACATCTGCCTGGCAACACTGCTCAAACTGTTGCTATCATCACCAAACGGGTGGAAGTGGCACTGAAAAAAGAAAGGATTGCGAGCAGGAACCAGCACAGATTCAATATTTTTGCCTGACACAAACAATACAAATAACAGCGTTTTTTAAATTATGATAAGTTTATCCATAAACATACACATCGATAAACTGGGGCCACTTGACCGCAAATTCTAAGGCTGCATTTTGTTTGCCTCCACACTCTGACCTTGCCTGACACTGGTCAAACTATCTGACCAAACAGCTAAACCAATGCAAGCTGATCAACCTGTTTTCAAGCTGAAAAATGTTAAAAAGCCTATACACAACAAACACCCATGTGGCGTGAATGTTACGCTTCGGTGCATTGAACACGGTGAGAAGGTGAAATCCCTCCCCCATCTCACTGTGGCCCTAAGGTGGAAGAAGGACTGAACTCCCCTACCTGAATGGTTGGGTCCGGGTTCCCCCACTTTTGTTAACTCTAATTGGACCAATTTAGCCCAATGGGCGGCCTGATAAAAGGTGCACCTCATTCAGTGTGGACACATGTGTCCAATTTCCGATTTCAGTCCGATTTAAATTGGATATTGGACACATGTGTCTCCCCAGAACTAGATTCATTGTGTCCGACTTGAGTCCGACTGGACACACGATTCGATTCCGCTGGTAATTGGACTGGGCGCGCATGTGTCTCTCGTATCTGATTCAAATTGGACAACAACAACTTTTGCACGTGCTTGAGATCGTGCCCACAGAGATATACATGCATCATATATAATGTATATGATATGATAAACGCTGCTAGACGCTCAGTTCTTGTGCTCCATCTCATTCACGTTGAAATACTGAAAGCGAAACTGAAACTTAGAAACTGGAACGCAACTGTTTGGGACAGAACGCGCTAATTCAGTGAACAAATATTTTCATATTACTTTTCCACCCGTTGTTAGTCATGTAATCCATTCATATCGATGTGAATCAATCAATACTAATACAACTTTAACTGTGGTGTGTTTTTGTTTCATTTCACAACGTATTTACTGCATAATCAACGGTTTTGTTTCATTTCACAACGTATTTACTGTATAATCAACGGTAGCAGATGTAAACATTCCGCATTTGATTTGAACTGATCTAGATTTGTCACTTCCATGTGCTTTGAGATAGAGCAGTTAACCCCCCATGGAGACCCCATGGAGAGAATCGGATAGGATCGGAGTGCTGCCATCATGTGCCCGCACTGAGTGTCTATTGAGTCGAAGAGAGGCTGAACATGCTGGAAGAAGGCTCTTTGTGGGGTTGCTTCCTCGGGTAATTTTCACATTTGATGGCAGCGGTGGGATGGTACCCTGATGGAGACACTGGGGGGAGGGATGTGTGAGAAGGTGAAATCCCTCCCCCTTCTTGCTGTGGTCCGAAGGGGAAGAAGGACTGGACTGCCCTACCTGAATGGTTGGGTCCGGGTTCCCTCACCTCTGTGGAAAGGTCCAATTAACTCCAATTAGACCAATTTAGCCCAATGGGTGGCCTGATAAAAGGTTCACCTCGTTGTCTATTGAGGGGAGGTAGACTGAACATGCTGGAAGAAAGCTGGGAGAAGGTACTAGACCAAACCTGTGAGCACAGAGTTGTTCTTAGTTTGCTTTAGGGCTTTAGTTTTGATCAGTTTGTGTTTATATTTTGTTAAATAAATAGCTATTTTTTAAGAAAGCCACTGTCTCCTGCACAGTGTGTGTTTCCCACCTGCAACCCCATTACAACCAGCCTACATCCCACATTGTGGGGTGGCCGACTCTGGCCATTTTCACATGATCACACGTATGCAAAAACATCACGTCTTATATGATTTTGGTAAGGAGAGAGATGTTATTACAACATGATCCTCTGGTTTACTAGCAGGAGTGATGTGCACAGGCCTATATCCGCACCTTTATTATGAAAAATGTTTTGGCTATGCTTCGTATGCCATCAACAACAGTTCTATTTTTTATTTTTTTACCATGGGTGGGGAGGTAATTAATTACAAATAGAAACCGACTGATCCCAAAAAACAAAGAACAAATATATTTTAATAAAACTTAGACATAGGCCTTTGTGATGCTAGTGGTAGGCTGTGGTGAAGGCCTAGTGGTTGATGCCATCATGCCAAGTCGATAGACCTATCGCTCGGTGTAGCATGCCTTTGAAAGCTGTTGGACTAAGGCATCTGCTAAATGTGAGACATTGTTCCTTAATTTCCCCTTGATTTATCTTCATTTTCTATAAGCATAATTAGCTACATTCACTTGCATATGAAACTGAAATACCAAGAAATTGAAATAGCCTCACATATGTTAATTAATTTGTTGTATGGTATGGGTATCTCTCAAAAAAAGATGAGTATTGATCATATCATATTGATAGTATAAACCACCAGAAAAAGAAGTACCGGTAGGCTAATTTAGAATTGGTCAACGCTTTTCTGAGTCGTTTCATAGTAGACGATGGCAAATGTGGGCAGTAGGTGTCGCCGTGGAGACGGGAATGTTTCGAGACCTTCGAGCGTTTCAATGTTTCACAAAGCCTGGCTTTGCCCTTTATACGTTACTGCTAAATAATTTAAGCAACAATAGCAATTTACCAACATAAAGAGCTCAAACCCCTACTGGAGACATCGCCAGTCAAGGTTGGACGGTGTTTCCTGTGTATAACTTTAAAAATGAGCGTCCAGCTCAAAAGTTCAAATGTGAGGTTTGCTTGGTGTTGTTATTGTATGCGCATGTGTATCAGGTCTAGGTATGACAACTTGAGGTACATTACATTTAAGAACACATGGCTGTGACAGAAATAATGTAGGCCTACATATAATGAAATAATATATAATCATAATTATATATAATGAAAAAACTAGTAGTCTTTTGTATTAAGTATTCAATCATATTTCTAATGGACATCGTTTTGCAAAGCATGAATGAATACATTAAACGATATGCTGTAGAAAGGTGTTGGAAAACATCATGTACTTTTCCTCTCAGGAAAGCGTACATCTGCAATACATCAAAAACACCACAAGAGGGAGCGACGGCCTACCACTGAACAGCGGAACCAAATCGGTCTGTGACAAAATAAGAGCTTGGAGATATTACTGCGGATCGTGGTCCTGCCTTGTCAACACATTTCAAGTTTGGAACTAAACTGAGTTAATGATGCTTCATCTAAATATCGACATGTATGTAACTAAAGTGAAGTAACTAAATTGAAAAAAAGGCTATTGTTACGGTATAAAAAGGGAAATGAAAGCATGTTGCCAGTGTCTTGTCTATATAAGTCTTGACCTATGATGTTTTTGTTCTCCGTCAGTGCATTTGTTTTATTAACCTAGATTATATTACACTGACTTGAATCAAATTAGGTTCTATCACGTTCATTCATTCAACTCGCTCCCACATGCAGCCTCCAAGGCGGAGTTTGTAGTCCTGGCGTCACGACTGCCGCCTCCCTCGACTTACCCATAAAAGCATATCCCTCACTCCGATACTACGCACACGGGCTTTCCACTTAGGTAAAATAGACGATTCTCTTCTGCCTGTGTCCGGCAGCGGACCTATAGTATTGCGCTGTCAGGGTTAGTTTAAAGAATTCGGCAAAATATTGAATTACTCAATAGCATTAGTAAGAGATATATACGTACTTTATTAATTTAAGAAATTATTTACTGTCAGCGGCTGTTAGGTTCCACATCCCGCGCGCGCCGGAATCTAGCGGTTAGGGCGGGCTGAATCAACTTGAAGAAACCAGCGTTTGAAAACCGATTTTCACCTTTAACGCAATTGTTGCTGTGTGTGGTGAGTATTGTATTTTAAAAAACGATGTCAAGTCTGTTTTAAAGTGATGCTACTTCGTTTCTGTGTAGGCTGTCGTACCCACCACCCCTTTGTCAGTGAATGGAAAGCTAACTATGCTATCTATATGCTGTGTAGCTTAGCGCTGTGTTTATCAGGCGAAGGGTAACGTTCACTGGTTTACAGAGTTATATTTCTTGATGCGGTTGTGCACCATTGGTGTTTTGATACTATGTTGGTCTTGTTTGTACAAAGAACTAATGCCTTTCCTGAGGACATTAGCTGCTGTCTTGTTTATCCAACGCCATTGAAAACTGAATGAATGACGACACGTGTTACTGACCTAGACAGCCGGTTGTTCGCGACATCTTCGTAGGATAATTACACGATGAACTTGGCCATATTTCTGCATACATCGTCATGTGATTCGCATTATGGGTACTTCAAACTTTATACGGGCCTTAGCGGGGCTTGGCAAAACAAAGCGACGTGATAATGACGCTTGTCACCGGCCAATACTAGTGAAATGTACGTCATTTTAATTAGCTAACCTTAGCTGCCTGGTTTACTGACTTTACGGTTAAACACGCTTTTCAAAATGTACAGCGAACCTGACCGCTGCTATTAAATATACATCACTGTCCATTTAACCACCACAATGTGATGACCGCTCGTTCGCCTGGTTTGTGATGGGTTGTCATTAGGTATATTTAAACGGCTAGCAAAATCCCTAGTGGGTTAAAATGGCCTCCTTGTCGATACTTTCCGTAAGGTATCGTAAAGGAATACCAGTGAAGCCAACTTGGCCACCAAAGTTAACTGTATCTTACTCCTGCTCGTAGGTCATTATAAGGCGTTGTAGTGTCGGGCTTAACTGGCTGTAGCGTTGTATGGAAGTATTTTGAAGCGTTAATGTTTCTCCTGTCACGATGTTTCAAATTTGTCTAAAATCCAAACGCTTTATGCGTAACTACCTTTCGAAAGGTAAATGCGGGTTGGGATAGCTCTGATAAAAAGCCGAAGTTTTCTGAATGGAGTTAGTTACGTAATCTTTATTTATTTATTTATTTTGTAAGAACTTTCTCTAAATGTGTTCATATTGTATTGTTCGAAATGCATCAACGAATAGTAAATTCATTTGGAATAATACATTTGTTTTTGTTTTGTCATTATTAATCATGTATTGTGAATGAGTGAATGTTTTTGAAAGTTTCAAGGAAGTGTGATAACTTAATGCTGTCTTCACACACCCCTCATGGGAAACCGTTGCGTAACCAGGAAACGATTTTTTTCTTTCTTTCTCTCCCCTTTTCTTTTTCAGGATGTTCTTTCATTCACCTACCGTGGCTATCTCACAATGGGCTGCTTAATTTACCAAAGCCAGACGAATTGTAGCAAAAGTAGTCTTCTGAGAGGATAGCAATAGCTCCACCCACTCTCTACCTCGTTCCCTAAACTTGTTGCTGTTCCTAGCGGAGCAAGTCAGTTCCTACTTTGGGTTTCTGACACTTGTAGTGGAAGGGTGTAGGTTGGTTTGGGGGGGATAAAGGAAAAATTAACACTTTAAAACACTAGTACCTCAATTCTAAGTTATTCCAGTGTGCTGCTGAGGAGAAACCGTTTACCAGATTTGGTAGACATCCCCTGTAAGATTGTGAAGTCTAAAGTCCTCATAACTGTATGTTGAAGAAGAAAAAATAATAATCGCACAATGGATTCATCAACTATCGCCTCAGTCACTCTGGTGGGCATGGCTCTAGCCACTCAGGCAGGCCTGGAGAACTACCTCTGGCTGCTGATTGTGGGCTTCATCATCGCCTTCATCCTTGCCTTCTCTGTGGGTGCCAACGATGTGGCCAACTCCTTTGGCACAGCTGTGGGGTCGGGGGTCGTGACCCTGAGGCAGGCCTGCATCCTGGCCACAGTGTTCGAGACGCTCGGCTCGGTGCTGTTGGGAGCGAAGGTCAGCGAGACGATCCGCAAGGGCATCATCGACGTGAACATGTATAATGGCTCGGAGCACGTGCTCATGGCTGGATCGGTCAGCTCCATGTTTGGTAAGCAAACTGTTTTTCATCAAAGATTTTCTGCCGCTACAGAAAAATTATACTTTATTACCTGTAGAGGTCCTTCTATCCCTTGTCTCATGCATATGCATTATATATCTGTGTTCTAGCTGACTATCAAATACTATATAGTCTTGGGGGAAAGCAGCATTCAATGTAACCTAGATTATATCTTCTGGTACAGAGTGTCAGTTTTCATGTGTTTTAAACGATATTTTCTCCATAAGGTGCTTACTGTTGGCTTCTCTGCACTTGTCCTTGTAGGTTCTGCTGTGTGGCAGCTGTTTGCCTCTTTCCTCAAGCTGCCCATCTCTGGAACTCACTGCATTGTGGGCGCAACCATCGGCTTCACATTGGTGGCCAAAGGTACCCAAGGGGTCAGATGGATCGAGCTTCTGCGTATCGGTAAGTCAGCTTCGCCTTGTGAAATGCTGTTGGCAATCATTTTCAAAACATGGCCATGCTTGTGCATAAGTTTGAGCTATATAGCTGTTGGGGTTTCTATAAGTACATTGTATATGGTTAGTGTTGAGTCTGCTTGCAAAAGGTTAATTAAGTGAGGGGAAGCCCTTGTATCACTTTGAATGCTTGACATGTTTAAATTAGTATAGCAGTTACGTGGTCCACTAATGGACATTTTTTTTGGTATTTCTTTGTGTGCAGTTGCCTCCTGGTTTCTCTCTCCACTTCTCTCTGGGTTCATGTCGGCCGTTCTCTTCTACTTTGTCCGCGTTTTCATCCTGCACAAGGTAAGCCCTGGTCTGAAGTTTGTGAGCGGAAGTAGAGTTGTTTCATTGCATTTTGCTTACCTTCTTGCCAGTTGTACCCCATGCTTTTCCTATATAATGTACTTCCACTGAGGGAATGGGAGAAATACTGATATATGTAGTGATTTTTTCACAATGTTCTCTATTCAGCAGCCATGAAAGGCACTGTGTTCCCTGCAGAAGGGTAGCTGCACCTACATTCTTTCTCTGTCTCTTACTGCATGTAACTTACCCACACACCCTCCTTCTAGTGCCATTACTGCCAAATGTAACCTGACATGATGATGGCAACATTTCCACACACCTTTCTTTTTTTGTTATGGTCTGTCTTTGTTACTGTTCCTTTCTTCGAACTTTCATCTCTCTCTCTCTCTCGTCCAACTGCACTGGTGTTTGATTTCATGCTGATAATTTCCCCCTCTCTGACTCGCTCCTCACAGAAAGACCCAGTGCCCAACGGCCTGAAGGCTCTGCCAATGTTCTACGCGGTCACCATGGGGATCAACATATTCTCCATCATGTACTCAGGAGCTCCGAGTGAGTATCACCAGCCTTGTGTCTCTGCCCCCACAACCCCAACCCCCTGTTCTTGCATGTCTGTCAGCCTCTCTCTGTGTTAAACAAGCTACCACTTCCCTGGAGAACCCCACCCCACCCTACCCCCAATGTGTTCACAGCATTCAGGGCAGCTCCACTTAAAGCAGTAAGTGCTTGGGAGGACTGGACAGTGACTGGAGCCTAGTGAGATGATGGGTCATGTTGATGACTGTGGACTTTGCATTGTGGTTCCTCTCTCTTCCCCCTCTCCCTATTTGTGTTGACCCTCACTCTGTCCTTGTCTAGCACTGGAGAAAAACAATGAGAAGGGAGGGAAATAAAAGGTGGTTGACTTTGTCAAACAAGTCTTTTACACTAGTCATGTATATTTGAAAATTGAGCACCTTTTTTTGTGTGGGTGCTGAAAAGGTACTTTTCTTTGTTTTGTTTTTTTATTTAATTTTTTTCACATTTTGAATCCTATTAAATGAGCAACCTTTGCTCCTTTTTTGTTCTTCTACCTACAGGGACCAACAATTCATGGAGTCTCTTGGCCCTGGCCATTAAGTGAAGGCTACAGGCCAGAGTATGACCTGTTACACACACTTTGTGTGTGCGCACACACACACACACATTCTATACACTTTCAGGCCTTGCACACACACACATTCAAACACTGAGGCATGGTGGCCCTTTGGAACAAATAAGGATTTGGAGGAGTCGTACAGCTCTAGGGATCAGACTGGTCTGTTGAACATGGCCTCAGGCCGTGTGGCATTGTTTTAACTTCCAAATGGCAGTTGAAATGTACTTGCTGGTTAAATTACAGTTCTGTCGAGAGACAAAAAGGAACTAGACTAGTCCACGAGGCTTGGTATTTGTTGGAAAGACTATTCAGTGAACTGCTTCCAGAAAACCGACATGTAGGGGATTTAGTCCTCTGAGCCCAAATTTAATTATCCCTCTTTTGAATAGACGTTGGAGAACCAGAAATCAGACAGGCTGTCTTTGTTGACTTCACCTTTTGTTCTGGAATGTGTTTGAATTTTTTTTATAGAGCCTCAATCCAGAGCAGTTTATCGCAGTGATGTCGTAACAAAGTTGCCTGTAATTAGGCCATCGTTGGATAAATCCCTGTCATCCTTATCTCGTGCTGTACTCAAGTTGATGGGTGGTTTTGGTTGTGATCCACCCAATTGTTGTCTTATCACATTGTGATCTGACTTCCCCTGACCTATACTTATGACTCATTTGGGGAGGTAAACATTCCTGTAAAAGGCTCCTCGTGACTAGTTCAGTGTTTTGTTCCTGAGGGTTATGGCCTTGAACCATTTAAAAACAAAGAAAAGAAAAACACCCAAACACAGACAATAAAGAGAAATGTAAGTACCACTCGCATCAAACTATAACCAGAGCTCACCCAGAAAAAAATGACTGTCTCCGCTCCTTACATACACGTAATGGTTGAGGGGCCGCACTTTTGTAAGAAGCTAAGCCCTGAAGCAACCACACATTGGCTGCACAAACCTACGCAGGCATGCACATGACGGTTATAGTAGTCACCTCATACACAAAACACGCACACAGTCTGAGACCCACATTGCCGCCTGTGGCAGAATGAGATTAAAGGGGAGGATTATCCTGATCTTTGGCCTCTCTTAAACTGCTGCTTCCCCAAGTCAGGTGCTACCAGATAACTACTTCTAAATCCACAGAGGAGTTCTTTTAGCTCCTCTGCCCTACTAGTGTATTCCGGAACAGAGCAACTCTACATATGTAATGTGTGTGTGTATATATATATATATATATATATATATATAATTACACACACACGCATACATTCCTGGAGAACACCTGATTTACAGAGTTTTATGTCTTGGGTTCAGTTTGTTTTTATAAACCCTTTTTTCCAATTTCAAGTGTTTCCCACTATTGCTTTGGTCCTATAAAACTGAGGGGGGGAGGTGTTAGACTTTTTTTCTTTTTCTCCTCCCACCCTGCCCTCTCCAATTCAGTACTCCATGTACTAGTTTTATCCTAGGGTGTTTGGAAGAACTTGTGGATCCTGTTGCGCATTCCATCTACAGTTAACCCAGTATGGCCCTCAGACACAGCAGGCAGGCGGTTGAGAACACGTCTGCAAGATTGACACGTTAAAGTCAGCAGCTGAGGGAGGTAGTATTGCCCATAACCAAGCCCCACCATAGCCTTTGCCCCTCTCCACCTGGCCTCCTCTGGGACACTCGGCACATTGTAGATCATAAGGCCCGTGTCACACGATTCCGCTTTCCCCCCCCCCCCCCCCCGCCCCCCCATTTATAGCACAGGTCCTAGCTAACAGTCATTCAATGTTCACTAGCATGCCTGGAAGCTTCTGCCACCCACCCCACCCAGTCACATTTCTCTTTATTATCACAATCTGATGTCAGCGCTTTGACACACCGGACAAACTACCCCCCATCCCACCCCCAAGATGTGTACACTGGGGATTTTGGTGCGGCAATGGGTATTGTGTGTCTATATTCTTATAGCATAGTCTGGTGTCTGCAGTTTTCTGTGTGGTTGCTTCCGTCATACAAGCTTATGGCATTCAAGTGGCTTACTGCTCAACGACCCTAACCTCCCACCCCACTGCATTTCCCCTTCCAACACCCAAAGTCTACCCCAGTCACCCCCACTGTCATTGTCTCTGTGCTGGAATGCTAATTTTCTGGTCTGATTCCCCTTTGCAAAACACACGGCAGGGGGGCGTTGGTTGCCTGGGGATCAAAAACAAACTATTGGGTCGGTAGGGGAGGGAGTTGAGCAGTAGATTGACCTCATCCTGAATGACTTTATGTGTTTGTGTGTAAAACCAAATTCTGTCATAATTGTATATGGCCTGTTGGTAGAACAGAAAAGCACGATAAGATAAGGAATCCTCTCACCCTAGCGGTTCATTGACAAAATATATCACCAGACTATAGCTAGCAGTAATGCCACAGGCCTTGTCAAATTAAGTCATTGGCAATAAGTAACCAGTTGGTAGTTGTATGGTACTTGAAATTGCTAGAACATTGTGACCCTTGTTGCTCATCCCTTTAACAGGGAAGTAAACAAATGTCCTTTAAATATTTTATGGTCTGAATGGTTCTAGGCTTGTCAACCTTTGTCACTGTCTCAATGATTTTCAAAGCCAGTTATTGCCTGGTGACCCGCAGGTGCAAACAGAGCAGGCAGCACAGGATGTCCACAATGGAAAATTTCCAGATGGAAATGACAGATTGGCTCTATGAAAGAGAGAAAAGAATGAAGGGGGAGAAAAAGAGGAGTGGGGGGCATAACTGGTGACGCCTCGCCCACCCCTCACTGAGTCAGAGCCCGTCATCGCTATGCCACAAGCACGCAGGATCCCTTTTAGTGGAAAAAAACACACACGCACACACACCCCTTGTTATTGTGTATTGTGGGCCAATGGGATGACTACAGTGGCGGGAGAGGAAGTGGGTGTGGTGCCGCGCCCAGCCCAGAGCCCTCAACACTTCTAGGACTGGGAGGTTTTTTTCTTTTTTTGGGGGGGGGGGGGGGGACGTTGAGCCTGTCTTATTGTTCCCCCCTCTCCCCCCTTTCTTTTGTCAATTTGGGTTTACAGTACGCCCACACACAAACCGGCCAAAAAGTCTCCAGTCTCAACCCAGCCACTTAGTCTCTCTGCCTGCTCCCCTCCCATGCCATCAGAACCTCTCTGGACAAATGGACTGGAGGAAGTCAAGTCGGCTTATTTTAGTCACAGGGGTCTTTTAGGACACCAGAAACCAGGCCCACCCTCAGTACCACCTGTCATGCACCGTCCCGAAGTCTCACACTGATGTTGGTGCAGGAAAGCTCAGCTGCTTTCTCTTGCCAATGCTCTCCCTCCTTCTCTCCTTCTCTCTGTTCCTTATCTTCTCTTTTTTTTTCTCTCCTTCTTTCTGTCTCCCTCTCTCTCAGCTGCAGTTGTTCATCTATGTCCTCTCTCTCCCTCACACACATTTCTGTTGGAGTCTCCTTCATTCACCTTGCCTCGCTCGCCCTCCTGTGTCTCCCCTCTGTTCTCCTGACTGATTTGTGTTGCGTAACTCGAGTATACATTTTCCCTGTATGCTTCGTTACCGCAGTATTGCAAAGGTCAAAACCTTTTATATCCGCACACACGTGTGGCTGTGGCTGTGGCTGTGTGTGTGTGGCTGTGGCTATGTGTGTTGGGATGGTGGGTGTATTTGTAATGGCTGCCATATGGCATGCCGGCCTCCTCATCCATTCTCAGCATGCTAGTCACATCTCTCCCTCCTCCACCACCACCGCAGGCTTGGCACACACTCTGCTGCCTCTTCAGACAGTGCAGTTCCTCCCATAGCACTTTCTTTCCTTTCCATCCTTTTTTTTTTTTTTTTTTTTTTTTTTTTCTGCGATAGTGTTGGAGGGAGGGAGGTGTCCTGCTGCATCGCCTTTTAAGGTCCTTGGTGGCCATGTGCAGTGGAGAATGTCCAGGCCGCTCAGGTCACTGCGACATTTCTCCCCACGTTGTATGCACGGCCCAATCTCTTTGCAGCCTGCTGCGTGCTGTTACGCAAGAGCCCAGATGTATACGGTGCATACTGCACACGGCTGGGGCATTCGCCACCCTTGTGCTGCCGTACTTGTCCACCCCCCTGCTGTGCACCCCTATTCTAGGGCCATTGTGGCCTGGTGAAGACCAGACCTCATGTCAGCCCATCCCAATCCCCTCCCCAGGAACTTCCCTAATAATGTTTCTCACAAGTAAGGAAAGCGTTGCTGTAATGCTTGTTTCTTTCTCCTAATACATGATTCTCTTGCCTTTCCACTTATAAAACGCTTGAATTTGTGGATCAACAGTTCTGAGGGCCAGACTGCTCCCCCTTAAGCAGACACACCCTGTTTTTCCTTTTCTTTTTTCTTTTCCCCACCCTTTTCCCTCCTGTGGTTTAGCCAGTATGATGTCAGGTCCTGAGCCAACCGCGTCTGCTCCACTGTCGGGCCCAGTTTCACTTATAATAGCCATGGCTCCAGATGTCCCTTGCTGCCCTGTTTGCACACTCTCTTGTTTGTTTTTTTTGTGTGTGTTTGTTTGTGTCTGTCTGGACTGGGGTGAGGGAATGGTAGCGCCTGCTGCCATGTTGTCTCAAAAGCACCTTTTCTCCTCTCCCCTCTTCCCCTGCCATCCCTCTTTCCTGTCGTCTGACCGCTGGGCCTACAGTGCTGGGCTTTGATAAGGTGCCGTGGTGGGTTATACTGCTCATCTCCATTGGCTGTGCCATCTTGACTGCACTCCTCGTCTGGTTCGTCGTTTGTCCTCGCCTCAAGAAGAAGATTGCCCGTAAGTACACTCTGAATTCCACACACTCTGATGTGCCCGTTTTGAACCTTCTTATGATGTACTTTCACGATTTGTATATTTGTGAATATGGTTTCTAACCCCCTGTCTTCAGAAACTAACATTCTCTGAGAAACTTATTTGACTTGCTCACATCCCACTCTGTTTTAATGACATGTGCAAGATGTGTCATCACCTTGTTTTTGAAAGAAGTCTTTCCTCTAGTTGCAATCAAGGTCCATTTGCATAGTAGCAGGAGGAGCTATTTTTGGCAGAACGGAGCTCTTTGAAAGCATATTTGCATGTCCACTGAACTGCACTTGCACCGCCACTGGTGTCTGGAGCCCACAGAGATTTGGGTAAAGAGGCAGGCGCCTGAGATCATCACCAGCCAATTGCAGGTCTCCGGTCTAGGCACTGCAGTCCATGCAGCTGGGAACTGTAACGGCTGCAAGCAGGAGACTTGTGGCTGCACTGTGAGTTCACCCCAGCCTGTGAATTTATTATGTCCAATCACTGGACCTGAACAGGACGGCAGAGCAAGCCCATCCAGGAATCTGTAGCTGTTAACTACATTAGCAGGCCAACGTGAGACTGCAGATGACACGGCCTTGTGGCTTTTTGTTTTATCTCCCCTCTTGTCACATGGCCAGTTATCTCAACTTCACAGCTATACTTTTCTTAGTAAGACAACTCCACTAAATGGCTTTCGCTACAAACAAGTACATTACTGAGCAAAGTTGAGCCACATTGCGGTTAAAGTAGTTGCCATTTCCAAAACTTAACGATGCTGAGATGCCGAGCTGCTGGCTTGTGCTGCTGCTCCTACTGCGGTCACATGGTTCACCTTAATCCTGGATTTAAAATGTGAGGCAGGTTTGGGCTGGGCTGAGCAGGTCAGTTCAGGTCAGTCCCCTGTGAAAGACTACTGTGCCAGGCAGGCAGCATCAGGCCACATGTACACTCTGGCAGCCACCCTGTGACGGTCATGGGAATCCAAATCTGCCCCTGGCTCTGAACAGAAACTTAAACATGATGACAGAAGCCAGAAATATATTGAGTTCACTTTGATGGAATGCAGAGATCTACAGGGGTAATCCTGGGGCTGGCCTCTGGGAACCTCTATGCCGCTTTTTTTTGGTTTGGGTTGATGTGCCCTGGGAACAGTTTATGTGATGAGAACCAGAAAAATATTAATTATTAAGTCATGTTTGGCTCCTAGAATGGTTGGAGAAAAGCGGTGTTCTTTTCCTCTTGAAGCCTTGTTTAAGGTGTGTAAAACCGTTTGCAGAGGGCATCCCTGTATTATTAAAGGTATTTGTAATTGTATAAGCCCTGGGAAGTAATATATATTTTTCCCCCCTTGTGGATGTGACGCACCATGTGTAAAGTGAGGTAGGACCGCCTGTGTGGCGTAGTGTCTGGGTGTACATTATGTTGGCTATAAATTGGGTCATGGTGATCCAGTAATTGGCCTCAGGCTTCAAGACTGGAATAGCCTGAGTTAACTTAAGGTGCTGACAGGTAGATGGAAGACGTGCAGTGATCCGAGAGGAGGGTTAAGGCCACTTAGATGAAACTCATGGACCTAAAGTGGTCCCTTGACCGCCGATCCTTGACCTCACCTGACCCTTCTGCCTACGCAGTCCGGACTTGGCTGGGCTTTACAGGCGTTCTTGTGTCTGGTGTCAATGTCCTGTTACAAATCTGCCTACTCATGTCTCTAATTGGCCATATGAGCAGCTCTTAGCCTTTCAACTGGAATCAGTGGCACTTTTTTTTTCTTTTTCTGACTGCCTCTTTTTGTTTGACAAACATGAGCCATCTAATTTGAGCTCCTTATCTTGGTGGAATTTGACCAGGGTGACTTCCATGGTTTGATTAGGCAAAAGCCCCTTTTGTGTGGATGTCTGTGTCAGTATCAGATTATATACTTAGCCACTCTCCTTTTTTCTGACTTTCTCCTTTCGCTCTCTCTCGCTCTCAGGGGAGAATAAGTCCTCCAGCCCGTCTGAGAGTCCCTTGATGGAGAAGCGGGAGTTGGCCACTTGCCCCATCCTGAAGGCGGTGCCCGAGGAGCCCCCTCCGGCCCCTGCAACCCCTATGCAGGACCCTCCCCTGTCCGAGGAGCGCCGTGTGACCTTCAACATCGGAGACGCTGACGACGCCGACTGCAGAGAGGCCAAGGAAGCGGAGACCAATGCCAACAACAGTGAGTCCTACTTGAGATCTAAAGACGCACTTCAGAAATCTAAGGTTTTGTCATGATGCAACATTCTTACTCGCCTCTCCTCCCTTTGTGTTCGCCCCTCAGTGCAAAAGACGGTTCACGTCCAGTTCACCACCAACTCTGGTCCAACTCACATCCCGAGCAACGGCTACAGCCAGTATCACACCGTGCACAAGGACTCTGGCCTGTACAAGGACCTGCTGCACAAGCTGCACCTGGCCAAAGTGGGCGACTGCATGGGTGAGGCCGGCGAGCGGCCTATCCGCCGCAACAACAGCTACACCTCCTACACCATGACCATCATCGGCATGCACGGCGAGTTCCGGGCCCGGGAAGGAGACTATAAAGCCGCCATTGGGGATGAGGGCGGCGACAAGCCTTGTGCCGGCCCTGAGCGCAAACGTGTGCGCATGGACAGTTACACCAGCTACTGCAATGCAGTGGCAGAGAACGGTGTGCCCCCCGAGGGCCTTTGCGAGGCTGACGTGGAGGTCACGCTGCCTGTGGAGGAGGACGCTGGCAGCAGCCACAGCTCGTTGGACGAGCCTGAGGCCGACCGGCCCGAGGTGTCCACGCTCTTCCAGTTCCTGCAGATACTCACTGCCTGCTTCGGCTCCTTTGCGCACGGCGGCAACGATGTCAGGTGTGTGTGTGTGTGTGTGTGTGTGTGTGTGAGATAACGAGCAAGAGATTCTGCCTCGCCATACAAGACCTAGCAACATGAAATAAAGACCTCAAATGAGTACCAGCATTATTTTCCTGACTCCTAACCTAATGCGATGAACTTGGTAATACAGAAATTTAAGGTGGTGGGATTCAGTGGCAGTCATTTTGATCATATGAGTAACTTTGCCTCTGTTCCCCCTGCAGCAATGCAATTGGTCCCCTGGTGGCGCTGTGGCTGGTGTACGACAGCGGCTCTGTGGTGACCAACAACCCTACCCCCATCTGGCTGCTGCTCTATGGAGGAGTGGGCATCTGCGCCGGTCTCTGGGTCTGGGGCAGGAGGGTCATCCAGACCATGGGCCGTGACCTTACCCCCATCACCCCCTCCAGGTACACACAAGATGCACACCGTGTTGCCTCAGAATATACACAAAGATCAGTGTCTAGTCTCTCACACACACCCACAACAAATCTAGGTACTCCCACATCTATTTTGTGTCTGCCTTCATGTGTGTGTGTCATGCATCTCCTCACTCCTTGGCCATAGACCTCACATCTGTCTAATAATATTCTCCTCTATCTAGCGGGCCTTTGAATCTCACACATAGTAACTTGATTCTGTTTGCTTCACAGTGGTTTCAGCATTGAGCTTGCTTCAGCAGTCACTGTGGTAGTTGCCTCCAACATCGGTCTGCCTGTTTCTACCACTCACTGCAAGGTAAGATTGAACCTCTTTCACACACTGCGCCTACATGTATATTTGTAACTATATATACACACACACACACACACACACATTGTTGCTGACCCACGCACCACAGTAAGATAAATAAAATGTTTTCACATCACATGGGGCAAAATTTAGCATTTCAAGATCATGCAAGTTAGAGACTGACTTGGGAGTTGCACCAAAATGGTAATCTGTGTGTTCATGCCTATCTCTCAGGTGGGCTCTGTGGTGGCAGTGGGCTGGCTACGCTCCCGCAAAGCAGTGGACTGGCGTCTGTTCCGCAACATCTTCATGGCATGGTTTGTGACCGTGCCCATCTCTGGTCTCATCAGTGCTGCCATTATGGCCCTCTTCGTCTATGTCATCCTCCCCGCCACTTAAACACCCATAGACCCCAAACCCCCAGCCAGAGGAGAAGAGCGGCATCAGGCCTCTCCCCGGAGAGGGTGCGGAGAAGGGGGGGAAAGGAAGAGTGGTGTGGGGTGAAGCAAGCATTGTGCTGCTTCCAGTATCCCCTCCCCATTATATGAGTTTGAGAGGGTGATTTGAGGATTGGGGGCAGGGGGGGGGGAGTGAATACAAACCAAACCAAACAAGAAGAAAAAAACAAAACCCTTTTTGACCGAGCCCCTGGGGTTCCTGGCTGCAGCATTCCCGGCTGGTGCGCAGTTGGCAGTTCTCTGTTTGTGTGCCAGGGCCAACGTGCCATGGGAACGTCCCTTTTCAACTTTCTGTTTCTTTTCTTTTTCCGTCTTTCTGTTAACTTGGCTGTATCGTTGCAATCTCAATGCCCAATGCCCATTCATTGTACATAGCTAATCTCTTTTTTTTTTTTTTTTTTTCTGGTTCTACAATAGATTAATTTTTATATTGTAATTATGTACATACTTTATCTTTTTTTTACTGTTGTACAAGTTGACAACCACACGAACAATTCCAATGCAGTATTACAGTGCAGGCCTAGGTGAGCGGTATTTGGGTTTCTGGAAAAACAAAACGAGGTAAACTGCAGCTAGGCCTTTAGTACACTGGAACGGGACACAGTGCAGTGTGTTGAGGATTGTGTTGTGGTGGTGGTGGTGGTGGTGGTGGTAGGGGGTCCTATGAGCCAAGTCTAGCACGGGCGAGCGTGTATCATTTTAGGTTGTTGGACAGATTCCTCCTTAATACAAGCCAACTGTTGCACATCTAGACTGTTAGGGCTGGAAAAAGAGTACTGTCGAGGGTCGCACAGGTTCCAGAGAGACTAATTTCTCCGTCTGATCTGATACCCCCCACTCCCCATTTTACTGATCACACTACAATGCAACAGTTTTGCTGCAGACTCCAATATCTCAACATTGACACCTTATTTAGCCCCTCTACAGACAGCTGTAAAGTCATTTGATAAAAGTAGACCTCTTCACTCATCTCACTCGGTATGTTATCTGTCTTGTGTGTTATTCAGTAATACTCTGCAAGTTCAAAAAAAAGGAGAAACAATGCAAATAATACGCTTTAATTACTGTAATCAATGCATCTAATGCAAGAGACTTGTACGAGCTTATTACTGTGCAGTATATCTTAAAAACCATTTAACCAAATTTAATCTGCCATTTTAAAAGGTTTAAGGTAGAAACTTACTAGACTAGTAAGGCTAACCGCACAGTTTGGCTTTGTGTGTGTGTGTGTGTGTGTGTTTGAGTGAGTGGACATAGGAATTTGGATGGGCAGGCTTTGGTCCTTTTGTGTTTCATGTTGCCATAACGCGGTTTTCAATAAGACCAGGGTGTTACTCGAATACCTGACCTCTCGTATTACCATTCTAATGCTGTGACTGTCTCGTAGGGGTTCTTCTCATTCTCTCAGCATCTCTGCATTAGTGGAGGTAATGTGAGCTATATATGACTTTTTAGTTCACTTGGCTCTGTTTTTTGTTTCTCTGTTGTACAGTGTGAACTTTGAAAACAAGATAAGATGTTATGACGCACCAACAGAAACGTACATAGAGCTGGAGAATGTCACAGTATTGAGGGCTTTATTGCAGCAGCACAGAATGATTGCCGGCTTCTTCTTTCCCCCACCCATTTCCAAATTCATATCGGTTTACCAAAACATACTTTGAAAACCTTGAAACATACTTACAGAAGTGGAGTGAAGAGATCAATGCTGGAAAACGATATACATATTGTATACTTATTTTAATTCTTTTTAATTTCCTGTAAAACTTGACGGCGTCTGACACGTGAAGACAGTGTAATGTGTATCAGCTCTGCTCGGCCTTCGCGTAGCCCTGCTGCATTGCAGCTTCTGTGCTTGGTAGGAATAAACAAAACAAAAAACCTGACCAAGCTCTTTGTGCTATTCTCAGTGCAACACACTCAAACACAAGTGCGCACAAACACACAGACCCTCACAGAGGTGTTTGCATTCAATCGCATGACTGCACTCATGCACTTGCGCATGTATGTGCACACGCAGGTTCACTGCTGCCAAACCCCCTCCTTTGTGCTAGCAGAAGAGGGAATTGTACGGGCTACGTCTGGTCGTGTGTGCGTGTGTGTGTGTGCTTGAATCACTGGTGTGAAAGACGGAGGGGGTTGCTGCACCACAGCCACTTCACAACTGCTTGCAGTGCGTAGTGCTGCATTACATAACACCTTAAGACTTTATTGTTGCTGTAGCTGCCTTAATTTTTCTTTTAGGTACCAAAGAAAAGATTTTGTGTGTGTTGTACCCAGGATATACCTATTTTTTAATATTTTTTTTTTATTATTTAAGTCATTTGTGACTAGACTTTGACAAAAACAATAAAATGTAAATAAAAATTGTAAAACTACCTTCAATTGCTTGGCTTCTATTCAGTGTACCTTTCTTTGGTCTTTTCATGATCAATACCTGTGTTCCACTCAGTTAGTACATATGTGTAAGTAAAGCAACTGTTAAAAAAAAAAAAAAAATGCAAATGGCTTGATACTCCATTTTTAAGTTCAACTCTTAAGTATGGATTTTCTAGATCAAAGTAGGAATATTTGGAATTTACTAACCAAACTTGACATTTTGACCACGGATGGATGTTCACTGAAATGATTTACATAATCTTTTCAACAAAATCAAGCTGCTATATGGAGTAAAGGCTGCGGTACTACAACACACATCTTTCACTTACATATAACCTGTTTTCAGTGCAAATAAGCTGTTCCTGACATGTGGCACCAACAGAATGCTGTTTGAACAGAACTACACATACCGTGTAGTGGTGTGTAATATGACCACCACACAGTCAGAATGACAGATAATGAATTCAAGCCTACAACTCTGGGTGCATGCAGCTGCACAGCAAGAAGCAATTCACAGTCCAACCACCCTGTGCTTACATGACATTTTTCATGCCTACAGATATCATATCACACCACATCAACACTGTATTTATGTATTTGCGTACCAAATTAAAAACAGTTCTTGAGATTACATGTTCAAAAAGCTATATAATGCACTAAGAAGGGAAAACTTTAAACACATAATAGGTCCTCTTTAAAGGTACAGTGTGTAGTTTTTAGTGGCATCTAGTGGTGAGGCTGCTGAATTGCAACCAGCTTAGATTCCTTCGCTTTACAAGTGTGTGTGAGTATCTTCGGTGGCCGTCAAGTGGCATTACAACGCCACTGTTTTTGTTTGTCCATTCTGGGCTACTGCAGAAACATGGCAGGGCAACATGGTGGAACCCGCTCTTATAAAAAAAACCTCTTATGTAGATACGAAGGGCTCATTCTTAACAAAAACACGATTCATAATGAGAACCTAATATTCCATTTCTACTGGTAGATGCCACTTTAAACTACTCACTGTACCTTGAAGATGTCAGTTGTGTGCTTCCAAAGAATTTGCTACAAATTCGGGGTAGGATATTTAGTGTTTAGTGAAGTTTAAACGTTCATCACAAGATATAAGTGGGTGAAGTGCTAGGCTTTTGCCTTAAACATGTCACACCACAAATTAATCGTTGTGAGAAAGGGTAAGCGCCTCCTAGAGGCCAACCTGCCATAAAATATTCGTAATTTCTGACGTTTTTTGAGTTGTGTCGGATGCAGCATGGACAACATCTGGCTTGCATCCAAAAAAAGATTGTTAAGCAGAGTGTCCAATTTTGTGAAGTTTCAACCTTTACGTCACAAGATATTGGCTAGTTAAGTGCTTGATTTTTTCATTGATATAATTGACTATGTGGCACAACTCCACAAAAGAGTTGTATTGAGCTAGGGTCTTAGAGTACAATTGGCACAAGAGAAGTTTTTTCTAAGTAGACAAAGCAATGGTGAAATATCTGTGCATTCTTTTGAATGGCAATTGATATTAAGTGTTTAGATAGTCAGTCCAGTTAAACACAACAAAGGATCTCTAATTTCGATTTTATCCACCAATAGCCTTGGTAGTGATTATTTGAATGAATGAATTCATTAATTCATCAAATAATTAATTACTAGTTAATCAGTTCCTGTATTAAATGTTAAATCTTGCACAAATGGGTTCAGCAAATTGCTTTTTGTTCTATGTTGTAGTAAATGCATGAGCAATTCACCTGCTGCTATGTGCCTCTAAGCATTGAGCACTAAACAGGTTCATGGAAAGCTGCCTAGAGCCTACCTTGGTATCAACTGAATCTGGCACAGACCGAAATTCAAACCTGTACCAGAGGCTTCTGTTCACTAGTTAGGTTGCCCTCAAGGAGCAGTAACGTGTTTCCACTACTCGTTTGACATTTCAAATTGAGCATTAAACAGGTTCATGGAAAGCTGCCTAGAGCCTACCTTTGAATCAACTGAATCTGGCACAGACCGAAATTCAAACCTGTACCAGAGGCTTCTGTTCACTAGTTAGGTTGCTCTCAAGGAGCAGTCAATGTTGTAGAAAAAGTGAGATACTTTTAGGCCTACAATAATGACACATCTGAAGGATAATAGTGTACTATTGCGCTTGTGTCTCATGTGCATCTTGATCTTTTGCTGTGTATTTTATAACGCTGTTGATCCTTTAGAGGGCTTGTACACGTGAACATAAAGTGCTCGAAGTCAAATAATTTAATGTCTAGAAGCACTTCCTTTTTTTTTAACAAAAAATGACACTGCACAGTTAAAACCATCCTTACTTGTTTTGTAGTATCGTAATAACATTATACCCAAAGACAAAGAGAACCAAGTGTGGAAGGAAGCAAGTTTGTCTAATAGGGTGTAATGATTCTTATTTATTGAACAGAATCAGCTCTGCAGTATAATTTCTCCTCTGAAGGGCTTGGGCCACGTCCCCTCGTCCCCTCTCCCCGTCCCTTGTCCCTCATCCAGTGGTTCACTCCTCCAGTGCTGTTGACAGAAAGACATTTAATGTCCCAGACTCTTCAACCAACCAGTTAAGGAAAACAAACATGACCTGGCATGCAGAAAGGTTGTAAATGCCAGAGATGCCCTGAGGTTAACTAAAGCGATTTGAAACATGTTGATGAAGACAATGGCACTCCCGATAACTGTTGGAGGGGGTGTTGGGTGGGGTGGAGGGTGAAAGGACCAGTTGACTCATACCTCAGAATATCCTATAATGACCTAGGCAGGATCGGTGGAGGGATACAGTTGCTGAGCCATGCACACACACGATGCTAGCATAAAATGGGACAATCCGGAGGACATTAATCACCCAGCAATAGCAGCAATAGGGTACTTGGGGACATCGCTGTCCCGGATTGTTGTCCTAGTTACTGAGTCTGTGGTAGCTTGTCTCGAAGAGGCCACAAAATGACCACATCCTCATACGGGGACCGTTAAAAAGGAGTCTGTAAAGGTTTTGGCAAATATAAAGGAGAAATTGCACTCACACCCTTGGGGGAAAAAAGATGTTTCCCTGTAGGGATTGAGTGTGTTTCCGTGTCTTATAAAATGTGTTCCTGGTGATTGAGGAGGGCGGTAGAATGTGAGGTGTCCGCCTTAAACCTTGGGTTACATATTTTGTGCTGGGACATTTTTAACAGCCAAAGTGATGGTTGTCTGTGACCAAGCCCACAACATAATTTCTCACTGTCTTCCTCTTTCTCTCTATCTTTCTCTGTGTTTCACATGCACACACAGACATACACACACACACACACACACACACACACACACACACACACACACACACACACACACACACACACACACACACACACACACACACACACACACACACACACACACACACACACACACACACACACACACACACACACACACACACACACACACACACACCAGACTGACTGATTATTGTAAAATTCATGGGCGGTTACCTTCTTTCTCAGCCAAGCCCTCAGTGGATTCATCTGAGGAATGAGGAGTCAAAGGTCAAGTTACCCTTCATAAAATATGCTTATGTATAACACGCACCGGTATTGACATGACATCTTCATGTTACATTTAAGTGGTTCATATAGAAACAACTTATAACTGTATTTTGCCAGTGTTGTGTGTTGGCTACACAAAGAAAAGAATATTTTTAGATAGATGCGTGGAAATGAGTTGACTTAATTATCATCAGCATCAAGATGTTTTAGACTGAGAGGAAAAACAAACCAGTTGAGACCTATAATTACTTCCCTAAACGGAATCACAATTTCGTTAAAGTCAAAATGCTCTAGATTACCCACACATTTACACTACACACTTCGTTTTGTAGATTAATTTAACCAAAAATACCCACATTTTCCATAATACTGGAGTTAATTTAGACATTTTTATAACAAGACTGACTTATTTATACAGTATGATTAGACACTATATGTAGTATACGGTTGGCTTAAAAAATCCAAACTTGCATATTGGATGTTAACTTAAGAACATTACTTCCTACCTTGTGTTTGTCTGGTGTCCATGGCGGTTAAGGCGGCTGTAACAATATAATAAACAATGCCAGGTTAAGTTATCTGGTAATGATTTGGGCTGTAATATCTGTAGTAAGATCCTGGTAAACAGAAAGTTGTTAAATATATCTTGTGCACCTACCCTCTGATTTCTCTTCAGAGTGTGATTCATCTAAGGAGGATGAAGTTATTATCACACAGATAGTATCATCAGTTATTGCTCTCATATACTCATATAGACACAATCAAAGACAAAAAGACAAGGACACACACACACACACACACGCTGCATGCCTACACACTCATGCAAGTGCGCACAAATATATAAACACACACATACATACACATAAACACACACACACACACATCGGGAGAAAGAGAGAGCAAAGGGCAGGCCAAGCAAGCCAGTGCATTATTACGGTTTGCTAACACTGCACTCTGCTGGCCGACATTGGGTAAGTCAAGCTCCAAAGTAAATATTTTCATTAATTTTACCTTCACTGTTATTGCTTGCATTCTCATCTGCAAGGAAAAAAATTCAGTTACACTGTAATGTCACATTACACATTAACAATCACTAGTTGTAGGAATAGCACTAATAATTAGCAATTACGAAGTATGTTGTCATATTTAGATATTTAGATTCTTACCACTTATGACCTCTTGGGCATCATTTTCCACGTCTGAAAAAAATATATAATCAGATCTTAATAATTTCATTTGACTATTTAAAGTCTCTTTTACTAAAATTGGTCTCAGTATAGTGGCTCGGACCGAGCCATAAACAATTATAAATTGATTGGCTGTTGAGTTTTCTAAACATGTTCAACATTACTTAATAATTTCCATAAGAATAGTAGGGAATATAATCATAACTCTGAAAGGGTGGATTAAGATGTACAAGCCATTGGTATGCCTCACAATAGCAACAATGCAATGTGAAACTACAAAAGTGAACAGAGTCTTCACATTTAGAGAGGAATGGAGTAACTTTTGGTAATGTTTGGTTAATTTTGGTTATATTGGTTGACAACTGCTTTTTTACTCTTTTTAGATTTATCTTTTTTATCAATACACTGTACATTGTGTGTTATGCAAGTTACTTTCACCCCAGTTACTAGTCTTCAGTTCTGGTTATGTCCACAGATCACCTTATAAATATTGAACTTCAGGCCAAATCTGTCATGTCCAAAAGAGTCTTGACTAGGAATTCAGAGATTATCAGAATAAGAGATGATCATATATAAAATAAATATCATGTAAATGTTGTCTTGTACATCACTCCAGGACAAAAAAAAAAGAAACATTTGCTGCCTTTGCAGATTATGTGTCCTTCTGACCCAGGTTTGAGGTTCACCATCAACTGTAAATCTGTGGTACCCCAAAAATGTTCAAATGTTCAAGATTGTGACCCAAATGTGGTTTTGCCAAGATATCAAAACCACTGGACCAGTAAATCGTTAAAGAATGTGCAGGCTTCCTCCCCGGAGACCAGATGACGTAAAAAAGACACAGATGAGGGGATTAATCCCAAGTCGTTTGGTTTTGCTTATATTCACACAAGGACACTGACACCCATAGGTCACCAAAAGTATCATCAGAATCACTATGTAATATGTTTCTAAGGACAGAGTGAATGAGGGAACTTTGAGTGTGTGTGTGTGTGTGTGTGTGTGTGTGTGTGTGTGTGTGTGTGTGTGTGTGTGTGTGTGTGTGTGTGTTTACACCCATTTACTGTATATTTGTGTTTGATTTGTTGTGTTGTGATTTAGTTTATGTCTGTCAGATGCCTCTCCTGCTTGTGCCAACTAGAGCATCTGTTCCCAGATATTGAAATTAAAGCATCATAAAGACAAGACTGTTTCCCATAACCTCATACGACCTCATTGCTTTAAATGGCAGAATCATAATTAAAAATGGCAGCTGTGTCACTGTCTTACCATCTGTGTCCTCCTCTTGGACTACCTCTGCAATAGTAAAAAATAGGAAGAAACTGTAATGAACCAGGTGAAGTCAGTATATTCTTTGGAAAGACAGTTTAAGAGGAAGTGCAGCATGACTTACCATGTGAGTCCTCATCCTGACTTGCCTCTGCAGAAAGGCAACGTTGTAATTACTTAACACGTCATTAAAGATTAATACATTCATTATTAAAGACAGGACGTTCATAATAAGAGGAAATTGAATCCTACCCATGTAGTGAGTGACTTCCTCAGTCTCATCCTCCTCACTCTCTTCCTCGTCTGAATGAGACACAAAGATGAAAGACAAGTGTTTGGTGCGAGACACCTTCAGACGTAAAGAACGTTATGTATTCATCAATTAAGCAGTTCAACGCGCTGAGTGTATAAATGCAGATCATCACAAACATTATGCAACCATGGGAAGCTCAAGACACCACTAGAGGGAACAGGACTGTCATGAAGGGCTGTTGTGGACTGTACTGGACCGGACTTTTACCTCCTGCGGCTTGGATCTCCTCAGCATCCTCCACTTTGGCCGCTTCAAACTGATCTATTACACATCCAGAAGAAGGAACTTCAGGGAAGCACTGAGTATGGGAAGCTAAAGACACCACTAGAGGGATCAGGACTGTCATGAATAGCTGTTGTGATCAATAGTCAGGACAGATCATTAGAGTACTGGACCGGACTTTTACCTCCTGCGGCTTGGATCTCCTCAGCATCATCCACTTTGGCCGCTTCAAACTGATCTATTACACATCCAGAAGAAGGAACTTCAGGGGAAGCACTGAGTATGGGAAGCTAAAGACACCACTAGAGGGATCAGGACTGTCATGAATAGCTGTTGTGATCAATAGTCAGGACAGATCATTAGAGTACTGGACCGGACTTTTACCTCCTGCGGCTTGGATCTCCTCAGCATCCTCCACTTTGGCCGCTTCAAACTGATCTATTACACATCCAGAAGAGGGAACTTCAGGGGAAGTAAGAAAACTCACTTTGCTAAATCACTTAATTAATTTAACTGAATTAGGAAGCAAGAGGCCTAAATGGGCTTTTTTTCAGGTCAAAGTCTTTTTTAGGGTTCACAAGTGGGGAGGAACTGGCATATTATTAACTCTACAAGCTGTAACGGATGTGAATTTATGAGATAATGGCAGAAAGTAAAAGGTGAAAAATGGGCCTGAAACTGGTTGAGGTTGTAAGCAAACAAAAGCGGGGGGGGGGGGGGGGGGGGGGGGACAATGACACTAACAGACAACCAAAACCTTTCATTGGCTTATAAGGTTGTTATAAATCCCTAGGGTTAGAGTACTCGACTGGGTCTCTACCATGGGCAGCCTGAGTCTCTTCAGCATTCTCCACCTGGGCTGCCTCAAACTCCATCTGATCTAGTGGCAATCAGGGAGAGAGAGATCATGAGAGAGCACTCCATAGAAAGATTAGCATAATGTATTACTTCTACGTGGTAACTAGAAAACAAAGTAATACTTTTAATTACACAACAAAAACCAAAGTACTAACACAAAATTATGGCGATTAATACAGCACATTTCTAAAATGACAACATGGACACAAAAAAGTGTCACTGGCATTTTTAAAAGGGTGTTTTTTCTGTGGTGAGTGTACTGCAACAAAGCAGAACTAACAGAAAAAGTAGACTGTTAATTTACTATATTTTAACAACTTTTACCTCTTTTCAGCAGCAAAGTCAGTTTGTCCACTGCTGACACAAAGAGAGAAAAGGGGTTACAATGACCCCAATGGTTCTAGTCAGGATATAGCCTAGAGTTGGCACAGGCCCAACAGACCAGAACCACTTCATAATCTCCTACTATTAGAGTTAAACCACAGAAGTCTCAGTCACTCACACTGTGGCAATCAAAAAATGATCTGAATATTCACTTAGCCAGAGAGAGGCTGTTATTATTGACTATTGTAATTATTCACATGTGATAGTCTGGAGGCAGGGGGAAGACGGGGGTTTGGTGTACAACGTTACCGTACCTTCCTCCTCAGATGAATCCTCCTTCTCCTCAGATGCCAGTGATGCAGCTGTGGCTGGATATATCACAGAACATCAGTCAGTTTTTAACCATAGACCTTTAATCAGTGTTAACCAACGTCCATGTACACCTTGAATCCCCAAAGATCTACACATTCACCCATGCAGAGGAGTATGTCCTCCAATGTTGTCATTTGTGTGAAAATATAGTTTTTTCTCTTAGCATTGCACAAACAGACACAAGACCCAGACACTAAATTTGTGACAAATGTCGTACAAATTTTAGTTTAGTTTAGTTCAGTGTGTAGAGCTGCATTATTGTCTGAACCAGAATATCTGAGGCTTTGCATCATTTGAATAGCTTTGCTTCCCCTCAAAGTATTTAAATGTGCAGTAAGAGTAAACATTACACAAAATAACAAACATTTCAAACACACCAACATACGCCAGAAATATGCACCACCATTACAAATGACAACTTAATATTCTCACCATATTGTAAGCCTGCGATGGCTAAGAACACAAAAATGGGCACTCCAACTCTCATGTTGCCGAGGCTTGAAGTGGGTCACTATGTCTCACAAAAGTGCTCGGTGTCTGTCCGCACTTTGAGTTGTGTTTTCATCAGGGATGCCTATTATACGGCCCGGGGGCATCACATGCTTGGCAAACGCTGGCAGACATCATCCTATTGTCCGTGGCTACCTGCAGGCAGCTGGGTGTCACATCGGGGGATCAGGGACAGACATGGCATTATTTGGGCAGAGAATGGGTGGCATTGTTCCCCTCGGAGTCAGATGGTGCTTTATTTTGGGTGCCGGGGTGTGCCGGTGATATGTGTATGAAGGGAAGGGGAGGAAGGGCATCTTTCCTCATATTGTTGACAGCTAAAGTTCTTTCCTCTTTCTAATACAACAAAATACAACAAAAATGTGAACTGGATGTGTATCAGACGCAATGTGCGGATATTTAGGACCACGCTGAGACCAAACAAAACCGGTAATTGTGTAAATGATGCCAGTGAACCATGCTCTGTCCTCACTTGCATTCATCCAGATCTAGGCTATGCATTCTAATACATTCAGTCTGAACCATAACAATGCACGTGGACGTTTTTGCACTGCATGGTACATTATTATACCTTGGATTATCAGCCAGCACTAACAATATTACCAGCTGTACTTTGTGAGTTTGACCGAGAAGAAAACTATGTGGGCCAGTAAGAACAAGATGACTTTGTGGTTTATAATAACACACAAAGTTCTTATTCCTGAAATCATCACTGCCATTGAGCAAACCACACAAATAACCTATTTTTTCCTTTGTCAAACAACTCCAATTTCCCAGCAGTGCCTTGTCAGTTCTTGAGCCATAATATGGCTGCCATAAAAGCATTTAACAGGATTTGGACCTTTGTCCACTCTGTGTGTTCCTGTTTATAACCCTCGCCATAATGATCCAGACCCAGACTAGAACAATTAGTCCCAACGCTCGCATTTTGATTTTAAAGTTAGGCAAACACGTTTCCACGATCATAAAACTAAAATGATCAAAAGTTTTGCCTCAAGCCAGTCCTGTGTTCTAACATCGGTCAACGTAGTGACCAAGGAACATCTGTGTCAATTGAGAATTGACCGCAAATTTTCTCCAACACACAAATTATCTGCATTTTTACTCCCTCAAAGCCTCTTGACCTCAAAATCTTTGGAAAGTACATTCTGTACTCATCACTTCTAAAGCGTAAATGAGAAGTGATAGAGATTAAGCCAGTATTTCCCTCCCAAGCTCGCCACAAGTCAAACCCATTGTTCAACACACAGTATTAGGGTTTTAAGGTTACCAATGCAAATGAATGAGTAAACTATCAACCATCATAAGATTAACGGTTAACACTGAGCAAACTCTGGCCCATTATCTAATAAAAATGGGTCTGTTAAAGAATTGTTACACTTTAACTCACATTTAATACAAGTGAAAGAGGAGTTGATGATTCCTCTGCAAATATTTACATTGGAAAGCTAATATGAGAAATTCAGAGAACAACAGATATGCACATACTTTTATGAAACAAAAGTGTTTCTTCTTGCAAAAAAATATTTTGGATTTCAATCAATGTCCAATTATTTTGCTTTCAAACTAAGATTGAAAACATCGTACAATTTAAATTTGGAACTAAATTGGATGGTCTGGCGAATGGTCTTACAACTAACAATTACAATTCTGTTAAAATGTACCTAACATTATGGTGGGATTAAGAAAAACACACTGCCACTCAAATACTGTTGTAGAATGTATTCATGTTTTTTTCACATTGAATAATCCATGTTGCACTAAGTTGCTAAACATATTTATATACTCATATGATGGTAAGGTTCTAAAACTAAAAACTATAAAAATATCACTGGGCACAATAACAACAGACATGGTTCTCGATGTTTTACTAGTTTATTGGGAACATAAACAAAGACATCACTGTCAACTTAATCACAACCAGCTCAAGTAACTCTCACTACCCTGAAGTGGTCAATGCACATAAACTATGACCAAAATCCCTCCCACATGGCACAGATACGGTCCAGTGGTAACAGCACAAAAGCACATGGAATCATACATTTTTCAGATCCAATATTCCTGCAGTGTAAACACAGACAAAAAAGACGAATAAAAACTATCACATCTCACAAAACAAAACACCAAAAACATTTCCGTTAGCATTTTAGTGCTCTAGCTTAAACGGTCATAAAAAAAATCAACTATGATTTAATTAATTATTGCCGGTTTTTTGATTTAACCAAGATGTCAAGTTCACAATGTAGATCGCCTGAATTATGACCAAACCATCAGTCAGATTGTTAAATCACTTTAATTAATCACATAACACATAATTTCTTCATTTAGAGATTTTGTCATTAGGCACATAATGCATGTCACTTCATTTTGCATTAGAATATTTCCTCTCACTCACTCAAACAGTGGGTCAGTGTTAAATCAGGATTGGGTATTCTAAATTCAGAATACAATTGGAAAAGTTTCATTAAGGTTCATATTAAAGTTGATAGAGAAAACATTAAGCTTGGTAAGTCAGATATATGATTAGTTTTTTTTTAAACATAGATAGGAACACAAGAAAGAATGCCAACAATATGACATAAACTTCAGCTTCATTCTACAATTATTGCTTTTCCAACCAGCAGTACAAAGATGCTCAGAAAGCACAGGAGTAACTGTGGAAAGAAATACACCCTACTTAACCTTACTGTCACCTATCCTCTTGGGTTAGTTGTTCTCTCATAAATTCTATTCAATTCTGTTTGCCTACATAGCGATATAAAAAGCAAACGTCTCCAGGCGCTTTATAGCACACAGAGCCTAAAGGAGGAACAGAGTTGACAGTGGCAAGGAACTCTTAGCTTTTAACAAAAATTCTTGAGCCGCAGACATCCCCTAACAAAGACTTTTACTATTTATAATAGTGCTGGAGTCTTTCACTGATTGTTACTTTGGGGATAGCATGATCCTGGTTGTCTCGGTCTGCTCTCACCACGCTATTGCACTCCTATCTGGTAGGGGGCGTCCACAGACTGTCACAGGATCAGATGAGAGCCTGGTGCAAAAGGTCAGAGCACAGTACTTCTCATGAAATCGCAGTTTGGTCCTGTTGTCACGGCAACACACATCTGTTAACAAACGGTCCTTACTCTTATTCTTAAAAAACGTAAAGGCACTTTTGGAATTAGAGGTTATTGCAAGGGACTCACTAATCAAGCATAGGAATTAAAATTCTAGCAGTACCTGAATTTAAACAATATGAGTACAAAATCCAACAAATATTAACAAGGCAAATAGCAATCCAGGGTGGAAACACTTTTCTGCTGACATGTAAAACACACAGCAACTTTCCACTTATGACAAGCACTGGGGTAAAGAGACAACCTGATTGTCCTGTATGAAGACTACATTTGCGTTGTTGTTTATGATAATTTGGCATTAGCACACCATCACAACACATGAAGACAGAAAGACCATCTGGAAAAGTCACTCACTACAGGCAACAAGCTCCTGTCTATGCAACTAAAGAGGATTTCTTATGAAACATGTCTAAAGGACATAACATAATTAACCAATTCGTTTTTTTGAAAATGTTTTGTTTTAAAAAGTTTTTGTGAAAATAATGACCCACTGTTGCTGTGCTTACATCACAAACAAAGACAGACTAACTGGAATATATCAAAGACGCCTGATGAACCGTCAGAGACCGGAGACATTTCTCTTAGTATATACTAGAGTGGTTTTCAGAATTTCCTCATTCGCTGACCATATTGCTATATCAGTGGTTTTGAAAGGCAATGACCAACGATGTCAATGGCTTATCCAGTCAAAGAGGTTCATGAAAGGTTAGGAGGATAAGGACTAACACACCATGTCTGTCTTCCTCTTATTGCTCAATTTTCTCTCACAGTGCATGTCAGAATACAGTACAAAATGAGTACACCTAAAGTACTCGAAAACTGCAGCATCAGCCAGCACAGTGACATTTTGTGTGAAAGTTAAAGGCCAACCTCAGAGAACAAACAGTCAATGAACAACCCACCCTGAAACACATTTAAATGGTTTTAAGACAAAGAATAATAAAACAAAATTATGAAATTGGAAAATTCACAAAGTAATTGCCTTTGTGGTCTGTTACTAGGCTGGTCAAATGTGTCGTCCATTGACAACCTTGTGTCTGTGTCTAGGACAACCATGACGTTGTATTTCATGCTGACCTGTTAAGCCCTAGCATTTTAGACTTGTTTGTCTTTACGTAGTCTTCACTTTAGGTATGATTTCTAAAGGGCAAGTCCAGATTAAAGTCCTTCTCTTGATCACTAGCGCTAACAGTTGGACAGTTGGATATTTCACATCTCGAAGAAATAGAATCACACAGCATCAAATGTGTGTCTTAAAACAGCTTGAAAGTCTTTCATGGTGGATTTTTGTATTACAAAAAGTTGGTGGTCATTCCTGGAGGACCACTGGTCTGGTAATTCAATTACAAACAATTTTCACTTCTAGCCAGCACTTTTAAGGTTAGTACTTTAGGTCCAGCAACAGCAGGCACCAGCATCTGTTTTGTTGTTTTAAATTTTGATGAATGAACCCTTCCACAAACACCAAAGCTGCTTTTCCCATTTGAAACTCCAAAAGTCGTGTTTCGTGGACAGAATATTTAAAGCAACACTATGCAACAATTTTCATGAAACATGGTCATGTGAAGGACAGATAAACTCATCGGTCCACTCATTACCACTAGCTACCCAGGCTATGCACGATGTAGCTCTGTGGTGTAGGAAGAAACACCTAGTGAACATTACCAACTGAATCACCAAAAGACACCTTGCTTGCTAGCTTTTATCAGTGCAAATTGGGCTCTTGGTGGTGTTTGCGAGGATTCTATATGGCTTTTCATTTGCTTGACAGGTTTAGATCAAACCTCCTTACTGTTGCTTAAAGTATAAGAAAAGTGGCTACTGACAACACCAACAGATTTATCGGTCTATTCTCTTTCAAATATCCTTTAAAATCAATGCTTTTGCTCTGTTTGCCTGTGCCATATTAGTTTAACTATGGTTGTCTCCTGGTGGATGTGTTCATTCATGTCTGACTATGCAGCACTATTTTAAGGATAATTATTGGGGATGGGAGAATAGTTTTAGGTGGCTGTGGGCGTTTGACTAAACTAACAGAGGCAAAGAGTGTCACCTCACAGGAACATCTCCATGTCTCCTCCTCTCCACCCCCATACCAGCGCCTGCTATCCCCTTGCCACCAAGCCTCTATAGCTCCCCCCTCAGGCGGGTGTGCAGGTCCTCCTGGTCCACCTTGGGTGCCTGGCCGTGCCAGCGGTGGTGGGCCAGCAGCGCCAGGTTGCGGGCCGAGATGGCGCTCATCTCCATGGCGCTGGCGGCCCACTCCATGGCGTTCAGGTAGTAGAGGTGCTCGTGCAGCTCGAAGGGCGGCGTCCCGCGGTGCGGGGGGCTGTAAGCTGGGTACGCCAGCCAGCGTCTCTCCGACACCACATCCCATGACGCAAAGATGGCGCTCAGCTGCTCCTGCGTGAGCGAGTGTGGCGAGAACACCTTCCACACGCCGGTCTGCGATGCCGGCGGTCGCACGTAGCCCGGAGGGATGCTCACCGGGTCCAGGGAACTCAGGCTTTGAATATCCAGCCGCTTGTGGTCAGTGGTGAGGATGTCCGAGTAGAGGAAATGGGCCGGGTCAGCCCCCGAACCCAGGTAGGAGACGTTGAGCATGCCGTGGACCAGCGTGGCCACCGTCTGGTGGTAGCGACCGGGAAAGTGGGAGGGGACGAGCGGGGAGAAGCCCACAAAGGCGATGTCCGATAGGCCCTGGTGTAGGGGCGTGGCCACGATCACAATGTCGTAGAGTGAGTGAGCTGAGCCTGATTGCTTGACGTAATTGACCTCATAGAGGTTAACGGAGTTACCTGGCAACAAGGAGAGCAGAAAGAGTGAGTGTGAAAGTAGAACTCTTACTGATTGAGTGGATCAGACTGTAGATGATCAGTGTACATTAGCTTGCTACCTATGATCTAAAAACATTAATGAATTACATTACAGATGATGCGAAAGTCTATGATTACTGTATACATGTTATCCAATTTTAACCACAGATCTAAATATTATGTTTCATGATACATCATTTCACAGACCTAAAACCTTGACTAAAACTGCAGTAGAAGAGTTGACTGAAGCAACTTCATACCACTCTTGGAGGATCTGTGCTTGATTGCGATGGCGGTCACGCGTGCCTGGATGAGCTCTGCCTTGCTGTGGTACAGGAGCCCGGAACACACCCTCTTATTACCTCCGTCCACTGCCCACAGCCCTGAGTCCGCCCCGGCCAGAGATACAGCCCCTGCAGGACCCAAAACAGCACCGGCTCACACTTCTCCACGAGCACAGGAGGAGGTCTACAACAGTCTGAGACTATTTCATGGACAAAAGGGCTAATATTTAAAGCTACACTATGCAACAATTTTCATATTAATATTAATGATACATGGTCATGTGAAGGACAGATAAGCACATCTGCCATTCCCAGTAGACTGCCAAGGCTATGCACTATGTAGTTCTGTGGTGAAGCTGGAAGCACCATGCGGAAATGTAAAAAAGGCACGCCATCGCCAACTGGATCTCCAAAAGACACCTTGCTTGCAAACTTTTATCATTTCCAATTGGGCTGTTGGCGAGGTTTTTATATGGATTTTAGGTAATTTGCTTGATAATTTTAGACCAAACCTCCTTAATGTTAAGTATAAGAAAACTGGCTACTGGCTACAGCTACCGATTTATCAGTCTGTTGTCTTTAAACTATCCATTGAAAGCAAAGCGTTTGCCTTTGCTATATTAGTTTAACTGTAGTTGTCTCCTAGTATGTGTCCAATTATGTCTCACTATGCACATACCCACAAAACCATTGATGCGGACACTCTGGCCATAATTGACACGAGTGACAGGGGCCACAATGTCATTCAGGAAGCTCTGAGAGAAGCCCTCCCCCATCATGGCTTCCTCCAGTGTCTGATTGGCTAAGGTAAGAAAGGCATCCCCACCCATCGCATGTAAGAGCCTGTCAACACTGGAGAAGGCATAGCCAAACTGCTGGTATTGGTAGATTCTGTGGAAACCGAGAGAGGGAGGGAGTGAGAGAGAGAAACAGAGAGAGGTGGATAGATGGAGAGTGTATATGTGTATGAATAAATCAACTCATCAATCATATTAATACAATTTTGAAAGATAAGAAAGCCTCAGTCAGTACATTTTACATTAAGGGGATCTATGTTGTGATCACATGTGCAAACTAAATTTCATTCTACTTGCTTTCCAGAGTATGCAGTTGACGGTGATTCACCTCATGAACTTGTCCAGAATGCCTTCCACCCACATGTACATGCGCAGGAAATTGAACCCATATCGCCATACCAACCGCAGGATGTTGACAATAAACCAGTCACTCTCCTCAAACATCAACTCCTTCCCATCAAAGATGGCCATTTTAGAGGGCACATCCTTACGTGGATTCAGCCCTACAATTAAGATAATGGGGGAAAAGTTGCAATTTCATTTCAGTGCATTAATTTAAAATGCTTTCACCTGCCCTACTGATCTGAGATTACTACTAGACCATCCTTACCTAGTTTATCCACAAAGTGCTTCATGTGCAGGTTGAGTGGGTGGATGATGGCCCCTCCTGTCTCATATTCAGCTCCTGCAATGTTCTCTGTGGCCAGACGGCCCCCAACCGTTCCTGTCTCAAAGATGTCGATCTTCACGCTTGCTCCAAACTCCTGCCGCAAAAAGTACGCAGCGGCAGTGCCTCCGATACCTGCTCCAACTATGGCTACAAAAAGGTGACAAAACAGCTCTCAGAAAAGGTTCCCCTTACATGAAGTAACCGTGGAACACAGAATACTGCGTCTGTAGTGGCACTAGATGAACTAAAAAGTGATTTCAAATTACATTTCAAGCAGATATAAATTGAACACATCCCCTCCTCGGATTAAGGATGATTACACTGCATTTTGGAGCAACAATATATTTCAAAGATGTTTTGTACATTCGCTTTTGGACATCCTATATCATTTTATATTATGAGAGAACATATTAGAGAGCTCACCAATTTTCTTGGGTTGATCTCGCAGCTCTGGGGCAGAGGCAAGACCTCGTTGTCCAAACTGACAGAGCCCCAGGAACACAAGAGTTCTGATTGGAAGTTTTTGTTGAAGCATTGTTGGTTGATTTATAAATTCTTTAATAATACTGACACCTAGGAGGGGAAAAACAAGACATAAATATGACAGACAATCTAAGATGAACTAAATACAGTTGTGTTTCAACATAATACATCAATAAAACCTGCTAAGAATATAACTTGAATATGTACAAGGGCACCCCAACAGAACATTGGAGTTCCTCAAAAGTAAAGCTAAGACCACGCTAAAACATGGATACACATACACCAGTAAAGTTACTCAGGGGTTTAGAAAGGAGGAAGTAGTCACACTAAGTCTAAACGGAATCAAAGTGAACTTTACTCCCACATTAACAAGGACCAAGATCAAAGTACCTCAGACAGATGATATACAAGTACTCACAAAAATACAGTTAACGCTACATCGGCGAAACTCTAATATGAACACATCCACAGACATATAAATGTACTGTCCATGTAACTTATGACATGGAATCTAATTCAGTAATTTGCTTGTTACGTCTGTGTGTAACTTCAGAAGGTTTTAACATAACAAGGACGTTTGATGACAGCTAGACATAAAAAGGCACAACAACACAAAGCTTGAGCGAATTACTGCTTTTGAAACCGCATTCCGAACACATGATTTTGCATAAGCACACCTGACAAGACAAGTCACATTAGCTAAAGCAGCAAGCTAGTGAGTGATGGTGGAAAACCTTAGCTTCTTTTACAACACATCGTAAAGTTAGCAGTTCGCTAAGTGGCTCAAGTAACATTCATATCCAAATGTATACCATATTCAGACATTTCTGGCATGTTAGACTTATTTGAGGAGCTATATGTTCTAGTCTAACTAGTTACAGAGATATACAGTTTGTAGCCTTACTTCTACTTTCCTAAAACAACTGGTACTATGTTAGCTGGCTAAGATTAGTGATTTTACTTTAAACTTAACTTGTTGGCATAACTTAATGTCATGTTCATCCCGGAATCGTTTCCATGTCACCACATACCATTTTCGTAGAAGTATAAAAAGTTTGCAAGTCAAAGTAACTTTAACATTTAAGCTCTAACTACAAAGTAAATAGTGAGTTCGAGGTTAGAGTCACACTCCCTGTCACTACTTCAGCGCAGGATCAGAGAATTTCCACTGGAAGACGGGCTCTGGCAGGATCTTTGACTCATAACGAGTGGTGTTGACAATCGCTCCTTACCGCCACCTTTTGAATTGGAGTATACAATACAACTCCATTTTTACGACTAGCATTGCTTCACTAGATACAGTTAATTAGCCCTTGTTTTAGCTCGGCTTTAATTCATATTTCACCCAGAAGAGTGTAATTAAAATCAATTAATTAACCTTGTGAATTTACCAACTATATAATGTAGTTTGTGGAGGACAGTTTTTTGTAGCAGCAAACAATACACAACAAAATAACACGTCCCTACACAATGTCACCCTTAAAGTCCCAATGCCATCAAAGGTGCTCAATTGTCATTGCTTCATATGGGACTACGGTAAAGGCTGGTCTGCTTCGTTGATTTTGTTGCTTCACAAAGAATATGCAATAATTTGGAAGCATGTAGTGGTAAACTGTCCTGTAGCCTACTAACTAAATGCACCTTTACCTAATGCCCAATGAAAAACACATTAGTACCTTGCGTAATTCACATATTCTTCATACATTTACTAACTTATTGTTTTATTGTTACCTTGTTGTTTCCAGTTTGTTGCATTGTTATGTTCATCACTGAGATTGTGTTAAAACAATTATAAATATTAAACCTTAAATAAATATATAAACCTTTATTTTGATGACTTTGCTTCTAAGTTTGACCCGGAACTACAGTTCTAAAACAGTAGCTTAATAATGCCGTCTTCACCACACATTTCTCACCTCATGCAGTGAAGTAAAATTATGTGAAATCTTCATGTTGCTGTAACGTTACGGTTTTTCTATTCCAAACATTGCCCGTGATACACGTGAAAATGGCGGATCTACCAACAGACCTGAAAGATTTTCTTCAGAATCACCCTTTCCTTCAGGTCATTGACGCCAACAAGGTTTGCACCTAAATATTTTCCTAAACAAGATAGATGTGAAAACCTATTTTCTCTCTGGAAGTTTTATGCCATGATCTTCCTGCTGCCACATCATGCTAATATAGACCACAGCTTTAAATTACAATATTGTTTTCTGGTTAATTAAACATTGTTGGCCAAGTACGATGCGTATGACCAAGTTTGAGCTCCTTATTCACTGGAATTATCATACCTCAGATCAAATGCACCTTGAATGGACACGAGTTTCCCTGCAACCTGACTGAACTAAAGAACTTTACTTCGGGGAAAAAGTTCAAGAAATTGAGCGCGGTTGCAGAATTTGACTACAATCAGTATGAGCCCCACGTGGTATCAAGTATGAAAGAGCCGTAAGTAAACATTGCATAGTGGGACGTTATGCATGTCACCGTAAATGTTAGTATGACGTATAAGTTGTATTGCTTTGTTCTTTGTAGTATGTTATTGGGCTACTTTATAACGTTAGCTCTGTCACCACTCACTACTTCTTGTCAAATGTATTTCGCCTGTTCATTAACATGTGAACTTTGATTATTGCATTGCTGACAATATAACATTGAATATAAGAAACATAATTGTGTGGCTGGCTCCTGTGCAAAAGCCTTTAAAAGCACACTGTGCAATTTATTGTTGTATCCCACAGCAATCATCTCTTCTGCAAACTGACCCTTCGACATATCAATCGCCTTCCTCACCAAGTTCTAAGGCATGTCAATGGGAAGCGGTTTCAGAAAGCGCTGCAGAAATGTCAGTATCTCTCCCTCCTTCTAGCACTGATAATATGACCCCTTGCCATGTGACCTTTAATACATTGGTTTCTCCCCATCACCTCCTTTGAAAAGATCTATTTATGATACTCAGGAAGTTAATAAGTTATTAAATTAATTGTTATTATAAATACATTCATATCATCTGCTCTGAAAAGTTTTTGATGGCATCTGTATAGGAGAGTTCCATGTGGTGTTTATGTGGTGTTGTAGCTCCAATAAACTTACACCACCATGGTTATAAATTCGATTCTCAGTGTAACCATAGCCAGTGGGTTCAGTGCTGTGTAGTAAGTAAACCACTCTCCCCGTCACCCTGACCTCCTTGCTAGCACGCCCTCCTCCCTTGTCAAAAGTTGCGAGTTTGAATCCAGCGCGGGACTGTGCTTCTCCGCGCAGGTTACACCAGGAAAAATACAAACTGAGGACATGTATGCCTTCTCAGTATTTATTGGAGAGCGTCAGTAAAATGAATGAATGACATTATTGTTCTTAGATGTGATTTTGCCAAGGCTTGGGTCTAAATTTTGTGTGGCATACCTGTGCAGACAAGGAGTGCCAGCAACAGGGAGTGGAGTATGTCCCTGCTCCTCTCCGGCAGAAGAAGCGACCCAGGGAAGCAGATGACTGCAGAAGTGAACGACAGAACAACCACAAGAAAAAAGGAAACGGAGAGATGTGGGAGCCTAACTCCAGTGAGGGAGAGGGCAGTGATTCAGAAGACAGCTTGTCAGACCTTTACCCATGTCAGTATTTATGTTTTGAAAATTCACGTTTCTATTATTCTGTTTTTTTCATGTGCCTTTCATGTGATGGTGATAGAAGTTGTATAACGTCAGGCTCTTATATATTGGTTTGCTATAAATATTTAGGGATATGAAGACTTCAGGACATCACAGAAGCTCTGAAACCCTTTGGTTTCATCTTGCTAATTTATTAATGTTTCCAGTGCTTGAAAAGTCAGTATAGAGCTCAATACTGGCATCTCTACTGAGTGTCTAAAGCCACAGGTACCTTCCAGTAATTGTGTGATCTGTCAGCTTTGGCTGGTTTGCAGAAGTGACACATAATCTCATTTTGGATAGTATGGATAGCATGTTGCCACTGACATGCATGTTAAAACATCTACACATAAACAAATACAAGTTTTATAGTGGGTTCTCTGTAGATTAACAAGCTAACTGAAAGGCAAATCCAATACCAACTTTTAGATTTATCAGAGGTCTGAGCACTTCAGTGAACAATGACTATGGCCATTCTCTTTATCTGTTACAAAAGACCTACTAACAGATGATACTAAGAAAAAGCTGAAGTCAAGACAGCCAAGGTGAAAGAAGACAGGTTGTAGTTTGTGGATGCATTCAGAGACATTAGTAGGTTGAAAAGCCTTTAAGATAGTTAGAGTGCTAGACTATTTTGGTTTCTCTAGCTATGTAATAAAGGGGAGAACATTCTGATACGGATTGGTCCTGAATAGGGCATTGGATGCTGTTGAGAAAAAAACATGGTGAAACAAGCCAACTGCTTCTCTTTCACTGCTATGTAGAATGAGGACTGTCATAAACTTCTTTCTGTTGACATAAGAAGGAAAGCAGCCTTTTTCTTTCTACTGACAGGTCAACCTGTTGGAGTACTAAATCTGAGGATATCTTTATAATATGAAGTTTAGATCAAATGAAGGGACTGAATATGGGAATGTTGCTGCTTGCTACATCTGTAGCCTACTAAAGTAAACATGGAGACAGAGGATGTGGTTCTGTGCAGTGTACTCAGCTGTGATTGATTTTCGCCATGTTTTCTTCTGCACAGCAACCCTCTTTACTGTAAATGAGCCAGAGAAAACGGCAGGTGGGGAGGAAGATGGAGATGATTTTGAGACCGATAATGAGGAAATGGAAGTTTCTGCCACGGAGGAGGAGAAGCAGGGTCCACAGAAACGCAAAAAGGTTGGCAATAAAGACATTTATAATGATCTTTTGCTATAATGGTCAATTACCTTGGCAATGTTGCTTTATTTATTGTCACTGCTAATATGATATTCTCTCAATTATAACAGATGCAGTCTGGAAACTTTGAGAAGAAGTTTAAGAACAGCAGGAAGAGAAAAGGGTTTAAATTCACTGATAAAAACAGAAATGGGAAATAAAATGCTTGGCTGTTTATTGACTGACTACTTGACTGATTTGTGTTTTTGTTATCACATGGATGGTAGATAAGTAAGCTTTTAATTCCTATTTGTTACCTGATTTATATGAAAAACATACTCAATGAAGTTAACATTCTTTATAAACATGCAACATACACAGCCCGCTGTCCTGACCTTTCCAATATTTTGGGGGAAAACTGACAAATTAAAGGTCAAGCATTTTCTTAAACATTAAACAAGTATTAGTAGTGGACTACTGGCATGCATCATACTGGTTCACACTAAGGTTATTTCCCAGGAGACTATCTTTCTATTTAGAATACGTAATTACACATGAGAGGCTCCACTTAGTGTTTTACACCATTGTCCCACTCCATTCGCACCTTCAGGCGTGGGGTCTTTCCAATATTCTTCTAAAATATGACGCTTCTGACGTTGGCCAGAAGGGGGGAGACTGCGAGTACAATCGCACATGTCTGCTGAAGCTCTCGATTTGTCGTGGAGATAAGACCAAAATGCTAGTGTGAAACACTTTTTCGGTAAGGATGTAATTCTTACTTTAATCTTACGGCTGTTTCTTCCGTTGCATTTCAACGAGAAAGTGTTTAATTAGTGCAGTGAAATTCACGATGGTTGATATGGTGTCTTGGTCCGATGCAACATAAACAAACAGGCTAACACAGGGAATCAGACAAAAGCGATTTAATACCATGCATATTATCATGCAGTCATTACGTTACCATCAGAGACGCGAATTGCAACATACACAATGTTGCGATTAGTAGGCAGTTTAAAGATGGAGTTTGCTGCAGCTTTGGTGAAATATGATGGTAAAGGATGATGGCTAGCTGTATACTAGCAATTCAAGCTAGCCTCTCTGCAGGATTTGTAGAATCTGTTGTTGCTGTGCGCGACCCCTATTTTCCTGAGTAATTTGTAGTTTCATTTGTATTTTCAGTGATTTTCGGTTCCAAACCCGAAGCCAAAAAAAATCTTCGTTGCTATCCACACATCTAAGCGAATAAGACAACATGGCAAGCTCATCTCCGCGGTTTACATGGTGTGCCTGTCGTAAGCACAAGATCCCATCCAAGGACACCCACGAGCTGTGTCCGCACTGTCTGGGCATTCAGCACGCTAAGGAAGCCGTGCTGGAATATGGAAAATGCCCTCATTGTGCCAAAATGGACTGGAGCAGTTGCATCAACCGCCTTACGAAGGTGCAGGAAGTGATGCATCGCGAGAGTCAGCAACGGAAGCACGAAGCTGCTCAGGCTGGGGTGCAGCCTAAACCCGAGACCACGACTGCACCTGTCAGCGAAGCCAAACCTGTCCAGGATGCAGTCTGTAGTACTCAGCCTGCACCTCACCCTGTGGCGGTCACCCCTGGCCCCACATCGTCCACCATGCCAGTGGTGTTCACTATTCTGTCTCCACCTCCTGTCCCTGCTGAGTCCAATGCAAACCTGGTTAAGGGCTCCTTTATGTCCCATGTCGCAATTCAGCAGTCTGCAGACTCCACTCCATCTCTGAGCTACCAGAGTTCCCACCCACTATCCACTAGTTCTCACAAGAGAAAGCGCCTATCCAAGTGCCACTCTCGCTGTTCAAAGCACTCCAGTAGGAACTATGGACACAGGAGGAGGTGCTCTTCATCCTCGTCCTCTTCGCCTTTCTGGAGTTCCTCAGACTCCTCCTGTGTGTCTGCTTTAAGGGAGAAGCAGCGGCGCAGAGAAGCACGCCGATTTCAAAAGCCGAAGGAGCTGCATGACCGTCTGCTCCAGGTGGTTGAGCAGAAGCTGGAGGCCCAGCAGCAGGCCATGCAGATACAGTGGGCCTTGATGGAGAGGCGCCTGGAAGCTCTGGAGAAGAGAGATTCAGAGGCACCAGCCGGCAGGGCTGTTCATGCCCCTCAACCATCCACATCCTCTCAGGCCGAGGAACAGAGAGACTGGTCCGGATCCACCAGCGATGCAGTGGTGACTGGCTCCATTCCTCTGACAATTATCAAACAAGAAGAGGAGGCATCCTCAGTTTTGTTGGCATCAAAACCAAAGGCAGCTCCTGAAGCAGAGAGAGAGGGTGGGTCTTCACATCCGGAGGATGCTGTTTCCAAGCAAGATATCCTCACCGCTAAAGAGCTTCAAAACCTCATTGCACGGGCAGTGAAATACTTGGCCTTAACTTTCCCCAAGACATCCCCTAACCTCCCAGATCCAACAATGGCGCCTGAATTTGAGGAGTTGGTGCAAAGCACGTGGCCCAACCCAGCCAGCTCAAAACCATTCCGGGACGTATGCTCAGAGATGTACAGGCTGAATGAAAGCCAGGCTCCAGCCTATGAACGCATGCCACAGGTCAATGGTTTCATGTCTGCCATTTTCCAAGCGGTCAAGCCCACGGACAACAAGGAACAGAGCGTGCTCACTGACCGCTGGCGCCTTACTGAGATGCTGACGGAGGGCACGTACCAGACTGCAGGTATGCTTGCCAAAACTGCCAACTACCTACGATACTTGTCGGACTATCAGCAGCGACTCTTGGTGGAAATTACTGAAGACCACCCTGCTCAGCGTTTTGTGACTGTTCTTAACGAGCTGAAGCTCATTGGTCAGTTTAGCCATCAGCTCTCCTCTCACCAAGCTGAACTGTCTGGAAGGGCCATGGCTGCATCAGTGGCCATCAGAAGACAGGTTTGGATGGCCAAGACTAATTACACAGATTCACTGAAGGCAACAGTGGCCGACCTGCCCTTTGTTGTGAGCCAGAGCGTGGGTGTCAGCTCTGGTGGTTCGAGCTCCGGTGACAACCTGTGCAAACTGGAGCAGTAAGCCTACCTGTTCTGAGAGACGACTACAAATACTTAATTAATGTGTACAGATACAGGCAAAGCTGTGCTGTAACTGCTGTTTTTTGTCTTGTGACACGGCTGTGTTCACTGCCTTTGGAAAAACAAGGATAACAGTAGCATTATCCTGAGATGTAACCCTTTGAAACAGAAAATGTTGGTGTTTGTAAAGAGAGACTGTACTTACACATGGTCTCGTATGGTGTTTTGTCTTTTCATCAATGTGTTTTAAATACATACCCTTGAATATTCATATTAGAAATAGGTAATTATTTAGAAACAAAAGACATACAACATTTACACATTTAAATCCATGATGTTCACATGTTCAAGATCTGGTCTGGCAATATCTCCTTAGTACGTTATGTTTTCCAGAAATAGAAACCATTGTAGACCAGTCCTGAAGCTATTACTGAAAGTCCTATGATACGAATTTAAAATGGATTTGTATCAAACATGTTTATTGATTTTGTTTTGTCTTCTACCTCAGTGTCCCACTTATGTAGGTCTCAATTTTAACCATTAATAAAAATATGAAGTTATGGTGGCTTGGGCCAATGTTAATTACAGGTTTTAAAAATGGACATCTCCAACACCGACAGGTTTACATATCTCATATTTGGAGTATGTTAACTGCGACAACAATACATAATATGTTGCTAAATCAGCATTGTTTTTGCGAAATAGGCTAATGATTGAAACAAATGCGTGTACTTCTGCCCACTTCAAATGAACACCGCAGTCGACCACTCTGGATTATCGGCATACGTGGCATGAAACAGTCGTAGTAGCGATGCAAATGGAATATCGTCGCCACGCGAAGCATTGTGGGGAGGAGGCGGCCTAGTCTTCAGAGACAGGCAGGAACTGATAGATTTTGTGGTGAAAGAATTTTCTAAATATTAGTAGAAATCTGGTGTAACAACGCGTTTCAGCAGTAAGCCTTGCAATTATCAGACATGGGGCAGGAAGAGCTAATGAATACGGCTGAAGACGTGGCGGATCAGGTATTTGTTATTAGCGGCATTTCTTAACCATGTAGATGTGGGAAAGTGGAAACAAGCTGCACTGCATGAATGAGATTGGCTAACGTTAACTCAGTATTCCTATGTAGCCGATGGGCCTGAATCCTTTACTAGCTATCGTATGGGGACTGATATTCAGTGTATGTTAGCTGGTTATTTGCTCGAACCGAAACACCGGAGCAGAAATAACCCTCGTTTAAAACGACTGTGTAACTCTAGATTCACGACATTGATGTCAGCTAGCTAGAGTAATGTCCAGATGCTTATGCTAACATTATAGCTCTCTAGCCTAGTGGCTGCAGAATTGGGCTTGCTAGCCTGGATAGTCCTTCGCTAATTCGGCTGTAATTAAGTGGCTAGTCTGCAATACAACTCCTACCCATGCAAATCTGATTTCTCCATTTGTGAGATAAGCACATTGCCTGGAAGGCGTAGCGTGTTTTGTAATAGCATGATGCTTAGATGCAATTATACTGGACTTTGCTTTATTTCGCGTTACACGCATTATGAGCAATACCGTTATTTAAAAGTTACCGTGACTCAATGATAATCAGCATCTCATCACCTTACGTCAGTAAAGTATTTTAGAAGGCCAACTAACTTGCAGGTGTTTACGAATCTGTCAGTCAGGTTAAAGTTGCTAGCTATTCCTGCTAAGTTACTGTACTTTTTGGTAACGTAATTCTACGAAGCATGACTGTCAACAGTGAAGTGGTGCTAGCTGTCGTTTTCCTCATCAACTTTTTTAGTGCGCGTAAGTTACTTTTTTCGATAAGGACCTAATTTTCCGGCTAAATTGGTGATAACGGTGAAGTTGGTTAATTGGCTTGCTAGACGTCAAGTCCACCAGTCAACTGAAGTTGCCAAGCAAGCTAGCGGGTTACCATTACCTAGCCTGCTAGGGTATCTTACAACTAACATGACGCTACAATTTGCTAGCCTGTAACATAAAGCGTAGCCTCTTAAAACCACGGTATGTCTAACTTACTTATAAAATATAGTCAAAGGGTTAGAGTCTTATGAATAGGTAAGTCAGTCTGAGAAAATAATTTCGAAAATAGGAAACTGATTCGCTAATCTTAGCTAACATTGTTGTGTGAGGTTGGTGGATAACATTAAACTTCGAAATGTACTACTAAAAACGTTAAGATGACTCTTTGGACCTGGAACCTGGAAAGAAGTTGCAGTTGAGTTGCAATGAATGAGAATAGTCTAAAATCTATAATTTTGGTATTTTGCTGTAACAGTAGGCTATACTCTCAGAAGTCTGAATTTACAATTTAATGATGATTGCACAATATGATGTGTGTATATGGGGGGAGGGTGGCTCGGGGTCTGTATGAAAAGAGCTTTTTAGCATTGCTTGTTACTTTTATGAATCCCTCAAGCCAGAACGGGATTGAAATTCTGCTCGAGTCGAAGCCTCTTATAAACTGCTGCAACACTGACCCCCACTACAGAAAATGCCATTTCAAGCCATTGTTGTCATTCAATTAGATGGATGTATATAGTTGAGCTCAATAAAACGAGCATTGTGTTTGCAGTCTTGGAAGGATTGGGACCAGCGTATGGGTCACTATTCGAGTATGAGTCAGGGAACGTCTGTCCTGTTGAAAGATTTAGCTCTGGATGTAACTAGAATCCATATGACATTCTCCAGTCTAAAAGGGGAAAAGTGTCAAGATCCTTTGCAGTTCAGGTTACTCAGTTCTGTTTCCTCCTGTCTTGTGTGTGGATAGTGATTTAATTCAATATGGCAGTAAATCAGTATAGTGTAACAGCTAGTTCCTCTGTGTTTACTGTCCCTATTTACTCCACTGCCAAATGGAGGCAAAGCACTAGTTCAGTAAGTCACTGATTTTTGTTCAGTGGCCTGTGCCGTCTGTCAGTAAGTGATATCTTGTATATTCTCAACTCCAGTTTGCACAAAAGGTTGAAGGGTGACATGAATGAAAATGTCATCTAGTCATAGGTGTGACGCAGGCATGTTATCTAGGCCAGGCTTGCTTCAGCTTCTCCATATTAAAATGATTGTGACAATCACAAAATTATTGTGATGTAGCCTCACGGTTCTTTTTAGCCAAATATCTTCTAGGATATTGGGCTTTTTTTGCATTGCGACTGGAGCAAGACAGGTGATTACTAGTCTTGATCTTTTAAGTGTTGTGTCAAGGTTTTATAGATCTTGCGGGGAAATCACTGCAAGATAGAAAAGATAGAACAAACAGCCATTTGAAATATGTCAAAATATTTGTCTCTGTAGTCCCTAACATGTTTAATGAGTGTTAGATTTATGTAGACAGCTTTGTTTGTCAAGGGTGCTGGTTTGACTGTGTTAAGGAATATGAGATTGGTCCACTACACAGACACATGCCAAAGGACCTGTAAGCCATAGCTTATGAAAACACCATGCTATCCCATGCAATAGAGGCACCTCCTAGACATTTTCACAGCGTGTTTTGGTAACAAGAGAACACTGCAAATTCCAGAGCCAAGTAGACCTAATAGTGGACTGTGTCCCACGTTGCCTGACATGCAGCTCTGGAGTAAGAATTCAGAAAATGGTGCTGATTGGCTGTTCAGGCTGCAGTTGATGGGTGCATGGGGGACTTGTTGAGCAGTGATTGGCTGCCTGAGTTTGGCAGTGCTGATGTGGACTGTTCAGTGGGAGGTGACAGAAGTGGAAGGCAGCACTCTTTGTACCAACAGAGAAAAAAAATCACAGGAACACATGGTGGATCTGCATAGTACTAGTAGCAGTATTCATAGTAGCTTTTAGTGTATTGTGAAATTAGTGGATTTATTATAGTATTTTATTAAATTATGAAAACCCAAGGAACTTTCTCCTTATGGCATTCAACATTTGATTGGCTTTTTAAGTTCCTGTATGTTTCCAAACTGCCTAATTATGTTATTCGGAATGGATTTCCCTGTTAGTAATTAGTTTAGGCAAAATTCATGTATATATTTTTCAAAGCCTTTTGAATTTTGTCATAATCATTTATACCAGGTTCTATTGCTCGTAGCTTGACTGTTCTCTCGCTTGTACGTCACTTTGGACAAAAGTGTCTGCTAAATGACTAAATGTAAATAACCTGATTATGATGAAGTAGGTTTGTATTTTTAATAGATGGACTCCAATGTGTGTCATTATTCAGGTCAGGCTTTCAAGGCTCCTCTGCTGTTATATTTCCAGCTCCCAAGTACCAGCTTTCATTCTCTCAACTGGTTTCCATGAGCTTTTCATAAGACTCTTGTCTGATGTAACTGTGTGCAAGGAACTTGGGAGATCTGATGGTTAAGATCAGTAGAAGTGTTGCTGTTTTCTGTCATTGCTTTTGGCCACAACACAAGCTGCTCCATTATCGCTTATCAAAATAAACTAATCTTATTTCGAATCACTCAGGAAATTACGCGTTCTGACATCTGCTGGCTTCAGTTATTCTGGCTTCGCAACAGTTTGTAAATAATGACATTATATTAAATGGGGTTTAATTTATGCATACACAAAAAAATTACACCCAAACAGCATCAGTTCATTCAGTATCAATTTGTGCCACACAAATGAACAGTTACTGTGCCGTTGGTGATACAAAAAAGGTGCTCTCTCTGTTTGTCATGATCCCCCATCAGCCCTGGCTAACCCAGGTTCTGGTCCTTGTCTCTGTAGTTCCTGCGGGTGACCAAGCAGTACCTGCCTCACCTGGCTCGCCTGTGCCTCATCAGCACCTTCTTGGAGGACGGCATTCGCATGTGGTTCCAGTGGAATGAGCAGAGGGACTACATCGAGGCAACGTGGAGCTGTGGCTACTTCCTAGCTACCTGCTTCGTGCTCATCAACCTCATAGGACAGCTGGGTGAGGGGTGACTTCCTGGATCATCTGTGTGTGAGCTGGGGAGCATCGTGGGAAGCCTGGTTGCGCCCAGTCCTGTCCCTGTGGGACTTGCAGCATTGTCTGTAGTAGGCGTAGAGATTGTGAAGAGGGTAAAATAGAGGATGAAGTTTCCAGTAGCACCTTTTCTTTTGTGTCAGACACGGAAGAGAAATAAAATCACCCTGCAGGGACTCCAGTGAAATGTTTGATTTGATATTCAATTATTATGCTACATTATTAGCCAACAAGGGCTGATTAGAGAATTGTGTGTCATTGTGAATCAATTCCAATGAGCATCATCAGGTACCCTAAAAAGTAAGTGATTTTGAACTCTGGTTGTTTTGGCCTAATATTTCAATCCTGCTTTTCATTATTGGATGGCTGTTTATCAAACTCTTTGTGAGGAACCGAGGAATTGTTTTAGAGCATGCAGAGACTTGAAACGCAATTAAAAACTGCACGCTACACCTTAAAGCCACACTGTACCTATTTGATCTTGGCTCAGATATTCAGAGATAACAAAACATTGCAACAGAATTAGGTGTACCCCACAATACTACCACGTAGCCAGACATCATATAGTCTTTCGTTTTGCTATGTTAGTTATTTTTTCATTCTCAATTATACTCATTCATTGTAACATCGAACATTTGGTGGAGTTTAAGACTTTTTTTACCATGGAATGGCAAATAGGGGAAGGAAAGGCACAAAGGCCTAAAGAAAGTGAAGAATCTTTTGGCTTCCGAGCAATTCTGAGTAGTGAAGAAGCAGACCTCACTGATAATCTTCAGGACTGTGGTTGAGAGAAGTGGGTATAATAAGAAGAGAGGTCATGTCCGTTATTGTAATCACTTCTCTCTCTTTTACTCAGCCTACTGAGACACAGTCTTACAACTCTGATCTGTGTCTCTCTCTGCCCCTCTCTCAGGTGGATGTGTCCTTATCCTCAGTAGAAATTTTGTACAGTATGCTTGCTTTGGCTTATTTGGCATCATCGCATTACAGGTGAGGGTGACTTCGGTTTTGTTGATGTCTGATTTGTTAATTTTTAAACGTGAGTTAAGTTAGCAAAATTCAAGAACTTTAGTTATTTCATTACCTTTAATTACAAATAGCTCTCCTTTAGTTACAGATTTGTATGGTTTAATTTGATAAAGATGTTGAAGATACAATGGCTGATTCATTTCCAAAGCAGAATCCAGGTGTTTATCACCATTCCTTTGAAAGTTAATAAATATCCTCTTTCCCTCCAGACCGTTGCCTACAGCATCTTATGGGACTTGAAGTTTTTAATGAGGTATGCCGTCTTTGCCTCTGTCTGTGCGATGCATCCTGTCCTGACTCTATGGCTTTTTGTTTACTTGTTTCTGTTGTCTTGACGTTGTTGATATTAATTTATCTGACCTCTCACAGGAACCTGGCCCTGGGTGGAGGGCTGCTGCTATTGCTGGCCGAGTCGCGGTCGGAGGGGAAGAGCATGTTTGCCGGCGTGCCCTCCATGGGCGAGAGCTCCCCTAAGCAGTACATGCAGCTGGGGGGGCGCGTGCTCCTCGTGCTCATGTTCATGACCCTGCTGCACTTCGACTCCAGCTTCTTCTCGGTGAGGCACAGCTTTGGCAACTTATTGGGACTGGGGGGGGGGGTTCATTGGCTTTCTTGTGTTCGTGGTTTACTCAACCTCATGTTCACATGTAACCACCAGGGGGCATGAGTGTAGAGCTGCCTCCTTAGAATAGAAAAAAAGACTAAGGGCTCTAGTTCGGCAGTGGAAACAGCAAAACCATATCCAGCCACATTCCACCGGGTATAGTTGTTTTGAACTCCCGTGATGAGTTAAGACGTCTGCCGAGATGTGGATTGTGGATATAGGCGTGGCAGCATATATGTCTTTGATGGAAATCATTTGCTTGTGCTAATCACAAACTATCACTTCCCAAGTCTGACCTATTTGGCAAAAAAACGTATTGGAGAAAAAGCACATAATGCCTACATTTCCGTACTAGCAAGAAACCCGGAGCAAACCTATGTTATGGATTAATGCAATTGATATATTTAGAATGTCCTCGAAGTTAACACATATCCTGGTTAAAAGGTTTAAACCCCTTGGGTCTAGGAAGGGGAAGTCTAATTTGTCCAATTTTTACAAAATATCTCTTTTCTTGACTCACATTGAAATGCAGAAAGAGAATGCATTGAAGTTGGTCCAGGTGTTCAAATTCATCAACAGAAAACATAGCTTGCACCCTCCAAGATCTTGTGCATTCCCCTTTCATGTAGGCTACTGGTATCTGTTGCTCCTGCGTTTTACTGAGCAATTATGATTTGATTTATTGCTATTTGTCGCAAAATATATTTCTCTCTTACTAGCTGTATTCAGTATCTTTTGTCCATTTTCCTGTCTTGCAGATTCTGCAGAACATGGTGGGCACAGCCCTCATCATTCTGGTGGCCATCGGCTTCAAAACCAAGCTGGCCGCCCTCACCCTGGTGGTGTGGCTGCTTGCCATCAATGTCTACTTCAATGCCTTCTGGACGGTGCCTGCCTACAAGCCCATGCACGACTTCCTCAAGTACGACTTTTTCCAGACCACATCAGTCATCGGCGGCCTGCTGCTAGTGGTGGCCCTGGGGCCCGGAGGCGTATCCATGGATGAGAAGAAGAAGGAGTGGTGAAAAAGCACTGCGAACCACCACCACCACCAACACCACCTCCACTTCTACCACCACTGCCCGGGACACATACAGACCCCAGGATCCTATCCTCCTTGTCCTGATCCTGCGTCCAGACTCGTGCCCTTGAGTCACGAACCAGCGTTGCACACTCAACTTTCAGTTACAGCATTGTTCCCCCCCCAACATTTGTCTTTCTCATCCACTTTGCTTTTAAAAAAAATAAAATGGACATAAGTTCGACCAGGTGAAATACTCGCATTTTTATACACCTGTTACTTCCTTCTCCACGTTGTCAACATGGCAGACAACTAAAACAAGACCACTGCAATTAGATTATTTTGCATTGTGGGTGGTGTTGCAATAATCGCTTATTTTGTTGTTTTTTGCCTTCTGTTGAATCTGTGAATTTCACCGGCCCTAAATGAGCCCCCCCCCCCTAATTGCCATAACAGTGGATGGTGGCTTTTAATAACACAAGGGGGAAATAGGACGTTGGTGATGGTGGTACATGTTCATGTCATAACTTAAATACATTTCGTCAAGTAGGGGAAGAATTGGTGAGCAGTCTTCATCGGTTAGTTTATCGGATTTGGCGTCCTCCGTTTCAGAAGTGCACAGCTCCATTTTCCTTATTTAAACTGAAGACGAGAGTCATGAGGTTGCTATATCGATTTGAGATGCTGACCTCAAGATTGTTTTGTATTTCTGTCACTTCCTCTCCATCCCTCTCTCTCTTTCTCTGTCCCAACCTTCATGTGAGCCCCATTTAATACTTACCTGTGTCCTTACATTTGGCTGTAACGTGTTCACTGAATGACAGTCAATGTGTTTGAGCTAGGGGTCTTTCAATGACACACTGAAACGCTTTAGGTTGAAGCAGAGTTAATGCGTTACTTTCCCAACTTCGAACATTGGATCAGAACTCACTTTCGGACTATTTCTACTGTGTGTTTTTGGTAAGCATCCCGGCCTAGACATATGTGTCAGATCAAGGTAGGAAATGGGAGTTTACAGTTGAAGAAAAAATGCCATATTTTATGAAACTGAAAATGCAGAGGCAAGCCAAACCGGACAGAGCACCAGTTCACACCCGCTTTTGTGTCTTGTTCAGTGTTTTTGCTGTCTAAGAAGATGAAATGTACTCATTGTATTGATTTTCAGAAATTTATATTGTACTTTTGATTTTCTTTTTTTGTGAGATCATGCCGGAGAATTAAAAAAAAGGCAAAAGGAAAACTAATATATATGCATTGTCATTATTGCGTTTATGTTGACGTGATTGTCTTATTTAAATCATTCTGAAAGAAATATTGTTTGTAACAGTGCACAAATTAACTAAGGGCCCCCTCAGGCTGGTATTTCGGGTTCATGTTGAAAAGTAGGAACCTTGTCTCTTTAACCTTTGACCAATGATTTTGGCGAGTGCCCTGACTTATTTTATAAGAGCGCTGAACCACAGGGCATGGATCAAAATGCCATGAAAATTTGCCAGCAGTATGGGTATGGTGGGAATTTCTATGCGTCACTTTACTCAACATTCCACAGGATTCCTGTGTACAGTGCCTACACATTTGATGGCAGCTGCAGTAACCAAGATGGACCAAAAAGTGGTGACTGGTTCATTGAGCCGCAGGTAAGGCGTCAAAACATATTTCATGGTTATTTAAACTGACAGAAACAACTTTAGGATATAGCCATGTGTATGTGACCGACGAGTTCATGTCTAATTCAGCTTAGACTTGTTTTTCAGTGCCCGATTTAGAGTTGTGCAACAGCTCGTGAGCCAGCCCTTTGCATCAGGAGAAGCAACTTGGCAGCAGCCGGTGACTTGTGTGTGAACTGGCAGCACACACTTCATTAAGACAAGGCAATGATCATAATGCCATTATCTTTAATAACTTTCCAAACAGTAACCTGGTACAGTGTCTGGAGCAAAGCTGAATTTAAAATGTAAAATATGCGTCCACTGGCTATGATGAATACCAGGCCAGTGCTGTCATATTGGTAGAGGCTATTTCTTTCATTAGCAGGCTAGCTAAGGTATCACACAATGTCATTGATTAAAAACAGCTTATGTGGGCAATCAATAATAGCATGTCATACAACATCAATAATGCATAACTATAAGCATCTCAAACTTCCCTTTGTGACCATGTCTGCCAAAACCTGTATAGTGATGTTAAAAGCAAATATGAGAAATCCCTGTGAAGCATGGACAATCTGGTATCCGTTTGTACAAGCTGGGTGCATTCAGACAGTCCATTAAACTAAATTCATATTCAAAAAAGAGAGATGAAAAGTACAGTATGATGATGTGGAAATATATTTCATAATTAGTATTATTAGCTAAATAAATTAAAAATAAATAATATGATGCTTTGAAAGCACCCCAGTTGCATTACCAATGAATATTAGGTTAGAAAAAAAACATGTTTAACAAGACGTCTGGCGTAAGCCATATCCACTTTCTGTCTTCTATCCAAATACAGATACAGTGAAAGATCATTTTTGTTGGTTTAACAGATACAAATACAGACACAGATAATGACATTGCTATGAAGTAAAGCTGAATTGAACACTAAGATTACTGTTCCAGCAAAAGTATTTAGTTGCAAAGGCTAACACTTCTACATTTTCATTTCATGTGTTTCATCATATGATTTAATTGCATTACGGGGAATTTGTTTCTTCTATTTCATTCAGGTTTCTGGCATCTCAGAGGACTATAATAAAACTGCAATAAGATCCAAACAAGCTCTAAATGGTGACTACAACACGGGTTATGACAGAGGGCACCTCAACACCAGCAGTTTCCAGTGTGCCAATGACCGTAAAGCTACATTCACCCTGACCAACAGCTTGCTTCAACCGTGTCCACTGGAAACAATGGGAGGATGGTGTCAAAGGCATTTTAAAGGCCCAGTCTGCAGGTGAGTGCACTGCCTACCTGGTAACATGAACTGTACCTTCGTCAGATTATAGAATACCAAGACAAGGTGAATTTGATGATCCTAGCGCAAGAGATTTCAACAGAGTCAATGTTCCTACTCATGTCTGGACAGCTGTCTGTTATAAGCATAATGTTGATGAGGAAAAGTCCTTTTCGTTTGGTAGAATCAGCCTGATAGTGGAATAAATGTGAAGACTGTACCACAAATTGATCATCAGCTTTCTACAATTTATTCATGTCAAATACATTTTTTCAAAGATACATTTTTTCAAAGATAATCTACCAGCCGTAAATCTGAGGAAGTTGTCAAGCAGCTTTACAGGAACATCCAGCTGCCCCTAAGTGACAGACTGTCCATGTCTGATGATGTTCTGAATTTGTTTCATACTGCCTTGAGCCAGTTTGATGATGAAAGGCAACTGCCTTCTAAGAGGCCAAGGGTAACAGGGGTAACAATACAAGAGTCTTTTTACAGCCTAGAGACTTGGTTTGGAAAGACAGAGAGCATGAAATATGTGTCTGGCTGCACTTGTGTACTATCCTAGCAATTCACTGGGCTCAGTAAGAGTCTAAGTAGCACAGGGATTAAAAAATGAGGCCGCGCTGATGATTCTCAAGAGCTTGTTTGTAGTCTCGTTCCAGAGCAGATATCAGGCTGCACAAGCTCTTGCCTGTACAACAAAGAGGCTAGAGGCTATTATTGCGACTATGGAACTTCAGAGAGATTATGTTCTGCTGAGTATTCTATAATAACAGTCAAGGGAACCAAGAGTAACAGTGACCACACCTGTGGAACACACGGGTATGACCACTACTGGTGCTATGTAGGCAGGTCATGGGAGTACTGCAGTCCCCCCTTACCCATGGGCAAAGCATATGGAGGGAGGTACTGTCATGCTGACCACAACTGTGCACAGTATGGTAAAGGCTACACCTGGTATTACACTGATTACTGCTGCAGTATTGATGATCAGTATTCTGCTCTAGGTGGCAAAACCTGTAAGGATGACCATCCATGTGATTACTACGGTTATAGTTACCTTTGGTGCAAAACCACAGATGGGTCTTGGGAATACTGTTGTACTCGTAGTTAGTAGAGGGCTGATAAGTCCTTCGATTAAGATACTCTGATTATCATAAAACAATTAAGGTCAAAATTAAGGTCTCAATTAATATAAACACATTTTTTCTCTTCGATATGTTTCATATTGTGTATAAATACTGTGACCTACCTTGCACACATGTGAGTTGACCCAGAGGCTGCTGAATTTTGTCCTCTGCTTAATTAGAGGCTCAGCAGTTTCTTTTGAAGGTATTTCATCTGTTTCATTTAGCCACTTCTCTGAGATTTTGACTTTTCTTCATTCTTTATTCTTTTTTTTCTTTATTTGTATTAATACATTTTTGCATTCGATTTTTCTTTGGGTTTCCTAATCTACATTTGGTGTTAGTCTCATGGCTTGCTTGATCATTTTCAAGATTTAAAGTATCGTTATGTCACAATTTTACCTTAAAATAACAGCTTCAAAATCATTTAGGTGGTACCCTGTCTTGTATAATGGAGAATAGCATTTGTGCCACAGCACTCCTGGTGCGCCTGGTTTTGCACTATGGAACTTGGATTTTCCATTTCAAGCTTTAATAAGCCTTCATGACTTTGAACCCTCACTATGACTCTGAGCTGTTTGGCAACACCCAGCTATAGATGGTAACCCTGCGATCAGGGCCATCACATAAATCAAGTGTACCAAGGCTATCATTCCGCATTGGCTGATATTTCCTTGTTTGGTCACCTGTTAAATAGGAGGAACTTGTCTCTTTAACTTTGTATTTGTTTAAATAAGCGTGACATTGACTAAGCCTTTAAAGAACTTACTTCACCAGAACTTACATCATGATCATTTCAGCTCTATTCTTCTTAACTGCTCTGGCAGAAGTGCCAGTTTCGGCTAAAGTTGTTGATGATTGTTTTTTTAACATGAGTTATTTTATAAGAGCTCTGAACCACAGGGCATGGATCAGAAATGCCAAGGAAATGTGCCAGTATTATGAGTATGGAGGGAATTTGTGTGGATCACTCAACATTCCACAGTATTCCTGTGTACAGTCTGTGTCTGTGTTTTGGTCACCAACAATGATCATGCTGTACTGCACTTTTTTAATCTGTATTGTAATGTCTTTTGCCTGGACCCCAGGAAGAATAGTCTCGGTGTATACTAATGGGGATCTTTAATAAACTAAACTAAACTAAACTAAACAGTGCCTAAACATTTATCCCGACTGCATCAGCAAAGGAGGACAATAAAGTGGTGACAGGTTCATTGAGCCACAGGTACATTTTTACTTTGATAAGTGAGAAGGGTCCATTTTGAACAGATAATGTGATATGTAACATTGCTGAACTGAAGGTTAAAGTCCAGCATCAGCCCTTTTTTACCTTACCATCAATCTCTTGCCATTGACAAATTCTAGCACGTACCTGAATAACAGAAAAGTCAGTCTTGTTTTAACTGCTTTCCTGATGAAGAGTTTGTACCCTTGAACTGGAAGAGTAACTAGTACTGTTCTCTTAAACACCTGACCAGCCTATTTAACACCTGAAGGAATACTAATACTATATTTGTAACATCTGAAATACATTTGTGCTTAACAGCAACTTTTACAAAATGAGGGCAAAATACTGTGAAATATTGCTGATAAGTGCACCGAATAAAATGTCCAGTGGTTGCACAGCTTACATGAGGAAGCATTGGTACATATTTAATATATAGATAATCCAGGTTTGTCACAAAGTCAGAGCTGATAAGGAGTGTACACAATTCTAATTCAGGATGGAGTAATGAACCCTGATGTGAACTCTGGGGTTTCTGTTGAGGAAAAGCATTTCAGTGCTCATGCTGATTTCCACATTTCCATCCCATGATTTATTTTCCGTTAGAGGGAAGGTGAAACGAGTAAAAAGATAAGAGAGAAGCCTGTATATAATGAAAGTAAACTGACAGTCCAGGGGAAGAACCTCATTGAACCACTAAACAATTACATGAAAATACAATAGTCGATTTAATTATTTATTACAGATGAACACAGAGCAATAAGGTTTGCCTGTCGATTTCTTTATTTTCTTTCAGCTTTCCGGTTTTTTCTCCCCACTATAATGACTGTATACAACTTAATTATATGCTGTCTATACTCTTTATAATCTAAAGTAAAGATTTTCAGTAATGCTTTTCTACCAAGGCTAAATCTGGCGAAGCTTTACAGGAACATCCAGCTGCCCATTCGTTCCATACTGGGCATGTCTGATACTGAAATACTGTAAGTTTCAGACTTCCTTGAGCGTGTTTGATGATAAAGACGCCACAGAGGTGGAGATACCTGTTTGGCCTCCAGATGCCGCCAAAGACTCTCTGCCTGTTGTGTCTATACGTGCTTTATGTTTTGTGTTATATTATGTTTCCATGTGCTTCTGTGCCGACCGTTCACCTGTTATGCTTACTTCCTGTCTTTGTCTGTTTTCCTGCCATTTTTGGTAATCACCTGCTAGTATGTGACCATTCGCCCTTTTTTATACCTGTCCCTTTGTCAAACTCGTTGTTGAGTCTTTGGTCTAGAGTTTCTGGTCTCGAGCTTCAGTCGTTCCAGCACGCTGGAATTTATCCTGTTGGAGAGAGCCAACACACTATTGCAATCAATTGTCAAATGTCGACAATCTCTCACCTGATGTTACTGATGACACAGACACAATAGTAATGGGCTGCATCATCAACAATGAGGAGTTGGCCTAACCCTAGAGCATGAAGATCACCTTGATGCTTAAAGATATAGTCTTTGATTCTAGTGAAAGGTTGTTGATATTTGAGTTCAACAGCCAATCTAATTACACCCTTCACTCCTCCATAAGAAAAGAAAATCACAAATCATGCTCAGATTTTACTAAATGTATATACATCTCAATATTACCCCCTCTGTTGAGGCACACATTTCCGCACTAAACTCTATTATACTATGACAAGACAAAGCTGTTGTGGAGAAGTGTAGCTAGATCATTTTTATCAATTATGCTCACAATTTCTGTAATTAAATTGATAAATAATTGAAACAATAGTAAGATCACATAGGCCATCTTTGAGAAAAATAAATATGCTGAAAATGTGTTGAAAGTTGGATCTTTGTCACTGTCGAAGATTCAACATGTTCACTGCCTCCTCATTGCATCATGATCATTTTGGCTGTGTTCACCTTCACTGCCTTGGCAGAAGTGCGCATTTGGACAAAAGTTGTTGATGATTTTGGCAAGTGCCGCTGCCCGTTCTTTTGAATCCAAAGGGCATGGATCAAAAGGAATATGAGTATGGTGGGAATTTCTATGCTTCACTTTACTCAACATTACATAGAAACCCTGTGTACAGTGCCACAACCTTTGTTCCCAGCTGGAGAAACCAAGATGAATTAATTGTGGTTACTAGTTCATTGAGCATCAGATGAGTTTTCCTTCTTTTTAGGGGTGTTTATGGGGTCTATTTTTAAGCAGTGCATGATATTACCTAGTTAGTTTTTCTTGGACTGCTGTATCCCGGCACAAACTGTACTACAGTGGGTTCATTGTGAATCAGCTTTATTGCCTATGTATGTAAGCATTTGGACAAACTCAGTAGCTAGTCAAACATAGGTGTATCCCATCCCTCAATACATCCCAAAACCAGACCTGATAAATGAGCATAAAAATGACAGAAAACTGCTTCAGGTGAGCAGTCTAAGTAGCACACGTATTCAAAAGACAGACCTCACTGATGATTATCAAGAGCTCGTTTGTAGCCTCGTTCCAGAGCAGATACAGTTGCAATTCAAATTATTCCATCCCCATTGCGTTTTAGGCTTATTGGCAAATTGTACAATTTTTCAGCTGTTTTGCAATAAACAAGAACATATGAAATAGTTCAATAAAACTAATACAACCATGGTTTTCATCCAAATTCAACACGAAATGCTACTTAAAATCACTACTGCAGTCTCAAAATGATTCAACCCCCTGTCTCAACCACACCTGGAGCAACTAATCAAGGGCTTCATTTGTTCAGGTGTGCTTGAAATAGAACACATAACTACCTGGACTGGCTAGTGGTTTGTTGAGAGTGACAATTGATTGCATGTTAGAAATATGGTCAAAAGAATTGTCCAAAAAGTGCAGAGAAGAGATCATTGCCTTGCACAAACAAGAAAAGGATACAAATAGATAGCAAAAGCACTGAATGTCCCTAGAGATACAGTTGGAAGCATAGTTTGCAAATGTGCAGTTCGTACTCTTAAGTTGAACGTGGCAGAAAGAGGAAGCTATCAGCGGCTGCCACCAGATTCCTAAGGAGGCAAGTGGTTAAAAACCCATGAGTGACTGCAAAACATCTGCAGACTTGGTGGCAGTGGGCACTGAGGTTTCAGTTTGCACAGTAAGGCGCATACTAAACACCGAAGAGTTCCATGCCCGGACTCCAAGACACACACCACTACACACCCAAAAGCACAAGAAAACTCGGCTCCAATATGCTGAAAATCATATAAATAAGCCACCAAAGTTTGGGAATTCTGTTCTGTGGTGCGATGAAACAAAACTGGAACTTTTCGGGCCTATGGATCAGCGGTATGTCTGGATAAAGAAGAATGAAGCATGCTGAAAAGAACACTCTGCCTATAGTGGCTCAGTGATGCTCTGGGGTTGCATTGCTGCCTCTGGCACTAGAAACTTGCAGCGCGTGGAGGGCACGATGGATTCAGTCAAGTATCAGGAAATCTTAGGAAAAAACGTCATGCCGTCTGTGATGAAGCTGAAGCTTGGGCGTCATTGGACCTTCCAACAGGACAATGATCCCAAGCATACCTCAAAGTCCACCAAGGCTTGGTTTCAGAAGAAGAAATGGAAGATTCTAGAGTGGCGTCACAGTCACCTGACTTGAACCCTATCGAAAATATCTAGTGGGATTTGAAGAAGGCGGTTGCAAAAAGCACACCCAAGAATATTACTGAACTGGAGGCCATGAGGAATGGGCTAAGATTCCTCAGAAACGCTGTCAGAAGCTGGTGTCTGGCTGCATCACGTTTGCAGCAGATAACAACAGCAAAAGGGTGCTCTACTAAGTACTGAAGATGCTTGTCATCATGAACGGGTTGAATAATTATGACACTGCAGTATTAAAAGTAGCATTTTGTGTTGACCCACCCTTGTAATATCCCTTGTAATATTAGTTCCATTTGATTTCTTAAACAGTTCTTGTGTAATGTTTTTGTTGCAAACAACTGAGAAATTGTATATTTTGCCAAAAACCTAATGTGGAATGGGGGTTGAATAATTTTGATTGAAACTGTATCAGACTGCACAAGCTCTTGCCTGTACAACAAAGAGGCTAGAGGTTATTATTGCTAAGATGGAACTTCAGAGAGATTATGTTCTCCTGAGTATTCTATTATAACAGTTAAGGGAACCAAGAGTAACAGTGACCACATCTGTGGAAGACACAGGCATGACTACCACTGGTGCCTTGAAGGCAGGTCATGGGAGTACTGCAGTCCCCCCTTACCCATGGGCAAAAGATATGGAGGGAGGTATGGCTGTGCCAACCGCAACTGTATCTTGCATGGTGAAGGCTACTCCTGGTGTTTAACTGATAACTGTGACAACTGGGACTACCGCTGCAATATTGATCGTTACTCTACCCTAAATGGCCAGACTTGCTGGCCGTCTATCTGTGGGGTTACTTCTCTGAGAGCTATGCTGCTACACCACAGATGGGTCTTGGGAAAAAAATATTGTACCCCTCAACAGCATTCTCTAATATTTTCACAGAGTTCTGCCCTCTCAAAACATATAAGCAATGCTGTAGTGATATCATGACATATAATCCGACTCACTTGTTTAAGAACACGTGTTCTGAATCATTGTATTAGCCCTCATACACAAGAAGAGACGTACACAGAGTTGGACATTGGTGATTGTAATACATTGATGGCAATATAAAAATGTGCAGTTCGTACTCTTAAGACCTTGCTCTTCAGGCACAATGCTCAGATATTATTTATGTTGTTAATGACCTGATGAACCTAAATGATATGCAATAAACATCTGTACATCTACACTCTACTGTTGGGCTTTTTTCCTCTGGCAGTCTACATTATATCCAATAGGTTTTGACCAAGAGAAGATTATAGCATCTCAAGTCATAGGTCACTAGTTGTTTGGTGCAGATAGGTTCAGCTGAAAAATAAAAACAGTCGAGATGGAATACAAATAATGCATTTGCAGTCCTAAGAACATGATATTGTTGACTTAAAATACTTAAAATTATAGATTCAACCATTTCTCTAGTACAACTGCAATAAATCTCTACCCACTTTTGGCTGACCCACCACCTGTTGATTGGCGCCCCCTAAAAGACTGAGGCATGCTGTGATTGGTCGACAGTGCTCTTCCAGTCTAGCTTGACAAAAAAAAACGTCATACGCACCCGTTCGGTCCGTTTTCCCACGCGGACCAGAGAATACGAATCCAGCCAGATACCGTAAGTAAAGAACCTTGTCTTGATAAGACTGTAAGTAAAGATTATGTGGTGATTCCTCGTGTTTTATAAATATTCAGCCTCACTGGCACCAGATAATTACAGATTGTGCATACCGTTTATATTCTTTTGAGGAGCTAACACGCAGAGTAACTTAACGTTACCGAATGAATGAGCGAACCCAACAAGTACTGCTGACTTTTGCATTACGACGTTTTTACAGAATGATCGACTAGGATCACGCTAACTTTACTGGCATCGCTCGTTGGCTGTGGTTTGCATGATGTTGCTTCGATAACGATAATGTTAAAGTGTCATCGCGTCAAAAGCTAACATCAAACGTGTCAAATGAGCCGTTTGCTTTTGTACTTCCAAAACGTCAGATGTATGGTGTCTGTAGCCTTGAATTACTGTAGAAAAAGCTAAACAAGTACATCACGTAAATATGACTTATACAACATTTAGTGTCGTCACATGCACGAGTGTGATGAGGAGTCTTTCATTCAGATGCAACCCATTTTTATTGTCAGATTTTTTAATTGTCATTTGAAATGTGGAATGCGTTTGTTTAAACTAATAGATTTATTTAAATAAATTTAAACCATTTTTCTGAAATCTTAATATCTTTCCCCCCGAATTTCAATTTGTGCTCTGTTTTGGTCTCAGAACCCATAACACTCCAGAAAAAAAGATGTCTAAAGGAACAGTGGTCTTGGCTTACAGTGGAGGGCTGGACACGTCGTGTATCCTTGTGTGGCTGAAAGAAGAAGGCTATGATGTCATCGCCTACCTGGTATGACTGCTTGATATTGACTACTGTTATTCAGTTCTCATCGGCGTTCAGATTTTAGCACCTATATGGCACATGCAGAAAGAGCTGTGGCTGTTTAGTGTAATAGTATTTAGAAGAGGTAAATAACTTTAAAAAGTCTAAATGACCTTTTCAGTTAATGCATTTCACATTTTATTGACATCTGTGGAGTTGTTTGTATGGGTTTAAGTTTAGCGTAGGATGCCTCCCTTTAGTGCAAGATGTTTCTTCTCACTGCAGTGAGGAATCTTTTAGGAGCTCTTATAGGCTGAGGTCGCCATAGGGTGAGGGTGTCATATAGAATCCACACGCGTAACCTGTAGTGATGCATATCTGTTCAGCCAATTGCTAAGCAATGCAAGAAAAGTACTTTGTCCGCCCAAGTACATCATCTTTTACAGCATGAACAAAGGCCGAATCTCGATTCTTCTCCTTGCCCCTTTTGCTTAGTCTTGTCTTAGTCTTAACCCTAGCACTTGCAAGTGTAAGGGCCAAGGGCTGAGATCTTTCCCCTATGAAATGAGACACCACTCGGTTTCGGGTACGTCATGCGTGACTGTATGAGCTATGAAACTAGCGATTTAAAAAAAGTCTAATGAAGAACATGGTTGCAAATATATATGTATACAACTGTGTAGAGCACGAAACAAGACTGTCGTCATTTTTAAATTAATTATAAGCCAAAAATACTTACATGTAGTGTATGTAGCATGATAGCTGGCAAGCTACCATATAAGCCAATGGAGTGGTGGTATACGCGCTAATTGTATCCTAAAACTACCGTTTGAAAGCTTCAGTTAAGACCGACTATACTATGCATCGTTTGAGTAGCACATTTCAGATCAAACCGAGTCATTATAAACATATAAAAAGTTGTGTAGATAGCTTTATTCATGTAAAATATTCCTCGCTTCAAGCAGCCATGTTTTTTTGAAAATTCCCGAGCTGGTTTCGCGGTGTGCTCTGGGATAGCCCTTGGAGTTAAGGTAGCTCTCCGATCATCTCAAAAACGAGGGCCATACACCCCTTAACCTTACCCCTTAATCTTGATCAAGTTGGGTATTGAGACACCACTAGCTCTCACATGAACACGCAATTTCAAGGGTAAGGGGTAAGATAAGGGATAAGGGGAAGTATTGAGATTGGGCCTAAACTTATGACTGTAGATTTAAAATGGAAGAATTCTCAACAGGGTGCTCCAGATTTCAGCGTTAGGGCTGCATTTTCTTAAAGAAACCAGACTTTCCATCAATAATTTACTATGTCTAATGGTATGATTGATGGACTACTTAACCTGGCCTTATCGCCACAAACTAGTTTAACTGACTAAGCTGCAGAAGCTACAACTTTTATACCGCATCAAAGCCGAAATGTCGGGCTATTTAATGACATATAGTGAAGGTGACAGGTGCATTGTGCGGTCAGGCGGCCGTTGAGAGGGAGGGATTAACTGCTCGTGCCGGACAGATGATCCCCTGACCTGAGCTTAGCTAGACGGAATCTGCTCGTGGTGCACTTTTTCCCCCTGTCTGCCTCCAAATAGATGGCACATGAAAAGGGGGTGGGAATGTCATCAAAATTTCACCTACCAGCCTTAGGCCTAGTCATGTAAGCAAATAATTGTTGGCTCAGTTTATCTAAAGTCAAAGTGTTGTGAAAGAATATGTTTTCTCTAGTTTTATTCTCCCTGGGAGGTAGTACGTAAGCATTGTATTTTTCAGCTACATAATTGAACCTGCATGATTCATTTGTCAGTTTAAAAAAAAAAATGGTATTTTTTATTCTAGGTGATATTTTTATGCATTTTAACAGTTTTTAAGTGATTGCTTTATAAGTCCACCATGACCATGGCTTTGCTGTAATTATACTTGATACTTATACGTTGAGCCCCTATGGGGAGGTAGGAAATAAACTATAATAAATCCGATAAAAGGCACGAAGGGTGAGGTTTCTTTCTCCACCTTCAAAGATCCCTATGTGTTTCTAGCATGACTCCCAGTGGCTTCTCAGCCCTCAGGCTGTGTTGTGATAGAAGATCATATTAACCACAGCATTGGGACATCACAATGAGGAACTGGTTAGACCCAAAGACAAACAAAAGAGAAGCGATGTCTCAGGAATGCTACACCAGGAACCATATGAGTGGCTCAGAGGAATCTTGAATGTTTAGCCAGCACTACTAGCATGATATTCTATGTTGTTGTATCATAAACTGATCTTGGTACCATTAAACTCCCCACGGGACCAGAGCATGAACTTGTATAACTTACCCACTGTCACCGAATACAGTAGAATGGCCTCTGCAGAAAGGGCCTAAATATTTTTTTTTGTAAATTATGATCATAATGTTTTTTTTTGCTAGTATTCTACCCAGTGTTGCTGGCTGTCTGAAATGTATATACAAAGAATATATACCATGCTGTATTGTTGGCTGAGTTTATGAACATAGTTGCTTTTGAAAGTTTACAGTAAGCAGTAATTGACAGTGGTCACTACGTAGCACGTGACGCACTCCTAGTGTGCACATACAGCTTTTGTTAACCACTATGATAGATAGCCTTAGTATGACCATGTATTAGACCAGAGTATTCAAACTCGTTGAGATGTTATGAGTACCAGTTCACATCAGTTCAGTTCGGAGAGTATCTGGTTAATGTTGAAAATGATTGTCAGTGAGCAGCCCAAACACGTGTCCCACAGACGAAGGTCACTGAGCGCTCTCTGAATCTCAATGGGAGTGAATCAGCAGAGGTTATATAAAAGTCCAGAATGCAGCCTGTCTAGTGCCCCTTCCCTCCAGACATCAGGACCAGCGGACCGGGACCAGATTAAACAGGATCCAAATCACATTTCCTGTGTCAATGATTGTAATAGTTAGTTATAGCTTGTTTGTGGGTTTTGTTCTGCCGTTGAGATGAAGCCATTCATTGTAATTATGTCATCAAGGCCCCTCTGTGCATGGAAAGGGGGCTCTGCTTCATATCTCTTGGGACAAATTACCTTAAATGAATAAATAGTCAACATAATGGGCAACAAGCTCCTGGTACACACAAGGCTGTCACTGCTGCTTTGTTACAATGTCATCATGGTATAAAGACATCTGTGCATCCGTCTGTTCTACACACTAAATGCCTCTACAAAGACGAGCTAATCATTGCTCTGCTTCTTTCGTTCAACAGGCCAACATCGGGCAGGATGAGGACTTTGAGGCTGCGCAAAAGAAAGCTGAGAGTCTAGGGGCGAAAAAGGTGAGGGCCACAAGTTCATTTGGAAAAGACAGGTTTGCTGAAACCATGGGCCATATTTGTGTCCGTGTTTGTGTTAGTCATTTTTAATAGAATATAAAATGACTGATTCAGACTGACGAACGGATTTACAGAACAAGTACTGATCTCAGTTCAGAGATCTCAGAGTCTCTTTTCCTTTGTTCTTCAGTTCAATTATTACAAACCTGTCTTCTAAAGACAACCAAGATTTGGAATTTGAACTCATAACATTGCAACCAATTCCCAGAATATAATTAGCCTCTGTAATAATTAGCCTGGTAAAGCCACATTCCTACCTCTGTATTCAAATCTATTATTTATTTAGCAGACACTTTAATCCAAAGCAACAGTTCAAGTTTTGTTTTCATGTTATTGCTTTGTGTGTTCCCTGGGAAGTGATACCATGTGACACCATGATGCTATAGTAAAATTATATCTAAAGTCCAGAAGGGGAATTTCTAAATTAAAAGGAAGTAAGTAAGACTTCATTTCGTACAAGAGTTGCAATTTAAAGTGCTTTACATAAAATCAATAAAAGCAAGCAGCAGGAGCAATAAAATAATGGTCAACATTGTATCAGAACCTGATGTTCCGATAGGCTTCTTGAAATATTAAAATCATAATAAAAGTATAAAACCCTTCTGCCTGGTATTTAGCTCAGTCGAAACCATAGTGCTGCTTCATAGATTCCGCCCTACCCTGTTAAATATTTTCCATAGCTATTTTTCCCCGCCCCAAACAAATTAAAATTCCCAGTGACTCAACATTTTCATGCATGATAAAATGCTGTTCAGTGTCACTGTTTGGTTGGGCAAGTCAGATTCTGAAAAGTCATAATTGAAATCGATCAGGCATCATAGGACTTAATATATACCTTGGAAAGTAGCTAAAAAATAGTGTTAATGTTTTTCAAGTTCAGTAACCACGTCACCCCAAAATATGACCATTCTTCCTTACTGCCACTCCCGTATGACAGGTGTTCATCGAGGACCTGCGAGTGGAGTTTGTGGAGGAGTTCATCTGGCCGTCGTTGCAGGCCAGCGCCATCTATGAGGACCGCTACCTGCTGGGCACCTCGGTGGCACGACCCTGCATCGCCCGCAGGCAGGTGCAGATAGCCCAGCAGGAGGGGGCTCAGTATGTCTCCCATGGCGCTACAGGAAAGGTACATGCACATTCAGCCATTTAGCAGATGTTTTCTTTTATCATGATTGTGGTGTGGCACCTTGCTTTACAAGTTGACCTTAAGGAACATGGTAGGTAGGGTGACGCAATGTGATGGCAAACTAGAGGAGTGGTCAGGTCTCAAAGGGTAGTCACTGGTGAGTTTAAGGCCTGTTTCAAACTGCCAGCGTCGCGTGTGTGCTGCGTTGCGTGGGCGCTGCATTGCGTGCAGTGTTGGGCAAGTTACTGAAAATTAGTACTTAGTTACAGTTACTAGTTACTTATTTTAAAGGTAATTGAATTACTTCCCAGTTACTGTATATCAAAAGTAATTAGTTACTAGGGAAAGTAACTTTTTCTGCGTTTAATATAATGAATATGAACAGTACTGAACAGTCAAACCCAATAACCATATATATTTTTTACCTAATTATTTTAAGCAACAGGGCAACATGCCTTCAAATCAAGCAGTAGTACAAAAGTCCCTTTTAACACTTAACTTAACACAAAATAACTGTCTCAGTCATTTAACAGTGTTTTTTTTTTTTTTTTACTACATTAGGCCCAATGTAGTTAAAGTGATTGGCTTACAGTATTAACACCATATAAAGAGTAGGGGGATACAAAATAATCAATTAGTGGTTCAGTTCACAAAATACCCTGAAACACCCACACAGTATTCACAATATGTAATATGTCAAATATATAATTAGAATAATATCTTTCTAATACATCCTAATCGCTGGCAATCCTCACCAAGGTAGGAACTGTTTATAAGTTCCCACTGGTCCCGGTAGCGCTTCTTTCGCTGTTGCCCCGACAGCCAAGATGACTGAGGACACGAACACCCTATACAGTTGGTAATAGATTCCACGCGTTTTCTGGTTAAACAATAAATGTTGGAAACCACGATCGGTGTCCTAGCCTTCTTTCCATATGTATGCGCGATTGTATACAAGTGCAATGAATGTGTGTTAGCGGCCGTGGAGAATGGGAGAAATAATTGCGGTTGTATATCCGTGTGTGAGTGCGTGCGTGATTGTATGCAAGTGCAATGTGTGTGTGTGTGTTAGCAGTCCTGGAAAATGGGAGAAAAAGTTGCGTATGTACAGCCTTGTGCGTGTCTTTGTGTGTGTGTGTGTGTGTGCGTGCGTGATTGTATGCAGGTGCAATGTGTGTGTGTTTGTGTGTGTAAGCGGTCGTGGATCTGGGTAGCAGAGTGTCTTTCATGTGCGGTCGCATTGGTCCTGCGACGTCAGATCAGAAGAAGCTAAAGTAGGTCTATCTTGTCTTCTTGTCTGCAAGTGTTAATTTTCCACAAAAGATAGTAACACGGGTAACGAACTCATTTAGATTTCAGTAACTGTAACTGCGTTACTCGATTTAAACAAATACTTAGTTACATGCTCGTTACCGCTAAAAGTAGTTGAATTACAGTAACGCGTTACTCCCAACACTGATTGCGTGTGAGTGGGTGCTTTGTTGCGTGTGCGTGGCCGCTGCGTTGCAGAACTGCTGCATCTGTTTATTCATACCGCCCATGTTTCTGCTGCAGCGCTGCTACTGCCAGCCCTATCTTCCTGAATTGAGTTTGCAATCAATAATACACTATACACAATCAGTTTGGTATCGTCCATCATTGATCCAAAAAGTGAAAACCAAAAACGTATTATGCTTTCATTTTGTTGCACAGTTTGCCTTTATAATCCTTGTTGAGGGCGAGTGACAGGGAGAGAGAGCAAGAAAAACTACTAAATGATCAATATAATGTATATAGCCTTCATTAGGTTACTATATAGTACACATGTAGCCTCCATTTTCCTTTTTCATGACATGCAATTGCTAAAAATGGTTAAAAAATATAATTTATATATTTCTGTCATGTCTGTGACATATAGCCCAGACATCGAATCTGCAGTGAATGGTGTGCGTTATGTAATGTTGTTGGTATGATGTCAATATGTCAACACATCTGTTTACCAGCTATATTTGCTGAGAACTGCTTTCCTCATGCCTGTGACAAATAGGCTCCATGCCAAAACTCTACATGAGTCACGGCTGCAACGCGGCTCCAGCCGCACCTAAGACGCCCGTCTCACGCAAGCAGTTTGCACGCTCTTACCTGTAAACAAGGTCACCAAAATAAAAATCAACAGGTAAAGCAGCCGCAAAGCACACCAGCGCGGCCAGTGTGAAACGGGCCTAAGAAATGGAGGTTTGCTCGCCATGGGTGTTCTGATATAAAATAACTATAAAATGTCTTACAACAACGTTGAACATAATGGGATTTTTAAAGCGGCCTGTAGAGATCTACTCTCCAAAACGTTTCCACCTTTTCAACTTCTGACTTCTTTTCTGACAAAATCTTCAGAATAAGATGCCTAGGACCTGTTCTAAAGTTCCAGAGCGGCCCAGTATAACATGGAATAACAAAAAAGAAAGAAAATCAGTCCTTAACCCTGACCCTAAATAAACAAACCTATAAACGCCATTTTTGCTGAGAACCTTGCTAACACATCTCTGCTGCTCCAGTAAGAATGCTGGCTTAGCCTTCTTAGGCGCCCAGTGGTTCGGTGGAAGATGTCCAAATGTCTGGGTGATTGATTTGACCATACGCTCAAGAGTTCCACCAAAGAATGCACATATGCCACTTCTGCTAGTAGCACCCCCTGAAGGAATGCAGATGTAGTTTTCAACATGGCCACTAGGTGAAGACAAATGACTGTTTACAAAAAAAACATCCCCAGTTTATGTATATTTTACGACTGGCAAGCGACTTGCAAATAGCAAGCGTTTACAATGAGTTTGCTTGTATATCAAACCACAGAATATGAGTGAGAAGTGACATTTTCTCTTTTGTTCAAATAGTTCAAGCAGCAGTAAGGAGTTTTGGCATTGATAAAATCATGCAGAGGCACTAATGCAAGATGCTAAGCAACTTGTTAGGAACAGTAGCGGTACAGTGTCTTTTGTGAGGTCTCAGCACAGCACAGATCACTCTGTGAAGAATGCATGCCTTTGTCATTCCAGAGCTGTCTGGTGAACTGATTAATGATTCATCAAAGTGATCACTCTAGTTAGGGTGGTGGGTAGTTAAGCAAATATATCAGAACTGACCGATAATTACACTGAAAGAGATTCTGTGTGTAAATGTATAACTCTTACTCTTTTTAAGGGAAATGACCAAGTTCGCTTTGAGCTGACCTGCTACGCTCTCTACCCTGAGGTTAAGGTAAGGGCTCTTCCATGGTTTCTGGTGTCTTTCTGATAATGTTCCTTCAGTATGTCTTTCACCATCAAGTCATTCTGACTTCTGGCCTGTTCTCAGATCATCGCTCCCTGGAGGATCCCAGAATTCTACAACCGTTTCAAGGGTAGAAAGGACCTGATGGACTACGCTGAGGTACAATCCATAGACTAATGCAGTCCTTTGGCCGTCACGATTTGAATTCAGAAAGGCACTGTCTGGTCATGTTTTTAGTTATTTTTATTCTGGGTGAATTTTTAATGTCTTGACTTCTAAGCTAATAAAATTCAGTGAAGTAGGGGTCAGAATGATCCAGGTCAGGGATAGTCAAATACTGATGAATTAGATGAATGGAACACAGTTATCCATTTGGCTGACTGGATGGAACCTGTTGTCTGCAAGGAGGGAATGAATAACCTATTCCTCTAGAGGGAGCTGTTGTTACTCGTGAGAACTACAAAAACAAATGTAAGGCTGCCTTTAGAGAAAAGTATCTTTGTCTTTTAAACCCACAGGATTAGTAAGATCGCAGCAGCTAAAGTGACTAATGTCAGCATCTAGTCTTCCTTTATCCAACTTTAGGTTAGACCATGTGAAAAAGAAGTAGTTTATTCGAGATTGCAATTAAAATTCATTTATATGTCTAATTGTTATTCAAACTTAAGTCCATCTGTGTTCCATTCGTATTACATGACACTGGTGCTTCACCAGACACAGTTTGTAAGTTTGGTATGCATCAATGAACAGTACATAAGTGCAGGTCATTATTATGACCCAGTACTTTTTATTAAGACGTGTTTAATAACATAGCACTTAGTGTGGAGGACGGAGATGCTACTTAATACTCCAGCAGTTTCCTTACACATGGACACACATCAGTGTTGCCAGCTGAATCACCTGATCCTTATAGCAGTTAGAGCAGGTGGTGACTGGTGAATTAAAGTCACAAATATTGCAACTCATCTTGCATGGCATAAATCTGGTACAACAACTTATTTTGCTTGTAAATATTTAAAACCGTGATTGCAAATTGATTATAAAACCAGTTCAAGAAGTCAAACACAAATGCAAGAAATGTGCTGGCAGCCATTTCTCAAGATTATCAATGACCAGTTCATCCGAAAGAGAAACCTGATTTTACTTAATGCTGTCACATTGAAGTGATCTCAATACGAAAACTATTGTTGAGTGATGTGACAGAGAGTGCCTTTTCCCCAGAAACATGGCATCCCAGTGCCTGTCACTCCAAAAGCCCCATGGAGCATGGATGCCAACCTCATGCACATCAGGTGAGCTGTGATCAGACCTTTCATTTGACTTGATGGATGAATAAGTGTGCGATCGAATGAATGCACTTTCAAAGCACTCATCTACTGATGTACCACTCTGATAATTTTTCCGTTAGAGAATGATAGTAAATGGACAAAGTCTTTATATATTGAATTCACCTTTTGTCCTGGCTTTTGTGTGACTGCACCCTCACTTGCCCAAACCTGTTGCCCTTATGTTGCGTCCTACTCCGAGCCACTAGGGGGCGTAACAGTGTTGCATAGAGCAGTAAGGATCTCTTGAAGGTGGAAAAATTGATAAATGTCACAGATGTGGTGGGCATATCTCTCTAAGCTGTTTATTTGTTGAGATATTTAATTATACTTCTTCTTTTTTTTTTTTTTATCTTTCTGAACAGCTACGAGTCTGGTATTCTGGAAAACCCAAAGGTAACCCATCCTTCCTCAACTGATCTGATAGGTCTTTGTTGTCTTGTCTATATATAACATAACATGGATATTGCTAACGTTAAATTGACCCTTATTGATGTTTAATTGAGTGCTTACCTTGTTAGTTTGGCATTCAGTTATGAATATATTATATATCAGCATTTTATGTCTCTTCATATGGAGGAAGCGTTACCTAATTGTTTGGAATGTGTGAAACCAACGTCACGTTAAGGCCTTTTTAAAGGATAAAGCAGAGCTGAGGCGACTTGGTAATTGGATAAATATTTAATATCAAGCACTGCATCATATAAATGATTGCTGCCATTAAAATCGACCTCTGGGAAGGGTGGGGGAAAAAGAACACGTGAATATTTGTTGTAGTACTCTCGGTGTATCTTTTTGAGTGTCTTGGATTGTCTTGGAGAATGTCTCGCATGGCCACACCATGTGTTCCCATCCATCATGATCAAAGAGCTTGCATGATGTTTATGTGACTGTTTGCTAAGACTGATGGATAGCGTGGGCCTCAGTTGTGGTTTTAACTGCGCCGACTCTGCCTCCCATAAGTCCACTCGGCGAAACCACACAGTGCGAGATGCCCCTCCAAAAAAGTCAAGGGGTCAAGCACATATGCTGGGTCAACGAGTCACAACCTAAAGCACATCCTTATATTCTCTCACTCTCTATCTTTCTCTTTCTCTCTGTCCCTCCCTCTGTTCTACTCTCTATCACTCTCTTTTAACTTCCTCCCGTCATTAGCTTGGTGAGTGTGGATGGAGAGAGGGCGAGGGACTCCCACACAGACACTGACTGACTTGTCGTGAGAGTGGGCCAGGGTAATTTCCAATTTCATGGGAGCGAGAGGGTAAGGGTTGGGAGAAGGGTAGGGGTGGATTGGGGTGGGGTGACCCAGCTGGGCCCCTCCTGGGCTGTCCTTGGTTCCTCGGGGCCCATTGTTAGCCCGAAACCCCCCCTAACCCCTTGCCGTCACTGCCGCAGGCCCCGCAACGTGGGAGGGGACCCATTTCAGTGTGACACCGTGACACCAAGATGTCACCACTAACAGTAAACTACAAAGGCGACGGCATTGGACCGACAGGACCCCTCTCAAAAAAAAAGAAAAAAGAAAGAAATGGCATGTTGAGGCAACGGAGGGAGGGCTGGAGGGAGGCTTCTTTCTTTTTAATTTGCCCCTCTGTATCCATCTCTTTCTACTCCGTCCTGCTCCTCTCTATCCATCTCTTTCTCTCGCTACACTCTGAGTGCATGTGGGAAGAATGCACTGTATCAGGCCTTTGGTTCCCACTGCTTGAAGGAATAGGGTCAACATGATACATCACAATGGTATTGTTCGTGCACCCTACTTATAATTCAGCGCAGTTTAATATACCCAGTTAGCGCTACACCATTAAAAAAACTGTTTTGATATTTACTGCATCCATAACAGGCCAGGAACAGTGTAGCTGTAGTGTAACAAGAAGAGCCCTGACAGAGTTGTTAAGCTTTACGGCATGTCACCTGAAGACAATAAAGGATGATGTGTTTTATGCCCACTGTACACATGAAATTTGCCATTACACTTCAGAGCCTGTGAAAAGCTATTCATTAGCCAGCGTGTCATTTCAAGTATTTCCCTTTTAAGTAATGGCCTGACTGAATCAGTGTCATTAAGTCTGTAATTGTGTCATTAGGCAAATGGCTTGGGTTACCCTGCAGGGAAGAGCTGTTGAGAGGGTCGTCATGGTGTTGTGCATTTGGACTCGGGTTACCACCGAGCCAGGAGGGGGTGTTTACAGTAAACGCTGCCCACCGGTAACACAAAGGCCCCTTCTCTGCGCTCAGATTGTACATAAGTCACTGTGTTTTGGGGCATATGTTCCTACAATACAGGGCTCAGTGTCTGTCATGATCTGATTTCACCTATGGAGTATCCTGCTGATGATGCTGGTTGAAGGTGTTATATGCATTTTATGGATAATGTTGTGCTACTGTTATAGATAGAGCCAGATCATTAAGAGGTTCTCAGTTATATGAAACTACTATCTATCTATATCTGTCCTTTATCTATCTCTCTATCTATCTTTTTATCTATCTATCTTTCTATCTATCACTGTCTGTCCATCTATTTCTCCTTCTCCTCCTCTTTCAGTCTTTATAACTGGTCACGGCCTGGAGCTGTCATCAGCACTCATCAGCAGCGCTTAAAACAAGATCCCCTCGCTAAACACCCAGAGGCCAGAGGCAACAGTGTGTGTGTGTGTGTGTATGCTTGTGCATGTGTGTCTGCACGTGTGTGTCTGTGTGCGTGTGTGGGTGTATGCGTTTCTGTGTGTGTGTGTCTGTGTGTGCCAACCTGCTCTGCTCTGCTGGGTCCTCCCAGGACATGAATGGGGAGCAGGGAAGGGAAGGGGCCAGGCGTGGGGCCGGAGCGTTGTTGTTTGGTAAACACAAAGAGACCTTTGATCAGGACAGCTCCGTTGGGCCGACCTGTTGGGGCTACGCTGTGGGTCCAGAAGTGCCTCCACAGAGAGAGAGAGGAAATGAGTTCTAAATCAGTGGCCACTTTATGGATGAGCCCAGGGCCTGTCTGCCCAAAGGGACAGGATATGTGGGTGCGTGTAAATCGGGACAAGGTTATTCATGTGTGTGTGTGTGTGTGTGTGTGTGTGTGTGTGGCCAGACAGCTGACAGAATTCAGCTGATACTGGTAGCCTTGCTGTGTGGCGCAGGCAATATTTTTCTGTAAAAGTGTGAAATAGTGCATATTATTTATATCAGATAAAGAATTGAAACGTTTGAATGTGTGTCCCTTAAACTCCTTGTGTAGGCCCAAAGTTAAAACCCATGTGTCTCAAACAACGGCCAAAATTAGACACTTTTGTTTGCAGATGGCTGATGCATGTTTAGGTGTTATGTGAATTTATTTGTTGAATTGTTAAAAAATAATTCAACAGCTTTTACCACTTGTATTCACTCAAGAACAGAAGGCCCAGAAATGCTTTGTTTTGGAACTGGAGGTTTCCATTCTATTTCATCACCATGCTGTAATCTGATCTTTTTGGCCAATACAGTTTTGAGGCATACATTGTAACAGTCTAAATAACAGAGAGCGATGAATATTCTGGTATTTAAAATGTCTGAATTTGTTCCTTATATAATCGTTTTTTAAATAAATATTATGCGTAAAAATGCAAAAAAAGAAAAGATTTCAAAGACCTCTCCTCTGTTTACCTAGCCTGGATACCAGCCCGAACTCCGCCCACAAAAAAATTTGGACGGGAAGTTCGGTCTGGCTCTTCGGCCGTTGGGGAGACATTTTTCCTGGTAGAGAACAGTACAGCCAATCAAAGTGCCAGGGCGGGCTTTATACGATGATCGACAGATGATGAACAGTAACGTAATCAACCACGTCACCAAAGAGCGCTCAGTTCAAGTTCGTGTTCAACAAACATGGCTGGCGCTGGAGAGCTAATACGTGTAGATTCTGCCATTGAGTTGGTTTTAGAAGACCTCGAAAGCCCCTTAACTTTGAAAGAGGAACAAAGAAACGCAATCAAGGCATTTGTAGATCATAAAGATGTTTTTGCTGTCCTTTCTACGGGATCCGGTAAAAGTTTAATGTATCAGATGGTCATACGTTGCTCTGATTAGTTCTAGGTATCCAATTGAGCGAAGAGGCATTTTCTTTCCTGGTTCGTTGAAACACGCCCCATAATCACAACTCAATGGAGCAGACTCAGACTCATATTCTGACTAGAATTATGAGTATGACATCGTCAGGCTACTGTTTACCATATTTATGACTTGTGTCTTACAGAAGAGGGAAGCTAGACCAGAAAACACAGTTATTTAAGTCTCACTTCCAAGTCAGTGATCAAGCAATCTTCTATTCTCTCCCTCTTTTCCATCTCCTGTCTTGCTCCTCAGTCCTTTCCTCCATTCCCCTGACCCCCCCCCCCATCTCCCTCCCTCCCTTCCCTCTCTCTCTGTTGCACATTCTCTCCCTCCCTCTCTCTGTCCCTCTCTCTCTCTCTTTCTCTCTCTGTGCACTTCGCACTTTCACCTCTGGGATTTGATAGAAAGGCAATGAGGCAGCTAACGTGTGGAAAGATAGAGATTTCCCTGTGCTCCGGGGATCATGCTGCGGCGGTCCCCTCTCTCTCTCTCTCTCTCCTGCCTCAGCCCTTCAGCCTCCCCTCCCTCCACACAACAATGTAGCGAGCGGCGAGGCCAAACAGAGAACCACCAAACGCCAGTCCGCTGCAGCGACACGGCACCGCGGTTCACGGCCCATTTGCCATCAATACACTCTTTCGCTTGCACTTCATCATGCTTTTTTCTCCCTCTCTCTTTCTCGCTCTCTCTTTCTTGCGCTCACTTGCACTCTGCCCATTCTTAGTTTTTTTTCTCTCTCTCTCTCTTTTTCAGAGTGATATGACAGGGGCAAGCCTACCTGCGGGGGGTTGGAATTGAAATGCATTGATCTGGACACGTTATCCTCTCCTCTCCCTCTTTCTCTCTGAATGACTGTACTCTTGTCCTTTGCTCCACATATTGCTCTGTATGTTTTTCTCCTTCTCGCTCTCTCTCTCTCTCTCTTGTGTTAGTGATTTTGTTGAGTTTTGGATGTATTACAGCAATGGATTTCAGGAGAGATGAACTAGAATTGTGTTCAGGTTGTGGTTCTCATAGGTATCAACACTGATGCTGGGTGCTTTTACTTTTTAGTTTAGCTCAAGCTATTTTCATTTAATTTCACATGTGATTCACATGTTAAATAAATATAAATATAACGAAAATGCATAGCAAAGTTAAAAACTTTTGAAATATTTAATATAATGCTTGTGCCTTTTTAGAGAAATGTGTTACACTCCTTATTGTACTTAATTTGGCGTTTTGCTACAGTTTACCGAATTGGTTGCTGTTGAAGCGTCCCTAAGGTGGAATCCAACATCATGTTAGTCACAGCTCATAGAGATGCACGGATGGTAGAATTCTTTAAAGTGTTTTCACAGCATCGTACCTGATGCACAAAGTTGAAAAACTGTAGCATTATGGATGCCTACTCCCTGTGACCGAGCAGGATGAAAAGGAAAAAAAAGAAGAAGGCAACGGTGGCCGTTCTGACAGAGATCCTTACAAAAATGCCTTTTAAGGCCTGTCACTTTGGCCCAATTCTCTTCCTCATCTCCTGCCTGGGCGCCGAGGCGTAAAATACAGGGAGACTGATGCGCCGGGCAGGGCAATTTCAGTGTTAAGTTAAAAGGAAAGTAAAGATTGGGCTCATCAGGGTGTCTGGATTAGTTATTGCACGACAGCAATGTTCGTCTGGTAAAGGTTTCCATTTAAATGCACCCGGTGGTTATTTTGCATAATTTCCCCCCCTGCAATTTGCTTCCGCTCCTGGGACAGAGATGGCCGCCTCCACACCCAGAAGTCTAATTGGCAGGAGGCTTTCAGCGCTATCCAACATCTGCAGTCTCGTTCGCGGAACGCTCTGTCCGTTGTTGCCAGAGTGTAAATGTGTGCCTGCCTGCCTGCCTGCCTGCCGTGAACTAATGTTTACTTGTGTGTTCCACCCGGTCCTTTACGTCTTGGACTACATCAGGAAAGGCAAAATGGTCATTCACTCAACAGAAAGCAAGTCATTGGGTACCTGTCAAGACTAGTTCAACTTATCACCTTTGAGAGGCACGTGTTGGAGTGTTGAAGAGACCTCATTCCCCATTTCAATTTTGGATGTTTATTTATTTATTTATTTATTTATTTTGAAGATGCGTATCTCTGCGCTTGGGTGCGTTTTTACAATTGTTCGTTTCGTATGTGTGTGTGTGAGACTCCTCTTGAAAGGGGGGGGGGGTGGGTATGGGTGGTCTGCCCTCCATCTCTCGGTGCATCACTGTGTCTCGCGGCCCCCTACTGTGAAGGGCAGCTTGGGGAAAATGAAACCAAACAGAGGGGAAAAATGGGACATTGATTTTTTTTTTTATGTCATTCTACTTAGATGATCTTGATGGCATTTCAAGGCTAGTGTGTGTGTTTTTCCTTTCCTCCATCTCACATCGCACAACCCTTGTTGTGACCGTTACAGTCCATTTCAATGTCCTCACAGTTTGTAATATCGAAAATGCAGACAATCGGACGATCTCCCGGCTTTGAAGTGCCACAGAACTTCAAGGGACATTACACTGTATGACAAAAGTCCAGTTTGGACGGGTACAAATATGGCCGATCATGTTTAGCTGTTAGTTCCTGTTACCAATTCTTGAACACAGGACCTGGTTGCCATCCTTTCTGTTGGCTTCTGCTTGTTTTGCAGACAAGCTGTGAGAGTATAACAGTAAGCGACACAAGGGCATAGAATACCACAGCACACTACTGAAGGAGTTTGTGGCCAGGTTATTCTGCTGTTGTAGTGTTTCATTTGTGTTTTTTAACAGTTCTATTTCTTTTCAATGTGCTGTTTGTATTCTGTTCCAATAGCCTCGTAACTAAGAAGCAGCAAATCTGTATTTTGGATACGTCTATTCGCTAATGTCTTTCTGTCCCTTTTTCAATATCGTAGTACAAAAGACAGTGATAAACTCCAAGTCACAATTAACATCAGAAGATTTCAAACTTAAAGTTTTTATAGATGTGGTGAACCTGGCAAGGTGGTGAACCCAGTCAGTTTTATCCATGCTTAGGTATGGGTCAGATGTGTGCTGTTGAGCTTTGCCTGTGAAACGAATAGTCAATGTCGAAGTTATTGGAGGGATGAAAAATGTGTCTGAGAACAGGTAATGGTGTCTCTAGGGCAGAGTTTAGATTATGCACACTATACATAGTATTATAGTCAGATTTTATAATTATTATACACATTATTTTATGTTCATATCCACAGTTGTTCCCCTCTTTTATTCATTCATTTATCCATTCATTCATTCGTTCATTTCTTTATTTTCTTTCAGAGCCACGCTCCATCCGACCTCTACCTAATGACCAAGAACCCAGAAGACAGTCCCACCTCCCCGGATGTGATTGAGCTCGAGTTTAGGAAAGGTAGGTGTGTGTGTGTCTGTGTGTATGTATGTGTGTGTGTGTGTGTGTGTGTGTGTGTGTGTGTGTGTGTGTGTGTGTGTGTGTGTGTGTGTGTGTGTGTGTGTGTGTGTGTGTGTGTTGTCCCACCCAAGTCTGTCTGTGCTTGATGAAGATGTCTTTCTCAACTAACCCATCTGTGTAACATAAACGACAGCAAAAGCCCCTATTATACTGTCAAATATTGTCTGTGAGCTTAGTATCCAGTCCAGACGCCAAACCTCAAGACCCTCAGGCCCTGTGGCTTTGACACACTAGAAATGCATCAGAATTTGAATCCGTTACGTGGAAAGCCACTTAGATATGTTTCTTCAGATCAAATTATATAATTGTGGAAGGCCACAAGATAAAAATGCCTGTTCTGGTTGCAACATATGACTGTTTTCACTCTCTAGTCATTTAATTCTCTACAAATTATTGAAGCGAGATCACTATATTCTGAACTCGCCCCACCAAGTCAATGTTTAACTGAAGATTTGTGCAGATTTCTTTCAAACACCTTAATAAAACCAAACCCCTAAACACCACATCACCTGTCATTTTAGCTGTATGTATTAATGTCCTCCATTTTATGTAGTTTTACTTGTATTTCAGTCAATATTCATCCGTTTAAGATGTTACTTGCTGTAGCCTATGTATCAGCAATAGGTTTCATGGAATTTTCACTTCAAAGCGTCAACTAACACGTTACCAAGTATTTCTAGGTTATATAAACAGCCAGCGACAACCTGTAGATACTTGCTATTTAGTGTCCACTGTAGAGTCGTGAGAGAGGGCACGACTGCAGCCCCTTGCACGACTTTTGTGTGAACTGGCAGCATACAATTCGGTAAGACAAAGCAATGATCATTATGCCATTATCTGTTAGAAAGGTCCAAAACAGTTACCTGGTAAAGCATATAGGAGTAAAGGAAATTGTAAAAAAAAAAAAAAAAACATGTTAAATATGCATAATTAGGCAATTTCTGGTCTATTAGTAGGCTAGCTAATGTTTCACACAATGCCATTTATTTAAAAAAAAAAACACAGCTTATGTAGTCATTTATTTCATTTATTCTTAAAGTAGCTAGCTACAGTTTCAAATGCCGCTTAATACCTAAGCCCTATGTTTTTTGATTATACTTGATTTTTTATTTACTTGATTTGTTATTCATTATACAGGTTATTCAGTTTAATCCAGTTCAGATAAATACGAATAAAATGTGTTTCTTGGAAATAGCAACAGGTCTCTTCTATGTATGTTATGTTTGTATGTGTAACTTTGATAAAAACCTAATCACTGAGCCCTCCCACCCCACACTATTTTTACGACCTAGCAATGAACTTTACAGCACCCCTAGAAAAAGGGACGAAACTGATGAGACTAAAGTTAGCTGCAATTTATGCAAGGCCACAATAAGCAGAAGCAGGGATGTGAAACACATAACAACATCAGTTTTACATAACCATATACATCCTTTTGTGACCATGTCCCCCTGGGCCTCCCCAGCAAGGGCTAATACACAGTGGCAACCACCAATGACTGAGTTCAGTTCGGAAACACCATACCCAGACTACCACCCGACCACCAAGCAAATTACAGAAACTTTGGGTGAAATGATTTGCCAGGACCTCTTGCCTACTCAATTGTTGAAAACACGGGTTTCCTTAAGCTCCTAACTGTCACTGCACCATGCTACAGTATATGCCAAATAAATAAATAAATACATCTTTTTGATGTTTTGAAGGCACACCAATTGCATTGCCAATGAATATTACATTAAAAAATACAACCTCTGCCCAATTTAACATGACTGCCGGTATAAACAACGCCCACTTCCCGTCTGCTACTCAAATTCAGATACAGACACAGATAATGCAGTCGCTGTGCACCTGTAGGACACACAGACCCCAGGGCGCTGTGGCTATGTTAGGGGCTATAAATAAATGTCATACAATTCACAAATGTATTTCCTGATTCGCAATCACCACCCATCACTTTGTAGGGACTCAGGCCTCCCCGAAACCAAATAAATATATGTGGGTGCATGTTTGTGTGTGTGTCTGTCCGCCTGTGTTTGTGAAAAATAGTCTTTGCTAGAAGTGGGAAGTGTTTCTACTTCATTTCTATAACAACCTAATATTTGCCCCATACACAGGATGGCCCTTTAACCTCTCGACAAAGTGTTGTTTTCATGACAAACTAGCGCCAGGGAATGCATGCATAAATGTTAAACCCTCAGTGTGTCAGGCAGTCAATGGACACCCCAATGAACTGGTAATGTGATTTTATCTAACAGCAATGTCATTGTGTCTCCAAAGAAGGCTACGCTGGATCCGCGCACATTTGTGATCAGTATTCATAGATATTTTAGTGGCCACCCTATCCACCCCCCACCCCCAGTCCATTTAGTGGGAAGGAGAAAAGCTGGTTTAGTGGCTTATACAAAGGACCCACCCCACCCCAACCCACCCTTCCCCTCCGTCGTCCCTCCTGCTCTTGGATGTTTTATTTCTTTCTTTTGGTTTTCCTTTCTTTTTCTTTTTTTTTCATTCCCCTTGCCTTTCTCTTCGCCTGTTTTCTCAGACCCTTCCTAAAGACAGGCCTAGGCATTCTTTAAAAAAAAAAAAAAGAATTTTAACTATGCAAGAAAAATCTTTTTCCTCTTGTCAAACCCCCCACCACACTCACACTCCTCCCTGTTCTCACCCATTTTCTACTCCCTTGCTTAAAAAAGGGATAGGGGGGTAGAAACAGAGAGCAAAAATATACTGGAGTAATTTTTCCAACAACTGTGTCTGCTATGCTATTGTCTGCACTGTTCTGGGCATTATACGCCAAAGCAGCCAGAGAAAAAAGCCCAAGTGAATGCACATCAGTATCGATAGATCCCTCATCAGATGGAAGGAGAGGGAAAGAAAGAGAGAGAGAGAGAGACCAGAGGCCCTCGGGTTCCCGCGCTTTCCTTCCCCTCCCCTCCCACTCACTCGCTCCTTCACACCCTGCTTTTTCATTTATTTGAACTTCTAATCTAATTATTAACTATTTGGTGCATCAGAGGTCTTTGTCGCCAGGGCAGAAGTAGGGCCTCGCTATCTCCTCTGCCTTTTTCTCAGTCGTCTTCTCTTTTGGGCCATGGGGGCAGGGCTATATGGGAACGGGGGTCGGGCCGACAAAGGGCCTTGTCTGAAAATATTTGTCAAGTCCCTTTACGTGTCACTCGAACAGGGCTTACACTGCTTACGCCACTCAAAGGCCAGCAGAAACGCGCCTTTTCTCTCTCTCACTCGCTCTCTCTGTCTCTCTCCTCGCATGCACTGGAGGCTTGATTGGCAACTGCAAGCATGCTAAATGCAAATGAAGGATTGGACAGGCGGAGGGATAGACAACTATCAGCAGTTTTTTTTCTTTCTTTCTCTCTCTCTCTCTCTTTATTTCTTTCTTTCTTTTTTTTCCAAGCCCTCTCTCTCAAATCAAAAGATTCTCTCCCCTCTCCCTCCCGGTCTTTTCTTTCTGCACCCCCACTCTCTTCCCCCCAGCAGGCCCAGGCCCAGGACCAGTCTGTTGGGCCTTCTCCACCTCTGGCCCCAGCGATGCTCACTTGGGCCCATGAATAAGCCTCCTATTGACAGTGATTTATTTATGGGAGTTAGTTGAGCGCCCGTGAGGAAAGGCTGGCGGAAAAGCTGGGTGTCCCCAGCCAGGTGTGTGTGTGTGTGTGTGTGTGTGTGTGTGTGTGTGTGTGTGTGTGTGTGCGCTTCTGTGTGTGTGTGTGCGTGTGTGTGTGTTTTGTGTATGTGACTGTGTGTCTGTGTTAGTGATTGTCCATTATGTTGAGCAACCATATGTTCACAAGTTTCCCAGATTTAGTTTTCTTTCTTTGCATTTCTGTTCTGCTTCTCTCCTGCATGAGCTTGACTTTGTTCTGTTGTGTTTATTTCACTGTTTGGTTTGGTTTGTGTTCTTGTTCTGTTGGTTACTTTTTGTACTTCATATGGTTTCAGGTTGTTTAGACATGTCGCTTTATTATTCCTCTCTCTCTTTCCCTTTCTCTCTTCTATCCTTTCCAATTTATTCTCGTACATCCACACACACACTTTCTCTCTCTCTCTCTTTCACTCTCACACACACACACACACACACACACACACACTCAATCACAAACACACACACACACAGACACAGACACACATACACACAACCAGGCATACTCATACTCCGGCTCTGTACGCTTGGTACAGTGGTGCAATGGTGAGGTGTGTAATTGCATTAGGGAAGGTCCTGCCCATGATTTCACAGCCTTCAGAGCGAACAGGGCTTTTGCATTTATGAGCTGTTCTTCTCACAGGCCATTGAGGTATTGTCTGGTTAGACTCTCAAGCCCCTCTCATTTCTCCCTCTGTCTTTCTCTCCTCTCTCTCTCTCTCTCTTTCTCTCTCTCTCTCCTCAGTCTCTGCTCCCCTTATTCTCCCCACGGTCTTTTTATTCAAGCACTATGAACTTTCAAAGTGACCAATAGAATGCAAACCTCGCCACTTTACGTTCTATTGGCCGTTGTGTAAGTCTATAGCTCCATTGTATTGCCAGGCATTCATACACCCACTGTCGCCCAAAATGTTTGTGCTCTATTGGTCACTGTGTGAGTGTATAGCTCTATTGAATTGTATTGTAATGCAAGTGTCTGGGCTTTTTTTCTTTTTCCAAAACCCTTGTGTTGTGTTAGTCATTTTTTGAGTTCATCGCTCCGTTGTGGTTTTGCATGGGATTTGTTCCCGAACCCCCCCCCCCCCCCCCTTTCCTTTGGGGGTGACTTCATAAGACAGACAGACAGACAGACAGACAAGGAGGTCAGGGTGGCACGCTGGTTAGCGCAGGGTGCCTGGTGACGTACTTTGTGGAGAGCGGCGTTTCACCTTCTTCACCTGTGCCTAGTGGTTTTCATGTCCCTCTCTCGTCTTGGCAGGTGTGCCAGTCAAGGTGTCCCATCTGAGCGACGGCAAATCCAAGGACACGCCACTCGAGATCTTCTCCTACCTCAACGAGATTGGGTGAGTAGGGGTCACACTGCTGATAAACCCCTTGATGATGAGCCCTATCTCTGTCTGTCTAATTTGATCTGTTTAGCAAACAATCTTAGTATTCATAAACGTGGTAACAAACTTACTTACTTAACTAGCTTTGATCTCCTGTCTCCGTCCCTGGTTTCCGCTCTCCAGAGGGAAGCATGGTGTCGGCAGGATCGATATCGTGGAGAATCGCTTCATCGGCATGAAGTCCAGAGGTGGGATCACCTCTCATCAGCTGACAGTGTTAATTATTGAGCCTGAAATAGTGTCGTGAAACTGCAGCCCACACACAAACACACAAACACAAACAAACACAAACAAACACTCCACCAACTACACTTTTAAACATCACGCTTCAGACCCAACACACCATCCAAATTTTACAGATAACACAGAATGCACATCACATCCTGACGATGACATATAGTGCTTTGCACACATCCCCTCCAGGTGGTGAAGTCCCTCCATTTGTGATGAGGGTACTGTCACACTTCTGTCATACTTCTGGATCATGCCAAACAATACTACACATGGACAATGTGTCTGTTCATTCATTCATTCATTCATTCCTTCATTCATTCATGCACCACTTATTCATGCAAATGTGCATGATTACAATAGCTAGAAAGTTCTACAATAGTAAAGAGGATGTCGGCTTTGGTGAAGGAACACCATTTCACAAAACCATTCACATCATTTGACAGCTAGGGAAGGGTGCTTAACTTAAATCTTTTGCAAGTTACAGCTTGTCAAGCATATGACTATGTCTGATGGGCTGCTCATCACTGTGCTCTTTGAACTCACTCAAAACACACACACACACACACACACACACACACACACACTTTCTCCCTGCAGCTGATTGCTGTGTTGACCCGTGGCTGTTGCCTGACTGCAGAGTGGGTGTGTGTCCATGTCCCTTCAGATGGGCTGAGGTGCTCAGACCCTGTCAGCATGTCTCCCTCTCTCTTGCCTGTCTTTGACAGAACCATAGCAGCTTCCTCTCCTCTACACAGCTGGGGTCCTTGCTTGCTTTCTTTCTTTCTTTCACTCTGTCTCTCTCCTCCTCTGTGTGAAAAGACCTCCCATTCTCCCCTCCCACTCTATCCCTTATTTCTGTGCCCTCCTTCAGTGAGTTGCAGTAACTGTTGGTCTCTCGCCGCTGTCACTCTGACCGCCTGACCCCTGCCGTCACTGTCACATGCTGTCACACACACATGCCATAATGCCCCTGTGATTGGCAAATTGACTCGACCGGAGGGCCAGCTCTGTCACCATGCCTGACTGGCAGGTACAAATTGGAAAAAAATGTGTCTGTCCTTTTCATCTTCTTTTTTTCGTTCTTTCTGTTCTTTCTCCACGCTGCACAAAAGACGGGACCTTTCGCTCTTTCTTTCTTTCTTTCTTTCTTTTTTTCTTTCCTCTCCTCCTGAGTGACAACAGTGAGAGCAGCGGAAGGCTTCAGAAAGAGACCAGAGGGAGTGCGGGTAGCTGGGACTGGATGCGACTGTAGGGTGGGGGGGTGGTGGTACGTTTTCAGACACAGATTGAATCAACCCTTTGGGAGGAGTGGAAGGTGTCACATTTGTCTGTGTGTGGACTCACAGGCCAGTGGGTGGACGCAGCAGAACAGAGTCAGGAGCCTGACAGCCGAGAGGGGGGGGGGGGGGGGGGGGGGAGAGAGAGACGGATAGAGACAGAGAGAGACAGAGAGAGAGAGAGAGAGAGAACGAGATCTGAAAAACAGTGTATTGTAGTTGAAATAGTCAGGCCTCTGCTGTGCTCTTGGCTGGTCCACAGGGGGCTCCTAGCCACTGCTTTATGTGTGACTGCCCGTCTTTCTCCTGACACATCAGGATGCAAAACTTATGTTGCGCAATCAGATTCAGTGACTGCCAGTTGACTGTGCTCTACTTCTGTCATGCACTAAGAAAAATGTGAAGTGTATAACCAGAAGTATGAGAAGTTCTAGCCAGTTTTAAAATCAACATGTAGCTTGTGGTCTTCAATGTTGTGTTAGGCAACTAAAAGCTATTCTATTAGCAAAAAATGCATTGGTAATTCAATCTAGTTTCAATGTAAACATCATTCAAATGACTCTAGAATCCTTGTACAGCAAGGAGCAGAGGTGTAGGTTTTAGAACCCCTGCACACAAATGACATATAATATATATATATTCATATATGTTATATAAATAAAAGGCATAAACAGTATCAGTATTTATATATATTATAGTCATAAACAGTATCAGTATTTATATATATTATAGTCATAAACAGTATAAGTATCTTATATAAATAATAGTCATAAACAGTATCAGTATTGACAGTTTAGACTATAACGATGCATCAACAGAATACAGGCAGCCACCATGTGCAATTTTAATGGAGCATTGAAGGGTGGGCTGTATGTAATTTGATTGACTATTGAGCTGAAATATCCATAACCTGTCTCCAGTTGAGGACTGCACCTTTAAACGTTTCTGCAACACAGTTGAAGAGGAGTCAGTCGAGATCAGACAGTGCATGATAATAAATATCAAGCAGAGCAGTGGACTGTGCCAGGAAACCCAGACGCAACACCAGGAAATGTGATGTCTTCTCCTCAGTCATTTCTACTTTATTTCCTGTTGGGATAATTGTCACTATCATTGGGCATGAGAACTGAATGACTGTACGGAACTGTTGTGGCTAAAGAAAAACAGAGTGCCTTCTCTAACCTTCTTATGTTGATCTGAAGCGCTTTTGTTGCCAATTCTCAATTCCTTGTCTTTTCTTGTCCTTTAGGTGTGTGTCTTGTGTGTTTGGGGGGAAAAGCCACATAAAAGTGCCTGTAAAGTGTCTTCTTTGAGGTGTTAAGGTATTAAAGCCTGTGGTTAATTCCTAACCCCCCCTTCCTCCTACAGTTGATTTTTGTTTAGGCAGCACCTAGGAATGCCAAGCAGGCTTAGCATGAGAGGGTCTGTGAGCGGAGCTCTTTACCCGTGCGTTAGCGGGCTGGACGCCCAAAGGGGGCCATAAACTCGCGCTTCACACAGCGGCAATGCTTAAATCTGGGCCTTAACCCCATAACCCCTCCGCCACAAGCGACCCGCAGACACATGGCCTGTTTAAAAGATTAATACCTGAGGCCGTTGCCTCTAATCTCAGCCCAGCTTTTCCTTTTAGCAGCTAAGAGCAGAAAGAGTTGGAGGGCAGGCTTGGGTGCGCTTTATCAGATCCTCATGACAGAACTGGCCCGATGTGTTTCTTAACCCCCCCAACCTCCCCTCTTCTTCCGTCACCTTTCTATCTTTAATCCACGTGGATTTAAGTTAGACTTTGTGTATCAGATTGCGGCCTTTTAGGAATTAAAAGATCGCTCCTCACCGCTAGGTTGTGTTGTGGCCATTTGTGGTTGCTGTGAGAATAGTTCTTCGGTTTCTCCGCTGCATCAGTGGCGCGCCGTTTCGGTTCCCTCTCCCCGATGATTTATTTTCTCCCCTCTGGTCTTTCGGCTCTCATCACCACTTTCTTTTCGCATCTCTTGCCTTGCGTGTCTCATGTTTTGAGGAATGATGACACTGTCATCAAACCCTTTTCATTTATGTCCTTTGTAGAGGAAGCTTAGTGTTCTCTCCTACAGAGCACCTAATGACACATCCTCTCTAGTCAGATACTTCATGGAGTACTTCTGAAGCCCTTTCAGATCATATTGTGTTGTGTACTGTGTTGGTGTGTTTCTAAATTGGACCAGGACAGCTGAAAACACAGCCATTGGTCTCTGAGATGACAGCAGCAGCAGCAGCAGCAGCTTTGAGAGAACTACTACCACCTCTTTTTCTCTCTCTCCCCCCGTCTCTCACCTCTCTTTCTCCTCGCGTCTTTATTTGTGCCCCCTCTTTTCTTCTCTCTCTCCTCCTGTCGGCTGAGTGACAGCTCCATTTTGCCAGGGCTCCTGGACGTGCGGAAGGGAAATTACAGGGTAGGCCGGCCCCGGTCTTGCATATGGGCTGCTGACGGCTGCTACCCTGTTATTTTGCCAGGCACTGCAGAGCTGCCACCACGGAAGCTGACCAGATCAGAATAATGTGTCTGCTGGGCTCAAAACAGGAGAGGAGGAGGAGGAGGACGACGACGACGAAGATGACTGTGATGATGAACACAGGAGTAGATTTGAAATGCTGGTGTATGTTGATTGCACAGATGGTCAACGCTGATGTGTGGTGTAAAGAAGTAAATATTAATCAAGTAGAGAATTTTGGATGGTAAGCATTCAGGGTTGTCTGAAAGTGAGCTCTATTGGCAATTCAACTATCTTTTCCTGTGGCCAGACAACCGTACAAAACAGGTACACTGCAATGGTCGGTTGGCATATTGGTGAGGTCAAGATCGGCTATTACCTTATAGCGATATCATTCTCACATCGCAACACCTTGACACTCGACACTGCACTCACTTGGGTATTGAACCATACACCCACCAAATGTAAAGTCGATTGAATGAACGATTAGTTGCAAAGAACACGTGCAGAGATAGACAGGCAGAGGTTGCTTGCTTTATAGTTAGATATTTTTGGAGAATTCACTGAAATCGTGTCAGATTTTTCCAAACTGTCTCCTTGTTTGTGCCAGGTATTTATGAGACCCCTGGAGGCACCATCCTGCACCACGCTCACCTTGACATCGAGGCCTTCACCATGGACAGGGAGGTCCGGCGCATCAAGCAGGGCCTGGGCATCCGCTTCTCCGAGCTCCTCTACAACGGTACGCTACACACCACTCACTGCTTACCGGCCAACAGCTCACACACACTTTGTGCTTTTTGAAAGCACAAGCCACTGCCTCCTCACACTGTAAGGATGGCTCTTATGCCTTACAGCACGTGGTTAATAATTGTTTTCATCCAAATGTGGATGATTGGCAAAACTTCTGTAATTTGGCCATAGTCTGACATGTATTGAAATAAGCTACATTTTGGTAGCTGTTTTGTCTCATATTGTGGCAGGATAAATGTCTAATGAAGTGAGCATCCTTTAGCTCACAGTGTGCTCCTACGTTAGCGCCTCATTAGCAGGCATAACAATGATTCCATTTTATTCCTGATAACCTGTTAACACACAATCGTTATGAATTCTCAGTAGGAGGAGCAGGGTTTAGAACTCGTCCAACATCCATTTACATTATAGTATATGGATAGTATAGTATATAGTAAAGTGACTTTCGGTTAGTGTAGTCAGAGATTGCCTGTGCAAGTGTATCCACAGCTTTAATCTCACCGCTGCCGCAGAGCAACAGAGCTCAGAATACCTGAAATTCCCTGTTTGGCCCACATCTCCTGCCGTAGCCTTTGAAATCTACTTCCGAACGCTGGACTGTGTGTGTTGGGTTTCTCTGTCTGTTCTGCTTGGTCAGCTCAGGTGTCCTAATCTCTTTGTGCGCTCCTGGCAGACTGCCTGCCACTCCCAGCCCAAGCCTCTCTCTCTCTCTCTCTCTCTCTACCTCTCTCTACCTCTCTCTACCCCTCTATCTGTGTCTCTCTGGCCCTTCCAGCCAAAGCCTCTCTCTTTCTATCTCCCTTTCTCTCTCTCTCTCTCTCTGTCCCTCTCTCTCTATCTGTATACCCCCCCCCCCCCCCCCCCCCCCCCCGACTCCCCTTGGATAATAGGATTTGGCCCTGTTAGAGACTGCTTACAGAGCCACTGCAATTAAAGACATATTGGAGAGAGAGAAAGAGATGGACAGGGGGAAAGGTAGAGGGAAGTAAAGAGGGAGAAGAAGAGTGGGTGAAACAGGAAGCAAGGGAGAGAAGATGAAAGGGGGAAAGATGAGCCTGGCAATGAGGTAAAGGTAGAGAGAGAGAGACTGTCGAAGGAGGGGATGGATAGATTTCTGGAAGGATGGACATAACATCAATCTCTGCCTTTCCATTTGTGGGATGAATGTAATGAGGGCCAGAGATAGTGAGAGGGGAAGGAGATAGAATAGAACAGTCATACTCAAGTAGCGGCCCGCGGGCCTTTTGTGGCCCGCGGGGTGTCTATTAATGGCCCTCGAGCTGTTTTGAAAAGTTTTTTTAATCATTAAAAAAAAAAAAAAATCGCGCTGGGCGCTCTTATTTTGAAACCGCGCGCCGCGATCTCAATACGAGGCTGGGGGTTGCAACGATAAACAGATAGCAATCACACCATATCAGCCCAGGTTTGAAGCATTGGTCAAAGAAAGCAGAGGCCAATTCTCCCATTAAAGGGGACATGTGAGAAATGTGAAATAGTTTGGTAAACAAAGCACAAAAATTAGCTGTCTGAAGGCTATTTGTTTAATAACATGGTTAATAACAGGGTTATGTTTGGTTTTATTTAGTTATTTATTTTAATATATGCCCAAATTAAAATTAGATTTTTATTTTAGGAAATATTTTTGTTTTTAATAAAAAGGAAATGTTATGTTATAAAATGTTGTAAATGTTATACATACATTATGTTATGATACGTTATCGGACGTACACGGTCCCAATAAATGGCCCCTTGAGTCACTGAATTTTTTTTTTGTGGCCCCTCATCATTTCTACTTGAGTACCCCTGGAATAGAAGGTAGAGAGAGAGAGAGAGAGAGAGAGAGAGAGAGAGAGAGAGAGAGAGAAATAGACAGACAGACAGACAGACAGACAGACAGACAGACAGACAGACAGACAGACAGACAGAGAGAGTCCCTTACCTTACAAAGCATACACACACACACGCACACAAATGTGCACTGAGTAAACCTCACTCCCCTTTTCAGATTTGCTCTGCTTCCTCGCCAGCAGGCCTGTCTGAGTGTGTGGGTCCAAGCCTCACAAACCTCTTGGTCCTTGTTAATCCTTGTTAAAAGTCAGGCTGCCGCATTTTGGAGGACTTGTAGTTTATGAATTGATGCCTGGCTAAAGTAGTGCAGTCTGGAAGAGATACAATTGTGGACCATCTGCTCAGGATCCCTCTGGGACAGGTAACTTCGCTTAGCTATTCTCTCTCAAAAAACACCCCAAGGTTCTTAATGACAGACTTTTGATATGGTGCGGCTGGACCAAGCACAGTGCTATTGTCTGCACCGCTGCCCTTGCTCCAGGGACATTCGATCTCAGTCTCATATGAACTGTAGAATTTGCCGTTGATCGGTCAGATCTCATAGGTGCGTGAAGCGGTGTTGCAGCTAGTGGTCGGGCGTGATCTGAGGTCAAGATGTTGGCCATGGGAGGACAATCAGCTTCATGATCCAGCAACGTGAACGCAGAATGACGCCGGGTTGTAAAGGATAGAGAACTGCGGGTCTGTGTCATTATGGAGGCCACAGCGTTTGGAGAGGGTGATAGAATCTTGCCTTGTACTCGGGCTACTGCTCTTTCTCCAGGAGCGGCTCTGGGGGCAGGCAGGGGAGAAACCTCTCCACTGGAGGCTCAGATATATCTGCTTGAAGCGGTTCAAAGCAGTTAGGCAAATCCAGCGGTCGGGAGGTCACAGGCGTACTTGCTTTTGCGTCCCAAGATAGACTTCGGTCCAGGCTGTGCCTTGGCGGTGTTGAGTCTTGGCAGTTAAGCAGTCAAGGCCCTGAAAGGGGGGTTCATGAAAGGGAGTCTGAGAGGGTCGCGATCCTTTCAGAGACGACAGATCTGTTCAGTCAGTTCATGAGTTTTGTGACAAAGGGAGTAGCAGTGGTCACAAGACATCTTACTGAAATGATCATGCCAATGTCCAAGAGTAGACTTAGAAAGGTAAATTAAATAAATAAATAAAGCAAACAAATAAATAAATTGATTGAAAATGCATATAAAATATGGCAAGCCCGATAGCAAGAGCACAGCGGTGTGTGTCTGCCTGACGGCATCTCTGTGCTCAGACAGTAGTCAGAGTGCTATGCTCTCATATACAGGCGCTGACCTTGCACTGACCTTGTGGCTATGATGATTATTGCTCCTGCAGGGTTCTGGTACAGCCCAGAGTGTGATTTTGTTCGCCACTGCATCGACAAGTCTCAGGAGAGCGTAGAGGGCAAGGTGCAGCTGTCTGTCTTTAAGGGCCAGGTCTACATCCTGGGCAGAGAGTCCCCCAAATCTCTCTACAATGAAGAGCTGGTCAGGTAAGGAGTGTGTGTGTGTAAAGTGTGTGGTAAATGGTAGGTTACAAGTGTGCCCATATGTGTGAGTTTGATACGCGATATCTTTGTAAGTGAGTGTGTACATGAATGTGTATGAAGCACTTGTCACGTGTGTGTTTGTTAGAGTGCGTGTTTGTGTGTGTGTGTGTGTGTGTGTGTGTGTTTGTTAGAGTGTGGGTGTGTGTGTGTGTGTGTGTGTGTGTGTTTGTTTGAGTGTGTGTGTGTGTGTGTGTGTGTGTGTGTGTGTGTGTTGCTCTATGTCCATTATCTCTTCCCACTCTTCTCCCTGCACGGCTCTGAGCTGTGGTTTGATCAGGTCGCCCTCTGCCATATTCCCTGACCACAGCCCACATAATAACATCTACACAGCAGGAGACAAAAGCATCAGATCCTGCTCTCTCTTTCTCTCTCACACACACGCAGACACACACACACACACACACACACACACACACACACACACACACACACACACACACACACACACACACACACACACACACGGCCTCTCTCTTGCACATGCACATACACACTTTCTTAGACATACGTTCACACACTTTCTCTCTCTCTCTCTCACACACACACACACACACACACACACACACACACACACACACTCCTGCACTCTTTCTCTCTGATCCCTGATTTGGGGGAACACTGAACCCATTTAGGTCCTCCATGACCCTCTCTGGCCTAAGGGCTGGATGAGGCAGAGGACCAAAGCAAAGGCTCCATATGCCCGGGCTTCTCCTGTTCCATCCCCAGGCTCTAAAGAAGGCAGAGCAGCAGCCTTCAGCGGGTGGGGGCCTTTGAGTTTGTGGGGGTGGGGGGTTTGAATGGGGGGGGTGGACCAGCACGTTTCATGCCTGTTAAGCACAGACCGGGCAGTGGTCGAAAGGTCGCATCACCCTACAAACTCACACACACACTCACACATACACACACACACACCTCGTCACACACTCAGAGACGCCACAGGGGAAAGTGGGTGTTCTGTTGCAGGAGAAGGAGCGACAATGATGAGAGAGAAGAAGAAGAAGAAGGGGATTGTGAAAGGAACAGATGTTATGGGATGTCTGTGAAGATGGAGATAAAGATAAAGATAGATGAAATTGATAAAAAAAAGTTGCCATCCGTTTTATGAAGGGGAAAAAGAATAACCTGAAAATTGCCGTCCATGATGAATATGAAGATGATGACGATGAAGAAGAAGGAGAACATGATTTTTTTTGGGGGGGGGGATAATAATGATGATGATTCATTTAATTTGTGCCACTTGAAAGAACATGGTGTTAAAACCAGCCGTGTGATGCCCACCCACTCATGTAAATAAACAACAGAATCAATCGGAAGCTATATTATTGATGTAGCATCACTAGGAGACACTCTAAACCAGAGTGAGATCGGGTTCGTGCACACACACACACACACTCACTCTTCCACGCTGCATGGGTTCAGTAAACAGTGTCATTAGCACAGTGGAAGTCGTCCTGTCCACTGTATCGACCCTCGAGGGGGGGGGGGGGGAAATGGGGACAAAATGTCACAGCAACACTTTCTGTCTGTCAGCTCCTCCATCACTCACACTCGCACTGCATTGCTATCCCTCCGTTAGCGCCTCAGCAGGGAAGCTTACCTCCTGAAAAGACCACAACGACTGTAAACTCCCAGCTCTCCCTTGGACTCGTCTCAGTTATTACACGCCCAGCGGTCCCTCCTCTCTCTCAGCCCAAGATGCTGCTGTTATGCAAATAGCTGTGTAAATGTGCTGAAATAACACACAGTGGTAAGGGGGAGCAGAGACAAACCGTTTGAATTGCATCAGTTATTGTCACCGCTGCACAGCATAGCTAGGAAATACAGCGCTCGAGGAGAAAAGTGTTGTGTGGCATATACACACACTATTGTGATGTGACCACCACGGAGAGTGCCTCTCTGTGAAATGGAGGGCTTTCAGGTGCAACTGTTCACGCTAACAGGATTCAATAACATAGAATTGAGGCAGTGATTTTGCAATGGGAATTGATAAAACTGTTCCTTCAATATGAATAGTTTTGCTTGAATTGGCATTATTTGTGGCATACGCATGTCTGTCTCTAAACCTTGTAACATTTAGCCGTAGAAGCCTTGTCTTAGTTTTAGAAGCCTTGTCTTAGTGTTTTATATCCAGTATCACCATGCTGTGTTATTTAGTTCACTGATGATGCTTGTGTAATTATTCTTCCTCTCCCTCCCTATCTTTCTCTCAATCTATCTTTCTCCCTCCCTATCTCTCTCTCTCTCCCTATCTATCTCTTTGTCTCTGTCTGTCCCTCAGTATGGATGTGCAGGGAGACTACGATCCCTGTGATGCCTCCGGGTTCATTAAGATCAATGCTGTCAGGTAGGTGTATCTCCACTCTCTGGCGACCATCTTAGCTACTCTGTAAAGGTGACTGTCTCCTCTGAAGTCTTTAGTGCCACTCAATTAGCCACCAACAATTAAGCCATTGGTTCATCACAGGCCGTATTTATCCACAATTGTGGGCTATAGGGCTAATGGGAAGTAATTGGCCAGAAGTAATCAGCATTTACCCCCCTGTTGAAAACATTAACTGTGTCTCTGCTTGAACTGTTGCTGTTTTGAAAAAAAGATGTTAATGCTGCCTGTTAACATTTTTTTTTTTACTTTTGGATGGGGCTTGCAGGCCTCTTCACCCCCATACCTGTATTTATTATTCTCAGTCTCTCTGATAATAATAGTCTGCATAATGTTTGTATGCAACTTGGTACACATTAAATCTGTACTTTAAACCGTCCTCCCCCATTTTTTTTGCCTGTCACCTTAGTCCGGCAGCATGTTTGAGGGGTTTTAGAAACAGAATGTTGGAGTGGTTTTCATAGCAGTTTGCTTTCAGTGAGGCTGTTCACCCCTAGCATTAACACGCATCTTGGGTAATTTGATCACAAGTGGAAATAAATAAATACATCAGTTCACACCTGGCATTCGAATGCGTCTCCACACGTGTCTCGAGTGACCACTTGTGATTGGATCTTACTTCCTCACTGTATAAGCAAATGAACATGTACTTTCTTTTTGCAAAGACGAAGTGACCTTCACTTAAAATAAAACTCAAATCATTTTCATAATGATATGGGAAAAAATATCTAGTATTTTTCAAATCTGCCATACTCTGAAGTTGCACAGCACTAGGAATAAATCTTTGCTTCTGTTTACTAAAAACAGACTGGTAATATTCAAGCACTTAAATGTTTAAATTGAATCTGGATTACTGTTAACCTCAGTTTTATTCTTCACACATTGCTATCACACGGCTTAAAGAATGTGTCCATAGGCAGCCCAGGCCACCTCTGAATGTGGTCTGAGTGATCTGATCTCAATATGTCTACGTCTTGTGTGCATTTACACCAGTTCTAAGAGCTGTCAACTTTTCATTGAAAAGAAGATATCCTTTTTTATCAAGCATTTCCTTTCATCATACCTCATTCGTAAATTGCCTTGGGTAAAATTCTACCAAATGAGTAAATGTAAATGTATTAATCCCTTGTTCCTCATTTCACACTTTTGTCCACATAGGCTCCGGGAGCACCATCGTTTGCAGGGCAACGCTGCCTCAAAGAAGTGAGACTAACAGGCCTAGAATCAGCCTTCTTCTCTTTAGCTCTAGCCTTGCATGTGCCTGGTAGATAGTTCTGCCAAACCCTTCAGTGGCTAAATACTTGTGTGATCAAAAACCCACTGCATGGCATTGATAGGCGGAATGGTTAGGTTGAATTCCTACCAAGTATCCTGTTCTCCTAGTCAGCTTTTAGTCATTTGTAGTCGTAATGTGGTAGTCTGATCCCTTAAAATGAATGAGAATGGACTGTTGTTTGACCCAATTAAATGAAATATTGAGAAACCATTTTAACGGTTGTCTGTGTCATGTTTTTAAGAGGCCCTTTGTTTTCAATGATGTGAAGAGAAATTCCTCATTAACAGTACATTTACATCTTTAATTTCTTTAAAACAAACCTAGTCTGTCCGTTACGCATTGACATGGTATGGGAAAGGGGCCCTTTGAGTGTAGGTATATTCAACTCTGAGAGATTACCTTTTGATACAACTTTATAACCAATGACTAACCATTGATGCCAGCAGGCAGGTGGACAATGTGCAAATGACTCCCAGCTCCCTCAAACTCTCTAAAGCACCAAGCTACCCTCCAAGCATCTATGCTGCCTGATCCTAATAGCGTTTTACTTAACTACAAAAAAAACAAATTCAGCCCCGAGAGAGACTCAGCGATTCCCCACCCAGCCCCCCTGCTGAGTGGGATGACCAGTGGGGGAGTATCCAGGCCCCTTTTGAATCGGACCAGCGCCCCCACTGCTGCTCAATTACACCACAGGCGTCCAGTTCTGCCCGTTCATTTACCGGACCATCCCCTTCCATTTACGCACACTCACTCTCTCTCGGACACGCACACATATACATGCACAGCCTCCTAAACACCTAATCACCCTGGTCCAATTTTCCTCAGACAGAAAAGGGGGCCATTGGGATTGATCACTGAAGCTGAAGGAGAAGGACCAGAGTGCTCAATTCTTAGCTGCCGGAGTGCCACACAAATGAAAACGCATGAAGACAAATTTTGGGCTCTTTTTGTTCTCCAGATTTCCTTGAAGAATCTGGGCTACGAGTGATGGGAATGGGGTGATGTCGTACCAAGTGGATGGGTTGTGGGAGTGTGTGTGTGTGTAGGGGGGGGGGTAAAAAATAAAAAAGAACACCTGTCCACCCCAGTGGCCCCAGCATCTCGGGTTCCTCAGAGGGCACCCAGAAGCAGCCTCCGCAAGCGGGACAGGGGAAGGGAGGGTAGGAGGGGAGGGGAGGGAAGGTCTGCTCACCTGTCAGTCGAGCTAGGTATGAGAGCGGCGACACTTGACCAAGGCAATTAATCATCCCTGACCTCCCTTCAATTATACCTCATTTGCTTCACCCCCCCACTCCCAAGTCTCCGGGGAGCTGTCATTGCTGCTACACACACACACACACACACACACAAACACACACAAAGAGAGGCCGCAGGAAGTCAGGAGTTGACACCGAAATGGAGGCCTAATGGAGACTCCTGTTGTCTCCTAAAATGCTCCTCTCCCTGTCCATCCCCTGCCATGATTCCCTGTGGCAGACAATGGCCACCGTTGTTTGGAGCCTCCAGTCCGAGGCTCGTCAAGAGTTTCACTGATGACTGACTATTCTGCTGTCGCCTGAAGCACAAAGATACATGCCAACCGAGCAAGTTGGAAGGATTTGGACACTTTGTGACAAACTATTATCAGCGCTCCTTTGTAAGGTGGTATATCTTTCTACAGTCCTCAGTTAAGTTCATGATCATGTTCTCATCCTTTAGAGGTTGTGGTGGACTTGAGGACTGAAGTGGATAAACACATTCATTACGTTACTGTAGTCTTTGGTTGGGACTGAGGTATTCATCTGATACATGCATGTTACATTGTATACACTGCCATCCTAGAAAGATGTTTTAATACTGAATCTTGCTCAGCAGATCTGTGTGTGTGCATGCATGTGCATGTTACTTAAAACTTGATGCTGGACAAGAGGAAAAAAAAAACTTTAAACAGAGGCTATAATTCTGCAGTCACTCTCTCTCTTTGTCTTCCCTAACCTGTCTCTCTTTGCTTCCGTGGTTCACCGACCTTTATCCTAAACATCAGACGGCACAAAGGAACAGGAACAATGACCACAGGAGGTCAATTACCATCAATTAGGGTAACCCAAGACCCCGGATCTGCGCCGAGCTCCCGCAGTGTGGGAGCCTGTCACAGCCTCGCCTCGTCTCGTCCCAGCATCCTTAACAAAGCGGCGCGGCGACAGCAGCAGTAGTGGCGTATTCCACTTAAGTGGGTTACTGTGTTTACGTAGCATGTCCGCATCCAGAGTTCTCCCTTATCTGGCACTCCAAAATATTCCGTTTCAGAGTATTTCTCATTGTTGTGTCCATCTGCTGTGGGAATGGAAAGGAGGCAGAGATGAGTTACCCGACTTGAGTCAAGTTTGGATGTTAATGCGTTTTTTGGGGGGTGGGGGGGTCATTCTTTGGTGAAGACACAGTGATATTGCTCATTGTCAGTTGTTGTTGATATATTTGACATTACAGTTTTTGTCAAACACAAGTAAGCGAACGGGTTTAGTAGTTGCTGAAGGTGTTTGAAGTCACTCATGAGCCTTTCCTGTAACTTTTCAGTGCCTGCGTCGTCATGTTCCATGCATGCCAAGTGGCTTTCATTTGTCTCAATGACGTCATGCACCCTTGAGGAATGTTGGTCTATGGTCTATCCAGATCTAAGGAGGGTGAAAGGGACCCTCAGATAAAAGCAATGCAAAGCAAATAGCCCCCACCCCACCCCAGCTCCTTTGCGTTGCGATCAAGAAATCTTTGTTCAGCTTGAAAATTGATATTTGGGAACTGGAATGCAACTGACACTGGTCAATGGACTGAAATTAACTTGAATGAGATGGGTTTTGTCGCTAACTATTGATGATTTCTTCAGTAAAGCTTGTTTTTTGCAGGTTGTGTGTTTCGAGTGGATTCATGTTGTTTGGAGCATTGTCTTGTCATGGAAACAGATGATCATGACTATTTCATCCATAAATATTGTATTCTCTGGATGTAGATATACAAAGAGATGTCCCAGATATACTTACAGAATATTCAAAAGTGAAATGTTGTACAGTGATGGTTTAGTCAGACAAGAGTTATACAGAAACATCTTCAAAAACAAACTCGTAGACCACACATCTATGACCACATTAAAGAGCTCTTAATACACTGAGCTTGCACTGCTGGACCTGAGCCACAAACCATTAAGTCCCATTCCCTTTGAAGTATGGAGCAGGGCAAAGCAAACCTGAAAAAGACCATTGTTAAAAGAAAGGCTGCCTGTTGGTCTGGCATTCTGTCCAGGCTTCCACACAGCAGCTCGCCATCTGGCCGAGGAAAGGGTTAACAGGCCCAGGAGGTTTGGAGCTAGTGCTAATGGCCCTGGAAAAGACGATGAGGTCATGTTCACACCGCCTCGTGCTTTGGTGGGATTTACGGTGGCCAGGGATGCGGTGCAGAGCGTGGCATGTGCTGAATTATGTAAACGCTCGCACAAGCGCAGGGGGAAAATACCCGTTCATGGGCGATAGATTGGTAGCAAATATTCTGTGGTAGGTAAGTTGTGTTTGGAACCACACTATGCCTACGATTGTTTTGAGATACTCAGTGATAAACCTAAAGCCTTGGACAGACCCTCAGACAGTACAAACTGTAAGTATGTAAAATCTTCGCAGTAAACCACTGTGAGTCATAGAGTATTTTCTACATTTGTTGTAGAAAGCAGTTCTCTTAAACTCCTCTGTTGCTTTATTCAAAAAGAAAGGAACATGGTCAAACATAGTATTAATATTTTAAAAAGTCCAAGTGCAAGGTCCAATGTGGTTTAAACAGGAGAAAAGAACCCACACTTGCTGAATACACTAACAATATTATTTCATATGCAGCAAGAAGACAATAAACAAATGTAAGCTGAAGGCCTTTGTTAGCCGCATGAAATACTATTGTACGTCTACACGAGTGTGGTTTCATTTCTCTTCTTAAGGCGTCATAGTTGTCAGTTTCCATGCCCACACTGCCACATGATCATAGAGAGGTTTGCACATCTGCCCCCTGTGAGAGACGGCTCACACACCACTCTCTTGGATCTATAGCCAGATGGGAGGCCATTACGGCCAAAGCCCTGCCTTTGTTTTCCATAGAGCGAGTGATAAAATATTGATAGAAAAATAGAAATATTTTGCCTCCTGCTTAATGTAGACCATCCAAGAGGGTTAATGAGTGTTTTGGACCCCCCCCCCCCCCCCCCCCCGGTCTCGTGTTACGCTGGTCTACCCTAACCTGTGCTTTGACATAGTCAATGGACTTTGGAGTTGTGTCCCCGTGGGGCTAAGCTCAATCAATAGCTCTTTGCTGTGTTGGTAGCATTGGTCACCAAACACAAGTCGGGAACAGTTCCTGAAGGCATTATGTTTTTTGAAGACTGACATCTTTCTTCTATTTCATATAATCACAAAAGAATGTGAATATTGATAATAGACATACTGTACCCTGTGATATTGTCCTTGCTCCCTGCAGAGTCTTACTCACTCTCTCACTTCAGCTAGGTCCATTTATTCAGCCCCTTACACACATAAATATCAAACTCTGCAGCAGGGAGGCACCAGATGACAAGACTATCTTTCTCTCTGTCTCTTTCTTTCTCCCCTACTTATAACCAGCTGTAGGACATTTCCAAAACAAACCCTTGAGCCGAGTGAATGAGAGTCTGGTTCCCCCTGGGCGACAGTAATGCAGCATGTTTACCTCAATCAATAGCTTTATATTCCTCCTTGTGATGGCTCTCATCTGTTCGGGCCCCCCTCCCTGGGGTCTGCTGTTTTGTTTGCTGGCTTTCTCGTTATGTTGTTCGATTGGTTGCTGTAATAAGAGGTAAAGGCCTGTGGGGAGACCCTGCTGGGCCCCAGTTGCTGAGACCCCTTCACCCTCTTAAGGAAACTCACCTTCCACTCGCGCACTGCGTCTTTTAATGGCCCCTCTGACTCACAGAAGAACCCTGTCCGTTTATATGAGATTTGTTTAATGCATCTCTCATACAGTTGTTTGCATTGTTACACTCTGGCTGGTTAAGTGGAGATGGATATGAGCACCTCGCTCTGTGGTTCTTCACTGTGTGTTTTGGGTTTCTTTGCTTATAAAAAGTATGCTCAGAGAGTGGCTTATCAAATGCAATCAAAGCAGATGAGATCATGCCGCATGACATCCAACCTATTCAACATTTAAACACTTGAGAGATGGTTGTTTTGAATATTGCATTTTTGGTTTTAGCCCAATGTGTCAGTATCCAATTATCAGCTGACACTGATCAGGGCAAGATAGCACTCTCAGTTTCAATCACTCTCAGTCACGCTCTTCTTTACACTCTTAGTTATAGCAACGGAGACTACTACTGATTTGCCACTAGAGGGGGTAAGCTGGCATTTCAAGAGTCAGTCAAGCTGCACAGTTTTCAGATATGGGAATGTGAGTATTGAGCTGGAAGTTTGTACACTGCACTGAAGAATGCGCTATAGACATATACTAACACACCCTGCAGTATACTAACACTACACTATACTAACACATCATGCAGTATAATGACACTCCACTTTACTAACACATCATGCAGTATACTGACACTACACTATACTAACACACCCTGCAGTATACTAACACTACACTTTACTAACACATCATGCAGTATACTAACACTTCACTATACTAACACACCCTGCAGTATACTAACACTACACTTTACTAACACATCATGCAGTATACTAACACTACACCATACTAACACACCCTGCAGTATACTAACACTACACTTTACTAACACATCATGCAGTATGCTAACAGCAGTATTTTCCCACAGGTTTTGATGGGGATATTGTCACTGCCACATTTAAACACTTCTGTAAACCTATAACCATGCAACCGGCGCTGTTCATGGAGAATTCTCAGATATTTCCATTGCATCCTTTGTGCTAGCATGAGGGCAAAACACTTCCTTACTCTCAGTCCCCTCAGCCTAAAAGTGTCCTGTTTATATTTTCCCCTACAATGTGCTCAGTGTGTGCCCTATTTTACATCACTTTTACAGGACTCAAGAATGACAGATTCACAAATTTTCAGCATAATGTTGACGGAAAGTGGAAGATCCGTCTGAGAAAGGGCGCAACGGTATACACATATAAAACCACACTTATTGTGTTAACGCATGGTGAGAGGATCTGCCCAACAAGCTCTGTTAGCCATTATGCCCCCTTAGTCCCCAGAAAGTGCACAATGAAATGAACAGGCTTGGCAGTGGAGGAGATAAAGGGAAGAATGGGACAGGTGGGAACGGATAGGGAGAGAAGAAGGGAGAAAAGAAGACGAGATGGTGGTGCTGGTGTGTGTGGGAAGGGGGGTGGGTAGGTGCGCCGGGGGGGGGGGCTGTTATACTGTTGACCAGGGAGGGGTCACTGGGTCCCAGCAGAGAGAGGGAGAGGGAAATAGTGGAAAACATCCGTAATTTTCACCGCAGGAACCTGGCATAATTGCGTCATTTAAAAATCCAGATACGACACTGATTCAAGGCAAAGTGGTCGGGGCAGACATGAGGTGGGTGTGGGGGTAGGGGAGTGTGGGAGGCATTACACAGGCTGAAAGAGAGGCAAAAAAGAAAGCCAGTGAGAATACAAAGAGATAAAAGAGTGAGTTTGTGATGATAGGACAAGAAAAAAAGGCGTTATGTTCTTTTCACTCACCTGCCTCTTTTTCTTTTTATTTCTAACTGGAAGTGACCTGTCAAGGGTCTGGGTTTTTCTTTAGAAGGCTCCCCAGGCTGTGATAATGCCTTGCTATTATTCTCACCGCAGAATTGTCATATTTACTTGTAGGTGTTTTTTTCTTGATGTTCCTACTGTCCTTTTTAGCTCCATTTAAGTTTCTTTCAATATATAATTGGTTCCTCTTTGTCACTGGCGAGGAAAGCGCACTAACCAAACACTTCATTAAATTGCTATCATTTCCTCTTGGAGTGGAAGTCATTGTGCAGCACGATTTGTCTTCTGAAGAGAGACTAAGTTAGATGAACAAGAACAATTTCATGCAACGAATATATACATTTCTATAAAGTTTTATTGTACAACACTGCGCAAGCACTTACCTTTTGTTTGGATGTTTTTTTCTCGTCATTACATTAGATTCTTCATTCATTTGCAGAACTAAGACGTATAAATCATCCTTCTGAATCAGTAGTGAAGAGGAGGATTGCACTTTTTTAATTAAATCATTTGTATTTGTGTACAGAGTACAGAGTATAATAAATACATGGTATAGTAAATATAATATATGTAGGTTTGGGATGCCCCAAAACAATCCTATTTAAATCTTATGAAAAGTAACAGTATTTAATGTGTGATTAAGTCCCATGTGTGGCACTGGCTATCTTTGCAATATCTTTCTCGCTCACTGATGCATTGTGACATGGTAAGAACCAGCTAATACATATATGTAGATGTTGATCCAGTACAGATTAATAAGTGCTTAAAGTACAATAAACCAGAATTGGATTGATAACATCAACAACAACATAACATCTTATGAATGACAAGCCTCAGTGCTTTGGAAGGAGCCTTAGTGCTTTGGAAGAGTGTGTTGTACGACAACTCGGAATGCAAAACTGTAGCCATTTGCTTTTTGAAACTGAACTGTAATAAATTCTTGTAACAATTCACAAAGTTATGTCGAAATAAAAGGGTCCAGTAAAGTTCTGTTACTATTTCATCTCTAGATAGCTGGCCTTATTTGTGTTGCAATGTCTTTTGAGTTATCATACTGAAAGACAAATATTTTACCACAATTTTTTTTTCAGCAATCACGTTTCTATGTACTTCTACCTATTGGACAAGATATCCCTCCATGCTTCTTTACACAAAACTAACTTGTATGCTCAATAGAGCTTTATTTTATATTAATACTTAACATCTCATTAGGACACAGACAAAGGCTGGGGTAGTGGGCTGAGGGTAACGGGAGTCTTATGCATGTGTGTTTATGTGTGTGTCTTTGTCTGTGTCCTAATTAAAACAACAAAATGCAGGTTAGGGTTACAATGTTTAAGGTATGTTTATGTGGGTGAGTGTTTTTATTTATCAAATTAATTTTGATGGTATATAGTTACAGTATGTGAACGTACCCAGGCTATTTACTTTATAGTTTTGTGCTCTGGATCAGAAATACCAAACATGTTAAACCAGCAATTACAGCATAACATTGCCAAATACATTGCCAAAAAGATATATCCATTCACAAATTATATTTTTTTTATCAGTGCCAGATGTCCTGTCACTGGTGCAAGTTAAGTCTGTTGGTGTTTGTTGATTACCTCTGTATTTTTAGATCAACTCTCCATAATTTCCCTCTGAAAGATCTGAATTCCATTGCCACTTCATTGACTTCCTACTTTTAACTTTTCCTACTCTAGTGACGGACATCTGTTGCCATTACATTTTTCATTTCAGAGACAACATGCCCAGTTCCTCTTATCAAAAGTTGTTGCTGAGCTATAGACCTGCCAATCACTCATACACTCTTCCTTCATGGGCACCCAGCTTCATGAATTTCAGCTGAAGCAAAGAGTCAGGACCAGTAAGAGGCATCTCTGCATCTCCTCGGTTTGCGCATACGCATGCACACACACATACACCCACGCAAACACACACAAAGAGAAACAAACTGTGTCTCTCTGACATACACACACACACTCACTCACTCTCTCTCTCTTAAACACACATACTGTACACACCCACACACTTTATCTCTCTCACACACACACACACACACACACACACACACACTCACACATTAAAAACACAGATGGAAGAGGAAATCTTGACACCTGATCAGCTTTGAAAGTTAATCACTTTCAGCACTATCCAGAATTACAGACACTCTTCGCTGTCCCTTACACAGTTGAACCAATTCTCTCTGTCAGCACCTACTTTCCACACGGTTCAAGAGAAAATCACCCAGTGCAACTGAGTCTATAATTGCTCCAAACTTCTGACTTCAACTTCAACTGCAGCCAAATTTTGACCTCACACCCACCCTCCCACCCACAGACCATCCCAGCCACTCTTGAGTCTGAATACATTGTCTGCCAGATGGTAGCAATAACTAAGATCTCTTGCGCTGAATGAAAGATCTTCATTTGGACATGTCTGTCTGGCAAAGGTAATGGTAGCCAATGCTTTCCTGACAGATTTTGTGGAGGTGATAAAATGCTCCAGGCTGATGGGCTTATGAAAATTGATACCTTGTTGTCTCCATCCGGTCAAACTCAGTTCTGTGTCAATCTTCCTGTCAACTGAGACAGAGGAAGAGACAGGAAAGAGAACAAGAGCAATAGAGAGAGGGTGGGTCAGAGGAAATCACAACAAATCAGATCGATCATGAGGAGTCATTGTAGTTTTGATTGCAATGTACAAAGAGGCAAAAAAAATGGTCTTGCTTCTCTTTTGTTACATGTAAATTAATATTGATACTATGTGTATGGTGGCGATTATTATATTCCTTTTTGCCCTCGCTGTAGTTATACTCCCTTCTACTGTGACATATGCTGCAGTTTCATGTTACAGGATTTAAATATTAGGTTTGCGTGCAATTGTGGGGCTGTTTTGCATAAACAGGTTGGAAAATTGGTGGCAATTTCAATGCATTTAACTCCCCTCACACTCACTATCTGCCAGATGTCCAAAGTTAGCTGTTTCCACATGTGGAGTTTTGAGGAAATTCCAAATAAATTCATATATTCTCAACTTACACATCCTCTTCAAACATGTGCTATGAGGCCTACCGATGTCCTGTGGTCCCAAAAGGCCTGTTAACTAAATAAGTAGGTTAATTAGACAAACAGACCGAAGATATAAACAAACAAACAAAAGATGGAATCAAATAAAACATTAAAAACACTCTAAAGTGAGTGCTGAACAATGAAATAACAGAAAGATTGCTCCGGCAACTTGCTTTGACAATACAAGCATTAGGTGGTGTTCTTGATGAAACATAAGAAGAGGGAGACACTGCTCATATACCATACAAGAAGAAAGAGATGCTGCTACAACTTTCGGCCCATTCATTTGAAAGCCCATGACAAGGCTACAGCCTGTTTTCAGCCTCTAAAATGCGTGTCACCACATGTTGTTACCGTTACTAAATTAGAACAAGTTATTTCATTGCTTTGCCATGATCTGGTTTAAAAGATAATCTGCACTTGTTCAATTATACTTTCAAATATCAAGTGAATTGTTGTCAAACGTTTAATGCCTTGTGTTGTTTTATCAATTTGGCGAATGACTAACCAGGAGACTAAGACAGACAGACAGACACACACACACTCTCTCTCTTTCTCTGGCTACAGATAGGCTACAACTTTTTTCTGTTGGTTGTTTCTTTGGTTTTTGTATTGCATTATTTAATGTTTAAATGCACTCCCTAAATTCTTCTGTTATGCTATGGTGGTTGCATAATAAACACTGCTAATTATTTGTAATGCGAATTGTTAAGGTGTCCTGAGATCTTACATTTTGAGAATTCTGATAAACCACATTTGGTTTGATCTCAGTTGCTCTTCACGGAAAACAACGAAGACGGCAATAACATTTTTACCACACTTCAATAATACATGCATGCACTATATTAAAATACTCTTTCGCTTTCAGCAGACTTTATGGTGTTTTACATGATAAAACAAATAGAACATGGAGCTTGTGAGCATACAAATACAACTTCGCCTGTTTTAACATATGACAAATAACGGCGTCAGCATGTGAATATCCCTGTATACGACTCAACATTTGTCCATGGAGTTTTCTGTTTGACACTTCCTCTGATCAGTTTCCGTGTGGCTTGTGAAAATCAGCTCTATGGTTTTTTTTACTGCCTATGACGCTCTATGGCTCTACCGTCTAGTCACTGAAGAAATCCTCTCGCGTTATTTCAAGTCACCGCGTTTAATTTCCTGTTCCGGGGTCGGCGCGTGTTGCCTGATCGTCTTGCTCGCTGCTGGGCTATAGTTTTTTTCTGATGTGTTGCGGAGCGCTGCTGTGGTAGGGATGATGATGATGGCGGAGCTGGTGCAGGGACAGGCCTCGGTGGCTCAGCCTGGAATGAAAGCAGACGGCTTCGCCGACGCTTTACACCGGGCCCGACAGGTAATGCAATTGACAGAGAGGAATCTTTTTGAAATCGCGTAAGATTAGAGCTAGGCCTTTCAGGGTGGGGGAGGAGTGTACTTTTTAAGCAGCGTATCCCCAGCCCCCCTCACCCGCTGAGAACACACTCTTGTGCACATACAAGGCTAGCATAACTGGCTACACAAGGTCCAAGTGTTAAGACTGCATGGCTGTGCGTGCAGATTAAGAGAATGTGGGCCAGAAGACGCCCAACAAACTAACAATGAGCTCTTAGGCTAATAAGACACAAGACAAGTTGGTAAAGTGAGAAACAACTTTTGGGCTGTAAGACTGGGAGTGACTCGGAGAGAAAAAAACAAAACACGAGCAACAAACTGCAACCTGTTGTAACGCCACACAACTTGTAGCTAGCCAGCTAGCTAGCTAGGTTAAGATCTTCTAGCTAGCTAGCTAGCACACAAGCTGCTGTTGCTGTGGCCTAGTTCCGCGAAGCCTTGCAAACCATCTGACTTTACGCCAACATTGCTCGAAGTTAACTCACAAACAACAAACAAAGCCAAGTTGTTTGTCAAACCACAAACTTGGTTAGGTAGAATACATCGCATCGGGCGCTTATAATTTATCTTAGTTTTTTGTTTTTTCGCACATTTTATAGTTAGCTAACTAGTGAGCCTCTCGTTAGCGAGCATTTTGAAGTCGCTGAACAACTTATAAGGAGCTAATTTAAACCAGCCATACGCAGTTTGCTCGACAGTTATACAGTGTTTAAAAGACACGATAACTTCTATGTACCTTGATTGCTTTCAAAAATAGGTACTTTTCCAATCTCCACGCGCACTATTACAGTTTGGAAAGTATGTCGCCAGCTTTAAAAACGACGATAGATAGCAAGTTAAGCTAGCTAGTTAGCCAGTTAGGTGTGCTGATAACTAGCTGGCTAACCGCTATCGTCCTGGGTCAGTGAGTGGCCTAATTTGCTTCCCTCTTAGGTCAGGCAAAGTAAGTTAATATATTAACGCTGGGTTATTTAGACAACGCGAAACGTTCGCGCTGATTCTGAAGTTGAATATGTGGGTTGGCAAGGCACAGTATTGCATTGGAATTGCAAAATTAACGTTTTGTGCGTTAACATTTTTAACTTTATAGTATTAGTGGACTTGGCTACTATTTACTTTAGGGTTGAGCTGACAAAAATTGCAGAGTAATGTACCCACGTGCCAGATCGCACCACACTGTTATTACGTCATACTGACAAGCACGTTGGCGAAATAGTTATTGTCATTAATTTGACACCGCTGCCCTTTACACCTTCTCAGTAGTCAAGGACCACTGAACATACTTGGTGTGTTCTCAGTGGTGTTTAACATAAAGTGTCATCATGTCTCAAGTCATAACCTCCTAATGCTATGCCCCTTCTGTAAATGTCACGTACAAGAAGGGGTTTTCACCGGACAGTACAAACCCCACACATTAGTTGCATAATTAATCATCATGTTGCTTATTAATTAAGAAAGCACATCCTGTGTGTCTTCCTGTGTAGATCAGCGTAGCTTCAGCTGTCAGTATGACAATCGGGGGCTCAGTTGTTTAGATGTGGCCTCGACACCCTTGCCTAAAGCCATGCTGGGCCTCAACTGCCCACACCTGTCACCTTTACACTGCAAATGTTCTCTTACCCTCTCAACCGTGAGTTTGGGTAATTCTCTTATTTTGCTGTGGTACACGTGTGGTGTACAGGCTATATAGAGGATAAGGTTCACAAACAACATTTGCCTTCTTGCTCTAGGGAGAAGAAGAATCTACAGAAGATTTTTTTTTCTCTGTCTTCCAAAATCAACATGAGCAAATGGTGCTCTACCATAGTATGGCTCCCTATTTTGTAACACCCATACCATTTGTCTCAGTAGTATCCATATGTTTCTTATGTCAGCATGTGCATATTTGGGTAAGAGTATGTGTGTGTCTGTGTGAATGTACATACAGTGCATGTGAGTAAAAGTGTCCGTGTGTGTGTGTATTACGGGTACGAGTGTCCATGTGTGTGTGCGTGCCCGGATGGCCTTGTACTGGCACATGTCACCTGCGGGTGGTTTCAGTTTCTCCCCTCGCTGCTGTTGCGCTCAGCTGTCCCTCCCTGGCTCCCCCGCATGGTTTCCACGAACCGCCGGTGGAGAGCTAGAGCAACAGAGGGCCCCGGACCAACGCAGTGACACTTGCGCGTGCTCCACTCCTCTCCGCTTCGTCTCACTTCCATCAACTCCGCGGGAGGGGAAAAAATAGAACTTGGAGCGTGGCCAAAACGGCAGCCTGCGTCAGCTTCGCTTTTTTACTGCCCCACGTTGAAACCCAGGGCCTCAAGATGCAGCTCTTTTTTTTGCCAGGTCTGAGGCTTTATGTAAGACATGCGTTAGCCCATGTTTATTTGGGCGGAATTATGCGCCATTACAGACAATCAGTGCCTTTGTTTGCTGTGTGCTGTGCTGCAACGCAGGTCCAAGCTGTGACTGTGCCGGAGGTGCACACCTCTGTTGCGCACCAGTTGCGTAATTCCAGGCCAAGGAAATGCTTCGTGCTGCTACTTCGTTAAAGTACACAAAGTAACAAGGAGGCCAAGTTTTTCAGGATCTCACATAGTTTAGCATGAGCCGAATTGCTGTTTTGCTGTGTTATTCCTGGTTGTGGTCCTAGCAATTGAAGTTTGACACTACTAACTGCATTTAAAAAAAAAAAATTGCTAGCCATGTCTGGATTTGGCAATTTTGTTAAGTGGTTCGGGAGTGCAGCTACAGTGCAAAATTAGCATGAAACCACATGGAATTAGTCAAGTTTGCACAGAAGCTGTGTAAGAGTTGAGCTTGTTTTGGGGTGTGATATTATGCAATTATAAATATTTTCCTCTTTTGGAATTCATTGTCCTTCCCTGTACAGTAATGTGACAGTAAGTGTGTATCCTGACGGTGATTATTGTATTATGGACAGTGCTGTAGTTGATTGGCTGAGGTGCAATGGCCCTCTTGCACTTTTTGTATAGCCTCATGACAAACAGCCCTCTGACCTCAAGGGTTTCCCCCTACTGAAACCCTTTTAGGAAGCATTCCCTTTTCCCCCTAGAAAAAGGCAACAAGTTGGCAGTTGTCTTGAGTTGTGGCCTTGCAGCCTTCTGTGTGTGAGAGAGAGAGAGAGAGAGAGCGCTTTATCGGAGCGCCTGCATTTCTGGCATTCCTCCCCAGCATTCCCCAGAAAGAGGCTCTTGGCTTCAGGGAAGAGGAGGAGCCAGCAACACCAACCCCACCCCCCCCCCCCCCCCCCCCCCCCAACACCAAACCCCTTCCTGGGCCCCCCACACGGTACCACACCCCCTCCCCCCTGTTTTTTTCACGGCCTCATCCTTCTGCGGTCTGGATAGAAAGTCAGGCACAAACAGGCGCCCAAAAAAGGTGATGGAAACCTCTAATTGGGCGCCTCCAATTGTGTGTTAATATTATTTATTTATTTTCCTTCTTTTTGGCAAATTATTCCCTATTGTGGACGTGTCATAGCTGAGACCACATTTTAGCATAACACTGCATTACGAGTATTAGAGCGACAACTGTCCATGAAGATTGGGGAAGGGGCGTACTTTTCTATCGTGTGGCATTCACGTCGACTGGCAGCCCAAACATGTTCTCCGAAGAATTGATTGGACCGGAGGAAGCTGCCTGATGTGTGAAAAGAGCCCAATTAGCGTCCCGGTGCCTCTGTTTCTTCAATTTACCTGCCACAGCAGAGAGGCGTCATTGGTAGACTGTGCTGTTGTCAGAATAGGCCTTTTTGCAGTCGTAAACACTCCTTTCAGAAGTTCTTTCTGAAAACCTCTCTGTAGGACTTGGATTTTGGGCTGTTTATAAGAAATGGCTTTTCCAGAAAAAGGAGTAGCCATCCCAGAGTTGGTGTCGTCCACATTTTTGCGCATGTAGATGTGTTGAAGCACCTTAATCAATTGCACATGCAAACCCTAACTCCTCTCTTTCCCTCCCCCTCCTTCCCTCACCCTCTCTCTCACTCTCCCTATTTCCCTTCTGTCTTTGGTCTTCCTTTAACCTTTTCTTCCCCTTACCCTGTTTTCAGATTGCGGCTAAGATGGGGGGAGACCAGATGCCCCATATGAACAATTCCTCTCCGGTTGTGGACCCCTCACTCTATGGCTACGGAGGCCAGAAGCGCACAATGGACGAAGGAGGTGAGCCCTGTGGTTGTGCTGTGACTTCCCACACGGGGGGGGGGGGGGGGGGACATAACATAACACCATCTCAGCATTTCATACATGGTCTGATGTAACGTTAAATATAGATATGTGCAGCACTAACCAGAAATGGTATTGGACAATGAAAAACTTCACTTGACCAGTGGCTTAGTAAATGACTTGTCCATCTGTAAAAACTTTCCAATAATGGCACCATTTTCAAGCCACAGAAGAGGTCAACGTAGACTCTGCCCTGATTTATAGTCGCAGTCCTGTGTCTGGTCAGGGGGGAAGCTCTGTCAAGCTCATTGGCTGAGACAGTGGGTCTGTGTGCACTGCACAAGGCATGGTGAATGGCAAACACTGTAACACGACGACTTGCCTGGTGCGTCCTGTCATGCGTAAGGGCTTGAATGCTCCACTTTACTTGCCTTTGATGTGTCAGTGCCTCGTGTGCATGGAAGCAGATAAGGGATGGGGCAGTTAGCTAGAGGTGTCGGCCAAGGAAGGGCATATACGAGAGAGAGAACGGCCAGTCCAGGCCTCGAAGTAGACGGTAATAAAAATAAGTGGGTTGTTAAATTCAAAAGTACAAGTTGCTGTTGTACAAAAGTTGCTCAAAGGTTCAGTCAGTAACACTAGTGCGTATTGTGGCGTGTAAAAGGGTTTCCCTGCAATTATAGAATGGAAGGGACAAGCTAGAGTGGCATGTGTTTTATTTGGGGTTGGGGTTCAGAGGTGGGCTTCGTAGGTTTGGGCTTGGACTGAATGTTGTTCACTGGTTGGACTTAATTTATGTGGAGTTTGGACAGAACATCTAGGCCCATGTAGAGGGCCTAAACAACAGCACCCGGCTGAATCAATTTTATTGTTCACACCCTAAAGATCCAGTGGTTTTAAAAAAAGAGTACTCGTGCCCGCCGGTGAAAAGGGAACAACTCAAGGTAACGCTCTTAGCTGCTTATAACGCTGGATGTAAGACCTCAATGCTAAGATGCAACACTTGCCTTAATCACTGTTGATGTCTACTTTGAAATACAATGTAAAGGAAAACTGAACTGAAAGAAATGAAAAAATTCAACTTAATCAGCAATGTGTGTCATAGTGTACAATTTCTATATAAATAAATTACGACAAACTTGTTGGTTACAGTATTGTCAAACCATAGTGCTAGTTAAACCATGGTCTAGAAACTAGGGGTCAGGCCATGAAACGCCTATGTAGCTATGAAGCATTGTTACATGATTACAGATTATGGCAAGCAATGGGTTCCAGTTTTACCTTTGCCCTCACATACTGATGCACACCTGTCAGTAGAAAAAGCAGCCAATAGAAGCCTTTCTGTTTAAGGAAAGCTGACCGGCATGTCTCAAGTGGGCCCTTTTTTTATTTTTACAAATACAGTCAGGTCCATGTTGAATGAGTCTGAGGTAGGGGTTGGGAGGTGGGGCTGCAAGTGTGAGGGTGAGTAAGGGGTAGTATAAATGGCTGTGCGGTGTGTAGTTTCACCCCCTCTGACCCCAAGTACTGCCAGGCCAATGTGGAGTACATTTCCACCAACAAAATGCACCTCTCCCTCTCAAGCAGACTTTCTCTCCTTCACTTACTCTTTCTTGTGCTCTCTCTTTCTCTCTCTCTCTCTCCTGTGCTCCCGCTCTCTCTCTCTCTCTATCTCTCTCCCCCCCCCTGCTCTCTCTCTCTCTCTGGCCTGGTCAGGTTTCTGAAGGGCCTCTGAATTGAATCACATGCTCTGCTCCCGTGGCCTAGCTGGGCCAGTCAGTGAATGTTATTTGAGGGGCGGATTACTTTCTCTCTCCTCCCACAAAGTAAATTAGCCCTGCCGGGCCACAGCAGATCACAAGTCCCACTGAGGACAGGACATAGGATTTGCTGGGTCCTGGTCTGAAGGAGAGCGTGCACACGTCACACGAGTGTTGGTGTGTGTGCGTGCGTGTGGCTACTGGCTGGCTGCAGAAGTGTGTAAGATGGCTGTGTGCAGGAGGGGAAGGTGTGGGGAGGGGGGTTGTAACCATTGTGCTGAGGCGGCTGAGAGCTCGTACTGACGCTTGGTGAAGCAGCAGGAGAAGTGAAACCAGTTCTGTGCTCCAGCTCAAAAGAAGGCTTGAAATAAGAACCGAAGAACACAATTTAGAAGTCATGTTCCGCCACACAACTTTGGCAGTCTTCTGTAGCTTTTTATTATTTTAGTAGGTAGGCATTTTGTTATTCGTACACCTTTTTGAGTAATGCACAGTCTGGAAATGCTGACTCAAGAATCAGGCTACACAAATGAGCTCCCACAATGTAATTTCACGAAAGACCTGTTCTCTACATACCAAACTTACTCACAGTACACATGAATGAATAGCTGTATACTAAACAGCATAGAAGTAAGTGAAGTAACCATAAAATTCAATCTCAGCTGTACAAAGAGAAACAAAACACAGAAAAATGCAGGGAAGTGTCATCTTTGAAAACAGTTTCATTGTCAAGTCTATGCAATGGAGGGAAACATTATCAAGTTTGGCTGTCATGGGACGCAGAGGTATTTTCGTCTTAAGAGAGAAACAAAGGCAGAAGGGGGAAGGGGGGGGGGGGGGGCTGTGTGAGTTGAACGAAGAAAGGGAGATAGAGGGAAGGAGTGAGGATGAAGCGGAGAGGAACGCTCGTAATCCAATAGTGTTCTTATATTCCTCTCCCCCCACTCCACAGCTTTGGTGAGGATGGCATGATGGGACAGACAGATAGACAGACACACATGCAGCTGGTGGAACATTCCCCTGCTCTCAGACAATGTCTCTCTAAGAAGGCAGAATTAGCAAATCTAAAGCCTTATGTAAGGCCTTGTATATGACTAATCTTTGCCCGGTCCATTTCCACTGGTTCTGTCCAGCCATTGTCGCATTAATATTTCCAGGTTTTAGAATGGGACGCTGTTAAGTCTATTAAAGCCGTTTTTTTCTCCCTCTCTCTCTCTCTGTGACACACACTTATTCACCCTCACAAGTTCTCCTGTTTTTTGAAAACCACAAGCATTTGCTTAGTTGTCTCAAGGCCTCTTGCTCTTAGCAATTGTCTTCAAAAAAAGACCAAAACCATAGGGGACCATAGACAGAGAATTTTGTGACACAGAAAAATTACTGACTCATCACACACGCATCAATCTTAGTGAAAAACACAACTGTATTAGCCTTGACTGCACTGGTCTGGACTAGTGATCAATTGGTCGTCTCTGCCTGTCCCTTGAGCACCCAACGGCAATGTTTAACACTCGGTTTGCGCTGATAATGAAAACCAAAATGGCCCCCGCCATTATCTCTGTAGGCTTGATAGACGACCTGTTAAATGTGAAGTTTCAGAAGGTCAATCACACAAAGATAGGCTGTGTCTCTTATCCTGATACTCTGTTGCTTATTGACAGCTTGCTATGATTCTTCTATTAATGTAAATTTTCTACACGATTTACAAGTTTCTCCAACAGATTTGATCTATTGTACTACTGCTTGAGTCAGGTTTGTCAAAAGTTATGGTTGGTCATGGGTGAGATTCTCTAATGCTTTAACTGCTCAACACAGTCCACGGGTCATATGTAGTAGACTGTCATATCATGAAGCGGTGGCATTAAAACCCGTGCGAGTTAGCTTACATTCCCGTTACTCTGGATTTCAATCTGGCAGGAATAATTGTTTTTGACCCCTGACCCTACAAGAGTAGTTACAGCAATGGAGATGCGAGTTGATGCATCTAAACTAATAGGTGTGCCTTGCTCTGTTTTTACCATTGACAGTGAAGCTGTAGTGTCATGGATCATACTTGCGATTGCCTTAATATTTGGCACTTTCCCCACCAAACATTGTTTTTGCTAATATGAGCCAGTACCAGTAGTTCTGTTTGTTCTTGTGTATCAGTGTGTTGTGGTGTAACATTGATATATAGTCAGTTGTTTAAAAGGCAGGAAATGATTCACATAACAATTGTTTTGCTATGAAAGTTCCACATGCAAGCACTTGGAAACACTGGTGCTTTTCTATGGATTGACGATACATTAAGCTTGCACAACCGGCTAAGCTTGCTGTGAGTAAACCAGTGCACACACACACAATGAGCGAGAGGGAGGCTTGTATGTTGCAAACCTCTCCTCTCTTACTCTGTGCCGTGTTTGTTTCTCCAGTGTGCTTAGCAGAGGACATTCTGTTCCTAAGCCACCCGCACACAAACGGTGCTTCGCAGTCGCTGAGACAACGAGTTATCTTTGAAAGCCAGTGCATGGTAAACCAGCTGTGTGACTTCCTAAAGGTTTCAGAATGACTATGGAAACTTTTTCAAGAACCACATGCTTGGTCAGTGGTGCTGATTTGAAAAGGGTGCTGGTGGTGTGTTGGCTAGTGAAATAATGAAATCATTATTAATTGCATCTAATGCTGAGAGTAGATCTGTTCATTAATGCGGAGATGGATATTTCACAAATGCCTGCTTCTGTCGTGGGGAGAAAAAGAGCGATTTCTCTCTATCCTTGGCTTGTATGTTACCGTGATCTGTGCCGTGGCAACCCCCCACCCTGAGGTTCCTTTTTTTGCCTGACCGTGTCATCGAGTTTCCAAAGTATTTGTCAAGTTTGATTGCTTTGACATCGACCGTTGTGGTGAACCTTTAGATTAAATGATCAAGATGAATGCAAATGTAAAGCAAAAGGGAATTGGAATCCAGTTCATTTTTGTTTAAGGTTACAGTTGCATCCATGTAGTCATAACATTCATTCATTCAACAACACTTCTCTGTATCTTCCATTAGATCTTGTTTAAACCAGCCGTGGGCTATCTCCAGTTCTGCCACACACACACACACATATTTATATATATATATACACGAAACACACCCAGGGTGCTGAGACCTAATATTACTCTCAGTCTGCACACAGATGTGGTGTCTCCTTAGAAATGTCAGCTGACACCTTCTCCCTCTCTTCTCTCTCACAGTTGGCAGCCAGCTGGGTGGAATGGTACATCAAAGGTAAGCAGAGGCCACTTTTTTTGTAAGATTCCATATCACATATTATATGGAATATATTATTCATGCTGTACAGTGTGAAAGCCTATTGATTTTCAGACATTTAAAGCCATGCAGTCACCGCAACACCAGTGTGTTGTATGTATCTCAGGCTTATGTGCATTTTTATACCTATACATGGCGTCACCTCCAAGAGTAAATGCATACCTCTAGTCTTATGAAGGCGCTAAATCAACTGTTCTCCTTTCCAGGGCTATTATCACAGAAGACTACAAAGTGCCTGATAAAATGGTTGGATTCAGTAAGTACGGGGGATGGGGCAAGGGGGTGGTAAGGGGAGTATGCACTAGGGGTTACACAGAGTACTCAAGCATTTCTGCATTAACTGGTGATTTACTTACTCTTGTTGCGGCATCAATCCCCACAAACTCACCGGAACACAAGTACTTGCTTCATTTCAGAGCTGTTAATATGACCAAAATGCACATCCCTACTGGGAACAGACTCGGACCAATCAAAGATCCAGCCTCCAACCTGTATATATTTATGCATTCATCATTTTGAAATAGTTTTAAATGTAAAACGTTTTGCAGATGTACCTTTGGGGAAAATGAAATGGAAAGCGGTAATGAGTAACAATGTCAAGAAGTTGTAAAAAAAAAAAATTAAACATAGGCATTTTATCAAAACTCTTTTAGGCACTTCTTGCCACTCGGCAGCCATCTTGGCAATGCCTTTGGGCCGCTGTTTCGGGCAAACAAGGAGATCGTGATCATGTTCCAGCCAAAATAAATGAGGGGAGATTCATCTCCACATAGGATGTCAGACATTAAAAGTACATCACATTAATCTGCGTTCAAATAACTACAAGATATGAACCTAAAAGGTGTCAACGTTGTTTCCCCAACCCCTCAAGTCAGGCTTAAAATACTTGTTTCTTCGTGTTGACTTGTTAACTGTGCAGGCACCAAATTTCATACCAAGCAAATTACTATGGCAACAGTGGAAATGAACAGAACTTGCAGGCGAATCGTCATTAATGCAGTCTCCAACAATGTGATTGGCCCTTAATACACATAATACAGGGCAGGACTGCCATGTTAAACGTAACGGATTCCCTCCAATTTCCCCCATTCGTCAGTGATTTGTCTTCACTTATAACGCCTCTGATTTCACTATGATTTTGTTTCCAAACTCATTGTAATGAAATAATTATTCAACAGTTGTGGACGGATTGGCTAGACTTACTAATGACCAAGACTTCTGAGTGTCTGATCTAGGGCTGCAACGATTACTCGAGTTACTCGAGTAACTCGATTACAAAAAATGATCGAGGATTTTTTTTTGCCTCGAGGGTTCGTTTAGTTCATATCATGCTCTGGTGTCACCATTTCATACGGACTTTTATTATTGACGCGCGCGTGCATTCAAAGATTTACGGTCTCTGTAGACAGCAGCTCCGTCGGTCTAGGTTTCAGTATGGTAGTGACCAGTTTAGTTAAGCACACAAGATTCACATACACGTAGAACAATAATGATGTAAGCACTCGAAACTTATGTCACAGTATGGTGAAGTACTATTTTAGGCATTGTGTGCCTACCTTAGGATAGTACGTAGTTTCATGAAGTGCAGGGTACGTTATAGTAGCGATAGCGGGCTAAGCGGAAATTTAGCTATGTTCTGCTCTTATGTTGATTCGATGTAGTAAGGATGGGTTCATCCTTATAAGTTTATATTTCGACTGTTTAATGTATTATGGATGATATCATGTTGCCTAGTGTGTCCACTATCTATTAATATTAGTTGTGTAATTGTTATCATGTAGCAATAACTCATGTTAATGTAATTCAGTTCAGTGCTGATTTGCCCAGGCTATTCTCATTGAACACACATATTGTACGATCGTACGCATTGTCATGTAATGGAAATTGATGAATTAAATGGAGATAAAGAATACTGCTTTGGTAATCGTGGGTGTTCTAACAGTCACTGCCCGAGCGATACAACCAAGCAACCTAGAACCAGCAAATACAGTTCTTTAACTCATTAACGTTAACAGTTCACCAAGCGGAGCCACTTCAATGTAACGTAAATGTTGACGCTAGCTGATTTACGATTGTTAGATACTATGGACACAAGCATAAGTTTGAATTTACGGTGTGTGAGGTTATTTGTAGACTATACTATGAGTGATAGTGATGCTAGGCATGATGTTACAGTAAGTGACACAGAAATTAGGGATACGTAAAGATGAAACACCACAGGAAGTTTCAAAGGTAAACAAACCAAGCGTAGTCGCCATTGTAACTAATCCACGTTAGTTCTATCTATCTCAATCTGTCTGCTAATCCTTCAGAAAACAATGACTAAGTGTTACATAAACACAAGACGTTTATAATTTTAATGCAATGGGGTTAGCTACTTTGATGACATTTTGGAGGTTTTGATAACACGATCGCGGCAACTGCGCGATGCTAGTCGGTCGGATACGTTAGCATGGCGGCTACGTTAGCATGGCGGCTAATAATGCGAGTCACTATTGACATGACGTTGTTGAAAACGCAAAATTACTTTAATCCGATTACTCGATTAATTGATGAAATTCTTGATAGAATACTCGATTACAAAAATATTCGATAGTTGCAGCCCTAGTTTGATCTGAATGTATAACCTAAAGGAATTTCGGCGCAGACCCCTTTTTATATTCAGAAATAGACAATTTTACTGTAGATGTATGGAAAATATTTGTGCCTATTTTTTTTTTAACTGATGCATAGCACAGGGTACCCGCGAGGTCTTAAAAACTTGAAAAAGTCTTAAATTTAGTATTGATAATTTAAGGCCTTGAAAAGGTATTATATTTTGTCAACCGGTCTTAAATTTCGTCAACAGGTCTTAAATTTCGTTCATCAAGTCCACATTTGTTTATTGTTCGTTGTGACAACGAATCTTAGTACACCCAAACGTCGCATCCAAAATACAAGGCAACCTGTATATGACTCTGAACTGGCTGAGATGCTGACACGATATAGGATAAAACTAGCTAACGTTATCTATTCACTAGCTGCGCTAGCTAGCTAGACAGTTATCTAGGACACTGCCCTGTCAGGGACAGGGTAATGCTAGTTAATAAGCGTCTGCTATCACAGGCAACAGTGGAGCGGGGCTTTTGGGTGATTAAAGAAATTGAAACGTCTAACATTTAAGAACACACTGTTGTACAGGGATGCAACAACAGTTTCAGCGACTCCCGTTTTTTTCACGGCAGTTTGGGTGACTTGATTATAATTTCATCAACACTAATTCTGGATTGACTCCACCAAACATCAAATCAGCAGCGATTATTTCCCAAACCCTCGAAAGCTGTTGCAATTGAGATTTTAACTTACTTTCTGTTTGAAGATAAGGTAGCATAGTGTTGAAGAATGGGTTAGTTGAAATTGGACAACTTTAAATTCATATATGAGATTGAACAACATAAACCCCTATACAGATAAAATAAATTAACAAGGATAGCAAAACCGATTGAAAACGGCAGAAAGACGTGCATGACAGGACGTCAGATCAGTGACACTGGCAGTTTTTTCCCCATTATATGTGAAGGCTGAGATATTCATAACACTTTATTCAGTCTTACTGGTGGTCCTTTTGTAATACCAACAGGTGCACTTCGTTGTTGCTATGTACTGTTCTCACTACGTGTTTAGCATTACATCGCATAACTATGTTTCTTGATAACAGCTGTTGCCATTTCCACGAGAGGAACATTTGAATGATGTCAAAGTAAAAGTCCAATACTAAACGGTGTTTGTTTCCATAACAACAATACAAGTAATATACATTCAACAGCCTATTTTGCTACATTTTTGCTACATCTTTTATTTGGCATGTTGGTGAGGTTATTATTTTAGAGGACCATTTCTCAATGGTTTTGTTATTTAATGAATGTTTGTTTATTAATAACTTATTTTTAACAAATAACTCAATTATAATTACAAAGAGGGACATTCGCAACTCTATCACAACTTCCACTTGCTTCCGCAATTAAATTGCAACAAACACCTCAAAAACACAGCAACTTTAATGGAAAAGCTCCCGCTATAATAAGTTGGCTGAACTCATCATACTGGATGAACAGATTGCTGCCAAAAGCGCAGAGCTCCAAAGGCTGTAGGATCTGTTGTATTACAACCGCACACAGGTTCACCCACAGACGTATCCAGACACGCATGCACACACACACATGTACACAAACACACACTCACACGTCCACCCCTCATAGTTATTGTTTTAAATGGTTGTGTTATGATTACATTTTTTTTTTTTTTTTTTCATAAAATTATGCATATCAGGAAAGGTGCGATGTTGGTCTTAAATTTCATCTAAAGTGGTCTTGAAAAAGTCTTAACAAGTCTTAAATTTGAGATGAAAAATCCTGGGGGTACCCTGATAGCAACAATATGAATATTTATTCATATTATATATATATATATATATATATAATAAAATATTTTTTATATATATATAAAAATTAAACACACTTTATTTTGTATTAACAAGACCTTTGTTTATACTGTGGCTCAGTAAAGATCTCAATAATGCTTGTGGCCAAGCTCTCTCGAAATAGCACTGCAATGACATCATTTGACATCATTAGGCCTATTATACCTGTACTGTTCGCTATTTTGAGGGTGATAACGTCGGCCGGAAACAGGAGCGCATGCGCACTGTTGCTTAAGCGATAAAGGGAGTGGTTAAAGGGGTGATCAAAGGCACTCAATGGGCATCACCAGGCTTGAGTTAATTAATGAAAGGTTTGGTTTTAGCCGACCAATACCACTGTCGTGCAATCCCTTTAAACTGAGCACGTCAGGTGAGATTATAATGACAATACCGCTCTGTGTTCTGAGCAGTTTAACAAGGAATAAGGTTATACAAATAAATGAACAAATTTGTTGAAAAATAATTGTAGCTTGTCAGAACTGTTTGTGTCCTAATATATAGTAAATACTCCAATACATCACTTTTAGTTTTTTAAAGAGAATGGCCCATGTGAATGAACCTGTAAAACAAAATTAAGCGTTTTGCCCCCCGGTCATAACAATCCAACGTCATTTTTATTTTGATCAGTATTGCCAATCTCCTCTTCAATCTGTAAAATGTACCAACCTGGCTCTTAGTCACATTACCAAGGACCCCAGGAACACGGCAAAGGTTCTGAATTCTAGAGTTTTATTTAACAAAGGTTCACCACAGTAACAACGCTACAGACAGTGCCACAGTACCAACGCAACAGACAGTGTGTTCCCGGCTCCTTGGATTCAGGGAGTGCAGGGTTTTTATAGGCCACGGACACGCCTCCCGGGTCGTTGATTATGGGCACCTGGAAGACAGAGTGAAAACAGCCACGCAAGCACACGCATAGACACAGACAAAATAGGAAGAACTGACGAGCCCAAAGAGGTCCGTCACACATGCTATAGGCTACATATTCAATTTAATAATCTTAATACATTAAATGGAACACATTTGCAACTTTGGAGCTAAGTATTGAAACAAAACATGTAGCTCAACATCTTTGCTTAAATGTTATGCTCCCTGGAAGTACCGCTCTTGAAGCCTATCCAGAACCATCTGGACCTTTTAAGTGAACATGAGGATTCACATTCAGAAACGATTAGATGTGGTGTTTGCTGCCGATTTAAAATCCATGTGATGACTTCAGGCACTTTTCCTTGCTTTAATCCCTGTGAGTACAATGGGAACTCTGGGTGAAAATCCCAGTTTGGTGACGGAATGGTTAAGACCAAATGTCGCCTTCATATAGTTCATTTAATGCTTTTCTGTATGTTCAGAGATGCACTATGCACTCTATTATTTATACCTCCCGCACGCAACGACTCCTGCCTCCACTTTCCCCCAGAGTACACAAGAACTTAGAAGAAGGAGTACTGCAGTTGTAAAATTAAGTTTGTGTGCAACCCCAAGTATACACTTAAACTCTTTATTAACTTTAGTATTAACTGTTGTCCTGTAAAAACACTGTATGCATGTTATCAGTATCACTTTTGGTGAAGCTGCCAGTATTGAGGAATTGTTTTCCACTTATGTAGTTACAATATTTAGTAAAGGTTAGAGGAACTTGACGTCTTTTAATGTAAATGGTGGTAGATGTGTAAATGTGATCAAACTGTTGATGTGGTAGAATCTGTATAAAGGGGTGTGCTGATGCAGTGCTTTTTCCTGTTAAGTGTGTGACCCTGCATTTTTTCCTTGTAGTAATTGGGAGAGGAGGGGAACAGATCACAAGGATTCAGTTGGAATCTGGTTGCAAGATACAGATTGCTGCTGGTAAGTCAGGATAACATTGAGCTGCACTATAATTTTGAGTCTAATAACTTGTAGTGATGACAAACACAGGCTAATGACAGGGCAGGTGGTAGCATACTTACTGTAGAGAAACACTTGATGGCTCCGATGAACCAAAGTAGACGTTATGTTATCTTGTTAACTGTGTGTGTCTGTGTCAATACAGATAGTGGGGGTATGATGGACAGACCCTGCACCCTCACTGGAAGCCCGGAAAGCATTGAGTAAGTACTCACCACCATATACCCCACCCCCCCAGTAACAGTCATACTACAGTCCTGAAAGCATTGAGTAAGTACTCACCATCCCCCTCATATTCTAAGTGCTGGTTTAGTTATGTTTCGTCCTTTGCTCTGGCCATCAGGCAGGCGAAGCGACTGTTGGGGCAGATCGTGGAGCGATGTCGGAACGGGCCGGGCTTCCACAACGACATGGACGGCAACAACACCATCCAGGAGATCCTTATCCCCGCCAGCAAAGTGGGCCTGGTCATCGGGAAAGGAGGGGACACCATCAAACAGCTGCAGGTCAGAACTCAAGCCATCTCCTCTCTCCAAAAAGGAGGAAGTCAGTGTGCACATCCCAGGGGCAGAATGGAATGAATTTGAAAACTACTGAAGAAAAGTCAGCACACAGTTTATCTCCCTCAGGATTTTATTTTTGTTTTTTAAATACCAACATGGATCCTAATGCCAAAACTCTTACTGACATTTTCAACGATTTTACCTGATTTGGCATACACATACAATGTTCTATGTACCCCTTTATTGAAGATATGGTATGGTCCATGAAGTAATGTGAAGGCATACTTTTGCGTGAAATGACTAAAATTGCCAAGGGCGTAAGCGTTGTAGAAGTATGCAGACTATTAAGCTATGAGTTCCTTACTTAAGTATGAGCCTAGGAGTAAAGTTTCAGTCCTGTTTTTTTTTTTTTTATGGTAGCACCATTAACAAACAACTGTCTCAAAGTGCTCTACAGGGCCCAAGGCCTGTATCCCAAGTCCACTTATACTCACCGGCGTTCTGCTATTGGTCATTCTTGGGAGAGCAGACACATTAGCAACCCCTTTCTCCCCTCCCTTGACCTCCATTTGTTTTGCAAAAAAGGCTGTATATGAACACAAAAGACCATTAGAGCACATAGTCTAACAAGCTTGTGTGTCCAAACTAATGTGCAATATTCTGGACAGTCAAATCTAGTATGTCCCGTACATGTCAGTATTCGTGGTTTCTTTCTTGCAGCTAGGAACTAGAACTACTGCCTCTTGTTTTCCAGCAAAACAGCTGTACAAGGACAAGCTGTACTGTAACTGAGGAAACTATCAAAGCAAAACAGAACATGCCTCGAAGGACATGTTGCGTTGTTGATCAGGGATTTGACTGATATATGCAAAGTGATCTTGTTTGTGTCTGTGTGTTAATCTGTGTATGTGTGTCTGTACCCTTTAGGAGAGAACAGGTGTTAAGATGATCATGATCCAAGATGGTCCCATGCCGACAGGAGTGGACAAGCCCCTGAGAATCACCGGGGACCCTTACAAAGTGCAGGTATATCACCTTAGCCTAGTGTGTGTGTGTGTGTGTGTGTGTGTGTGTGTGTGAAGGGGCTGGGTGGTTATGCTAGCAAGTATAAAGGAATGGTTGTGAGTATGCGGAGAGACTGTTAATTATGCCAATTCATTTTTTGTTTCACTTGAAATTGGTGAAGTTTCAGGGTACTTGATCCGGATTTTTCGAATCGATACATTTTGTCTATCTGGGCCTGCCTGACTGCGCATCAGAAATGTTGTTATAGGATTAAATGATCACTCTGATTTGACCCACGTTTGAAAAAGACCATACTGCTGCCTGACTGCCTCTGAAATACACCATCGTCATTTCCAAAGTCCCTGAATTTGTCCCCTGCCCTAGGAGTGAAAAAAGCTGTGGAACGGCATTGCATATATTGTCAATATTGACCAAATCAAATTATCCATGGCTGTTTAGAATGTTCAATGTCAGGAGTGATCAAGCATGCCCATAATTTACATACACAACAAGTTATCTATAAGCCATTTACTAAGTAGAACTTTGTTAGTCAGAACAGATTGTGTGCTACCTAGGAATTTAATGTAAATGAGTGAGTGCCATTAACCTCTCAAATAAATACAAAATGTGTTAAAGTTTATTTTGGAGCTTTTTGGCCTTTATTCATTTAAGGCAGTGAAGAGTGTCAGGAAATAAGCAGGAGAGAGAGCGCAGGTGTGATTGGGAAATAACCCGGTGTCTGGTGTGTGGTTTGTGCAGCAAGCCCGTGAGCTGGTGGTGGAGATCATCCGGGATAAGGACCAGGGAGACTTCCGCACTGCCAGAGGGGACTTTGGCTCCAGGATGGGAGGAAGCAGCATGGATGTAAGTGCGCCTTGACTCCCTCAATGCACGATTGAATAACACATACCCTGACATGAAGTTATATTTCCTAGTCTAAAACGGTGGTTACATTTGTGTGTTTAAGGCTAAATTCATCCATAGTTAAAACAGGAATCCATCTCTTCAGTGTTTTACCTCTTTTAAGAAAATTAAACTGAACATCGCCCAGAAAACGTCAGATAAAATCTTCCTGTTCCTTTCTGTCTTTATTACTTGTATGCTTATTTTTGGCTTTATTTGCCATGAATGTTTTTTACATTAGGGGGAAAATGTACTTTCAGACCTGCAAATTTGCTAAAAGTCAGGCTGACTAACATTTCATTGACATCTACACTGACGGGGGCACCCAAAGGGGGTGGGGGCAGATGATGTGTTGTGTGTTTGATATTGATTGTTCACTAACCATTAAATAAATTGCACTTATTTGTCCTCATTAGTGTGACTCTTCCCAGGTGGCTGTCCCGAGGTTTGCCGTGGGCATAGTCATTGGCAGGAACGGGGAGATGATCAAGAAGATCCAGAACGACGCCGGCGTGAGGATCCAGTTCAAGCCAGGTGGGTGCATGGTCATGAGTCACCAGACGTGTGTGTGGGTGGGGGGGGAGATTGGAATTGGGGATGTCATTGAGCCAGACTTCGCATTGTCTTGCCTCAAAGCTTCACCGAAGTTGTGTGTGTATATGCAAGGCAGTTTTAAATGATGGAATTTATATCAAAAGGACATCATTACATGGAGCATGCCATCGATTTCAGCCATTTCTATCTGTAAGCTGACTGGTTGCATCATGTCTGAAATAAATAAATGTGAATCGGAGCTTCCTCCTGCTCATACGTTTGTTGCAGGAAAGACTTTTTACTTTGTCACATTTAGGAGATGGAGTCCTGTACCTAATTCGGCTAGAGATAATTGTTAGGTTTCAACCTTTCCAAGACTGACGTTGTTGTCTGTGGAACTGGTTGGCTGGCTCAGTGGCTGGTGAATCATTTCCTCTTCCGTGCTCATATGAATGCCCTTAACTTGCGTTTTTAAATGTAAACTAGTGAAGGATTGAGTGCATTGAAGCATTGAAAGACACATAGCAGAAAACAAAGTAATCTATGGTATATAACTGGGCTGTGGGCACAAGCAGTAGGTTTTGTTTTGTTTAACCCACAGTTTTAGCTAAAATATGTTTGAGGCAGTACTTAATAATTGTTTTTACATACTGGGGTAGCCCATCATAGCTGAATGGCACGTTGGCAAATTTGAATGGCAAAACGGTGCTTTCCTGAATTTCATGACCATTTTACCCAGTAGGACAATGTGCAGGGTTTTATTATTATTTTTTTAAACAAAATATACACAACATTTGATTGTATCTGTGCTGACAGTATCAACCAGGTGGGGGAAAATGCAGAGGGATTTTAAGAAATGTATTTTCAGAACATGAATCTGCCCCTAAATCCACAGTTTGCAGCTCTATTCTCTGCCCAAACATGATGTATGAGCCTGCCTTTTCTCTCTCTCTTTCTTTCTCTCTCTCTTTCTTTCTCTCTCTCTTTCTTTCTTTCTTTCTTTCTTTCTCTCTCTTTTACTCATTGGCAATAATCTGTATTTATCTGAAGAATTGAATGGGCTGCCATTAATTTGACCCTCTGGTATTACTCAAATCTGTTTCCCATTACACAGATGATGGCATCAGCCCCGACCGTATCGCCCAGGTGATGGGCCAGCCGGACAGATGCCAGCACGCAGTCCACCTCATCAACGAGCTGGTCCACACTGCACAGGTTTGCCACCAGCTCGCCCGCCCACTCACTCGTCTGCCCCCCCCCTCCCCCCTCAGCTTTCTTACCAAGCTGTCTCTAACCCCCTGTCTGCTCCCCTCTAAAGCCCTTGTCTTCCGTAGAGAGCAGAACCTCCTAGAAGTGGCATGTATTATGACATCTAGAGTGCCTTCTAGAAGCCCTGATGCTCTTTGCTCCGTGTTCTCAGCCGGCTAGTTCCATCAAGGAGCTGCTCACATCACTCAACTCCATTAACACCTGGAATGGAATGGATTGCATAATAACCTGTTGCAAAGGACTTCTTTGTTTAACATGAATAATTCTTGCCAGTCTTTCACAAGGGCTTTCTTTGAATAAGCAACGGCTAATCCAGATTGTACAATAATTCTCTCTTTTTCAGTGCAATTACATATCAGTGTAACTTGACTGACAGTGACCCTCTTTACGCTAATATTTTCGGTTGTTATAAATGCGATTTATGTAATTTATTGTTATTATAACTTAATGGCAGAGAGCCATTGTGTGCGTGGCTGTTTTTGAACCACATTGTATTCAACATGGATCCATTTGACTTGAAAACAAACGGCGCTCGTAGTGCAAAGAGGGCGCTGTGTTTTTTTTCCGCCATTTCGTTTCCTAAAGCCTCCATACTGTCACTGCTTGTTGTTGTTGTTGTTGTCATCATGTAGCGATCCCCCTTCCCGCCCCAAACCGGCTGGTCCCTGGATGGGTCCAGCCTGACCCCAGACCGACCCGTCCTGGACCCGCTGGGCCCCTGGCCCGGTTTGGGGGACCTCAGTCAGTTGTATGGACAGGTAACAGCAGCGAGCTTGTCTGCTTTTTCTGTCCCACCCCCCCACCCCCTCGCCTCCACTATGTCAGTCACTGGGTGTTAAACCATTGGTGGAAACGTCAAGGTGGCACTAAGGGGACAGTCTTGGACCGTGCTGTAGACTCGCATTAATAACCAATTGCACGATTAATGTGTTTGGGGAAGGGCTCTGTCAATAACACTTTTTAAAAATGCATTACCCTTTCATTAGTTTTTTCTTTTTTTTTCTTTCATTTTTTTAGTTTAAATATCACATATAACAGCTGATTGTGACTGGTCTGCCAAGTATTTTTTATTAACAGCCATGACTGGCACATTCCTTAACTTGCAAGATGGTCCTTTATTGCCCAAGGCGATCCCAGAGAGCAGCACGTTAAGGCATACTGTGTTATGAGTGTACTTGATGGTACAGATCCAGCAGGTGTTGTTACCTTATGTGTTCCCCCTGTGCAGGAGCGGGACGGATTCGGGGGTGCAGCCCGGGGCCGTGGCAGAGGACGCGGGGACTGGAACGTTGGGGCACCTGGAGGCATTCAGGAAGTGACCTACACGATACCCGCTGACAAGTGTGGCCTTGTGATTGGAAAAGGTACCGGATCTTTTGGTTTCTTTCTGATCCATTTCTGTACTCCTTTCATTTGCATACACTTAGTTGCATACACATACACGTTTTTCTAGGCCAACCTGAAGAAATGTGTGAAGACATGTCCTGTTAAACTCAAAAATCCAGTATAACAACTAACCCCCACACACACACATCCCAATAGTTCCCCATATATGTACCCTGTTTGACAACCTTATCCAAGAAATAACGCCTCCCTTGCTATCGGAGTGTTCTGGCAGCTTAATCCACAAGTGTGTGCGCGCTGCGACCTTTACAGGCGTATAAGTGGAATTTGATTTGGTTGTTTCTCACCCCTATAGTTTTTTTTTAACTTCCAAAAAAAGAGAAAAGAAAAATGGACAACAATGGTCCCAAGAATGAGACACCTGCCTGGGTGGCCATGTCGCCCCGGAGCAAACCCCCCCCCCTCCCCTCCATCCACTTGGCTCAAGCGCCACTTGAGACCTGCTCTCAGGGGGGGCCTGGAGAAAAGGATAGTGCTTGTAATGTGACATTAATTGTTGAGAGTTAATAATAAAAGCCCTCAATCACACGCGGAGGTTGCCTCCAGCGTTTAATAAAAGGCCTTTTCAAGCCAGATGGAGTGAAGTCAAGGGAATGAATGAGCTGAATTAGCTTATTGGTCATTCATGCTCACTCTATTGCTAGCTATTTAAAAGTCATTGACCATTGCTGACGTTCACACACCGTGTGTGTGTAGGCCTTTTTATCTGTGGCGGCTCACTGTGTGACGGGGGGCGGTGACTAGAGACCTTGGCCATCTGTAATAATAATAATAAAAAAAAGCGCAAAAGAAATGTCAGACGGGTGTTTTTGTGGTGAGGGCGAGGGGAAGGATAAACCTGGGTGTCTCCATGGGCATTAGCATGTGAAACAGGGCCAGTGAGGAGGTGAGGGTGGTGGGCCCAGGGCCCTGTCAGCTTGGCCTTTTGGCCGCAGTGATTAATATCTTTACGGTGCTGCAAGGGAGCTGGCTGCCAAGCTGTCAACCGCCACACACACACTCCACTCCCAACATGATCTAATGGTGGACAAAGCCCACCTTCTTAAAAACTCAGGATAAAATTGATTTTGTCAAAAGGGAGTCAGACACTCCTGTGGCATTTTTGCTCAACACATTTTTTTTTCAACCATCAACATTTTTCATGAGTTTTGACTCTTGACTGAGTTATGTTGGTTGAGTTAATGCACATTATGTTCTTTTGGCTGTACAGCATGTTCCTCTAATGGCGCTCCTTGTCTTGGCTTTGCATTGTCGAATTACCCAGCCAGTGTATGAGCGCCCTTTAACCATGAAGGAATGTAGCTTAGTGTCTCTGTGGTAAGAGCACTCGGATACAAATGTAAAACCAGGTGCCGCTGCATACAAACAAGCCATAGAAGGATCCGGATAGATTATTTCTAGATTTGTAATCCAATGAAGAATACATTCAACCGTATTAAAAACTAGTCTTTCATTGAACACTTTGAAACTGTCCTGCCGTTTACCCTTACTAAAAGGCCCCCAAGCTTTTTGTTTGCCGGCTGTTTTTGTAAACTCCTTTTCTCTCTGTGTTTAAAACCACAGTTAACGTTCCTGCGCCAATGAATAACCACCCCTGGCTTTCCCTAAACACTCCCTCCCACTTTTTCTCCAGCTCACTAAACCAGTCTCATTTATAAGGCCAAATTAGCTTGCCTCAGTGCGGTCCCAGTCCATGAAATGAATGGCCAGTGTCTTTAGTCCCTCTTCTGTGTCTGACTGGGGGACCTAATAATGGCTTCATCAATGCAGAAGTTTCATTTGCTTGACAATGGGTTAATGGCCCATGCCTTGTCAGTTGGCAACGACGAGGAGGCCTGTGGAGGCGGGAACTCTTTGACGAGCGTTTTCAGCCAGGGGTCAGTTGGGGTCACCTGAGTGTCACCCAGAAGCGAACAAACGTGTAATTGATGTTCGGACATCCCCTGCACAACCCCCCCCACCCCCACCTCCAACACCACTGCTACCCCCTACTCCTCCATCAGGACTCTGTAGAGGCTTTTCAGGAGAGGTGGAGGAGAGGCTGCCTGCCTGCTTGCTTTCTTTCTACCCACCCACCCCTCCCTGCCTGCCTCAGCTATTCCCCTCTTTTTCTACCCGGTGGACAAGATTGAGTGGCGGCGTATGAAAGGGCCAAGAAGGAAACTGTATGGGGGAGAGGATACGCTTTAATTTCTTCCTTCCCCTTTTGTGGCTCTGAGGTGGCACCCTCTCCTCTCTTGACTCTCGACACCACCCCAGCGCAGTTGGTGGCCCATGCGTCCTCCCCTGCCGTATAGCTCTGTGTCGTGGGGAAGTGTTGGCCATTGTTTCTGATTTGCGCGGATATTAAAATACAAAGGGAAGATGTTGTAGCCAGCTTGAGCAACTCTATAGGTACTTTCATTGATTCTACTGGCTTTAGACTCTGAGGACATGTGCCTGTTTCCATCCTCCATCCACAGTCTCATACTGGTCAGTCCTGACTTCAGCTGTCCAATATAAACTGAGAAAATGTGTCTTATTAGCTATATACTATAACCAGTGAAATAAAATAAGACATTGATGGGATGGAAGATTATCTCTACAATTACATTTTAAAACTAGATTAAAAAACATATCTGTGTGTTCGTGAAAAAGTCCAAAAGTCACTTTTAATCAGCCGAAGCCGATCGTGTTGTTGAACAAATGTTCAGCTGGTGCATGTTCATCACTGTGGATGTACACACCCATCAGCACAGTTGGTGGCCTGTACATTTACCCCAACACTTCCCTGGGTGGTGGGAAAGTGTTAACCATTGTTTCTGATTTGCGTGGCTATTAAGATACAAAGGGGAAGATGTTGTAGCCAGCTTGTGCTACTCTGTGAAGGTAGATGCACTGAGGCCACTGGCTCGGCGGGAACCGGAATGCGTGTGGCTGCTCCCACCCTCCCATGTTTGTGTGTCTGTAGTGTTTCTTTACAGCCTCTAATTGCACAGCTCTCGATGACTACTGCAGCCTAGGAGCATTAGATCATTGTGATTTGAAGGAAGGGATGTATTTTGGACTTCCTGTTGGCCATTAGATAAAGTGAAGCTCGTTCATGGGGTGGAGGTTTTGTTTTCAGGCTCACTCTCAAAACAAGCCCAAACATGCAAACTTGGGCTGTCAACATACATTACGATAAAAAAATAAAAGAACCCTTCAATTCTATATTTTAAAGTTGTCGTTAATTTGCGTGCGTCAACTGATGTGCACCAATCAGTGTTGATTGTCAAGTTTTGTTCACAGCTGTTGGCAGAATCAAACACTTGTACTTAACCGCACCAACCTGTTTTTTTTTTTTTTTTTTTTTTTTTTTACAGGTGGGGAGACCATTAAGAACATCAACCAGCAGTCAGGAGCCCATGTAGAGCTGCAGAGAAACCCGCCACCCAACACCGACCCCAACATGCGCATCTTCTCCATCCGTGGCACCCCTCAGCAGATGGAGGTGGCTCGGCAGCTGATCGATGAGAAGATCGGGGTAACCATCTCAAACCCCCCCCAGTCCCTGCCCCCACCCCTGTCTTCACCAACCTAATAACCACACACCCGCAGTTTGCTTTGAATGGCCACGTCACTGAAGTTTGTGAGGTGGTCCCTCGATTCCACAATAGCAGTACCTGCCCTGGTGCTCACACCTCACCATTTGGAGTTGGGCTGTACTGGGTTGTTTTGCGGTTTGGATGATACGAGTCACTACAGCCCTTTACCTTCTCATAGGTACTACAGGGCAATCGTTAAAGGAGAGAAAAGACGCGTGCCTTATCGCAATTACTGCAGAGTACTTGCCCAAAATATTGCATTGAATAAAGTCGGATACCTGCAATAACAACTTTGTGAATAAATAAAATATGTTTTGTCTTCAGTATTGTAGATAGATCTACATAAGCATACAGCATTTTCCTTGCTTAATTTTTATTACAATTATAGTACATCTGTTTATGCAACATATCATACTATATTATATGTTGGAATGATCATCATGAGGCCTTCACTGGGTTATAAATTCCATCATGTATCTCCATCATGCCTTGTTAGTTTGGAGGCTTTTGGGCTGTTTCTTGGGGTGAGGAAAAGTCAACTACCAAATGCCACCCTTTCTGCCCCTGCCCCCCTCCCACAAAACCACACACATACACTCACACACTTTCACCCCTCGTGGCCTCCCCACCCTACCTGGCCTCTCTCCATACACACAAAAGTCAGACGGCCAACAATCAATCACGCGCGCCTAATGGAGTGCGCAAGGGCCGATGTCTGCCCTCTGACCTTGCCTGGTTGCTCATTCAGCCTCAAGTGTCTCTTCCTTTTCTTGTTCTTTTGCTCCTCTTTCCTTTCTGTTCTTCTCTTGTCTCACTGCTCTGCTCTGCTCTTCTCCCCTCTCCCCCTCCCTCCCCAGGCTTCAGGGCTGGGAGGCAACAGCAGTTTTGGCCTCAATCCTTTCACCCAAGGCCAAGCCACCCCTCACCAGAAGTAAGTGCCCTTTTTTTGTTTTGTTTTTCTGAGTGTTTGCGCCCGTCTTTAGTTTTTTTTTTTTTTTTTTACCATTTCACTTCCTACTTATGCCTGCTAAGCATTTTTTCAAATGGCAGACCATTGTGAGCAGGTGGACTTCTTTGTTGTTGCTGTAAGGCAGTTCTTCTCCACTTCCTCCCTTAAGATGGCTCTTTCTCTACAAATAATGTCATTGTAGAACACCCCCCAAGGCGTATATTGGCCTCCCACTTAATAAATGCATGTGGAATTACTTTGTGTTCTCTATTCTGTGATGTCCAGCACCACCATACATATTGGATGATTCGCATATTTTATTAAATCTTTGTCTTGCTTCCTGTTGCAGTGGACCGCAGACCTTCATGACCGGAGGCTGGGGCACAACATACCAACCATGGCAGCCCCAAGGACAACAGGACCCCAGTAAGTCTCCCTCTAAATACCCACCAAACCCACCACCTCTACCAACGCCTTCTTACACCCTTGCTCTCCCCTCTTTCTTACCCTTCTTCCGTTCTTCCTGCCTCAGTGGCAGGGTATGCCAACTACTGCTTACACAGAACACAATACAGTCCCTCTACACACACACACACACACACACACTCCCCCTCAGTATACGATGGCTCTTTGTGTGAACTGAATCAACACTTAATTTCACATGCCGAAGAGTAAGTGTCCATTGAAGTGCTGCTGCTGCTGCCACCCGATGAAGTTGGAGCTTGATGAAAGCAGTTGCGTTTCTGTACAAGGAGAGGAGATAAGGAAAATGGTGGGTGGAAAGGGTGAGGAGGAGAGAGATAGACAGACAGACAGACAGACAGAGAGAGGAAGGAGAGGGAGAATAAAAAAAGGAACTGGCCCAATCTCAGTGCAGAGGCTCTGTTTTTCAAACAGTGTTATCTCTGTCTGGTTTCAGGTCACAATGGATCCCAGACCGGACAGATGGACTATTCCAAAGCATGGGAGCAGTATTATAAAAAGCTAGGCAAGTGTGTGTGTGAATGTGTGAGTGAGTAAGGGAGGGAGGAAGTGTGTGTGTGTGTGTGTGTGTGTGTGTGTGTGGACGCAAGCTGTGAGCTACTAAAGGAGCCACCAATGACCCCTGCCTCACTGCCAGCCAATCTCCTGCTGGCTAGGATTCCACCAACCCTTCAGCAAGACAGACTTAAGATGTCTGAGGGTCTTAACAGCCCAGTCCTGCCCCCACCCCCCGTCACCTCCACCCCCTTCGAAACATCAGATCTGAGAACCTCTCCTGCCCCCCTCACCACAAGCCCCCCAACCCTCTGATTGTCCCGCTGTCCCCCCACCTGTCCGCCACACCAAAAAGCCCCCTCGTCTCCATCACTACCATCCTGCTGGCAGTGCCATGGCAACCCTCTTGCTCCCCAACACAGCTTGTGCAAAGGTGGAATTAGTAGCAGTCTCGATCTCTCTCAGCAGCTTGGATTTCAGCTGTCATGTTAAGTTTTATGCCGTTAGGTCAAAGATTTTTTTTAAACTCAAGAACGAGTGATTTTAGAAGACCACTTGTGTGTCCTTACCGCTTTCTTGTCAATTCTCATCGAGGTGCTGCAGGTGTATATATATATTTTTTATACATTCTTACACTAGAAAATCTTGGCACTGAGGGTCCAGCGCTGCGGTCTCATGTCTGCACACACGACTCCACTTCTTCTAAAAAGTATTCCTGGGGAAAGCACTTTGTAGATCTAATGAAATTTAATTATGTTATTGCACTCTTCCATGGATAATATTTTGAAATTTCTGTAGAGTAATGGTTTCCATTTTAATTTGATTAAGTCTTTATTGTCTATTAGAAGAGGAATAGTGAGGGTGGTTGTTTAATTTGTATTCAATAATTAGGCCCAACCTGTAGAGTAAAAGATGCAATTCTGTGCCTGTGAGAATTAAATGTCCTTGAAAAGGTGGGAACCCTGGGTGGGAACCCTGTGGTAAGAAAAGACAGTGTGGCTAGATGGTCCTCTGTAATGACTGTTAGCAGTGTTCTTTCTGCATCTGTAATGCAGGTCATCTTTAAATATGTCCCAGCATCTTAATCTCGCGCTTAAGAGTGATTATAACCAGGGCTTTGTGGTTGCTTATGTTAGTTGAATGCCACACTGTATACTGAATACACTCCAGGCTCATAACATGGAGGCTTTTTCAAGTCTCTTGCCAGAGCGTTTAGGCCTCTACAAACCTTCTGTGGTTGTAAACAGGCTGATTCGTTGTCATATTTTATGCATGTGATAATGGTGTAGATGACACTAGGCTGACTGGCAGTAAAAGTTTGACTCACTCTGCGTCATCCCCCCTCCCCCACCCCACCCCCTCGTTTGTGCAGGTCAGCAGAGCCAAGCCCAGAGCAGCGGCCCTGACTACAGCAAAGCATGGGAGGAGTACTACAAGAAACAGAGTAAGCACTAGAGCAGCACGAGGCATCGGAAACTCTTTCTCTCGCTCTTGTTCTCATCACTCCCATTAGTGAGCGCTCTCTCGCTCGCTCCCTTCCTCCCCCACTACTGCTCTCTGGGTTCACTGTTCTGTCTTGTACAGTCTTACTTTCTGTTGGGCTCTCTTCTGCCCCCTTCCTATCTCCTGTGCGTCTTGCATTCTCTTACCGGCATAACTTGGTTACTTTACTTTGGGCCTTCGTTTCCCTTATGGGTGTGTACTTATGGATTCTCCTTGCCTTGTCAGTATGGTAGTTCAATTTCCCCCATTGTCTGTCTCTTTCTTTTCCCCTCTGCTTTCTTTTTTTTCATTCATTCATTTCATTTTTTCTTTTTTTCTTTCTTTCTCTCTTTAGCCCAGGCTGCAGTGTCCGGGTCCCAGCAGAGCTCCCCTCCAGACTACAGTGCTGCCTGGGTGGAGTACTACAGACAGCAGGGGGCCTATTACGGCCAGGGTGCACAGCAGACACAGGCTCCTGGCCTTCAGGTGAGGGCTTCACTAAACCCACAGACAAGGACAATCCAGAGGTGGGAGTATGATTCAGCAGAAACGCTGTAAATGTAAATCAAACGCATTTCATGTGTTGGTTAACCTTTCTCTTTAATGTTCAGTCTACACTTCCTGCGTTGAACCATATTTCCATATTTGGGCTAGACGTGATTGTTACTGGGGTAGGACTGCAGATATCTAGGTACAGCTTGGGCAGAGTTCATGGTTGTAAATCGTTCGCAAACCAGATTACCTCCACCAGGCCCATGAAGACATGCAATACTTGGCGTCGTAACCACAACAAAGCAAGCCTAAGGGCTTCTGATAAGTCAATTATTTACTAAATGTGCTTCTCACAGTTGATGAAATGAAAACTTTAAGGCGCTAGCAAACCCCTAGGGTCATGGGTTCAACATCCAGGTACACAGGTACACTGATGAAAATGTGGATCTGCATTGTACTAACCTTAGTCACTGAGGTTAAATGTAAATTGTATGTGTAATGGGTCAGAGAAGGATGGATGGATGTTGGATTAAAATGGAAAGTTGCATGTAGTGGTTCAGGTAGTCTGTAGTTGTGGAGTCGTCCTCTAAATCTAAAGATGTGAAACCTGTGTTTTTGGTCCTGTATGTCTTATGGTTGTTATGGTGGAATGTGGTGCATGTAGAGGTGAGTGAGGCAGGCACACACGGCCCAGTGAAGTCTCCCGGCTGCTGTTTTTAGAGGATGTGTTCCTAATGTGTTTCTTTCTGTTGTCTTGCAGGATCATTAGAGCGGAAGCCCTTTAGTCGGAGACTTTTGAATCACTGAGAGGATGAAAACAAAACCTTTTGTAACAGAGGTTTCTAGATTTGCAACGCCTTGAAGACTTACTTTTTTCTTAGCGAGAAACACTAGCTGTAGAATGACTTATACAATTAAAAAAAGAATATTTCTAAATCAGGAACATAAAAAAAAATTGTTACTAAATACTTGTGTACACCATTATATGAATGGACAATTTCCGGGATCCCTTTTGGACTTCACAGACTTTTTTTGTTGTTGTTGTTGTTTGTTTTTCTATATTTTCCTTTTTAATTCAGATTTAAAAAAAATAAACCCGCCAAAATGAACCCCGGAATTGTAACATTTCAACAACGCAATATAATCTATTTTTTCTAGTTCTGTTGCAATAAAATCGTAATTTTGGGCTTAGCAGTCTTGAATGCATTTTTGTTTTGTTTTTGTCATAAAATGTTTAAAGAATGTGTAAAAATGTTTTCTTTCTTTTCCTTTTACATAAAGCATTTTAATTCAGTAAGATGAAACTGTGATGTTTTGTTACAGGAAAATGTATTCTTTTGTTACAAAAACGATGAGTGATGTTGGCAAATGGCAGTCAATTCCTAATTTAATTCCTGTTGTGCTTTGTATTCTGTTTTCCTTGTCATTTTATTGTACTCTGGTTTAAAAAGGTGCAATATCTTATTTCATTTTTGAAACAAAGATGGATTCTCTAATATTTTGACAAACGTTTATCTTGTAGATCTTAGATATATTTTTTTTAGGCGTATGGAAATGTAATGGATAATTTTTTTTATTACAATGATCTGATATTGGGATACATGGGGTTGTTGCATATTGTGAGTTTTTGCCTTTGCTATCTTGTAAAACTATGTATGTATGCTCGGATACTTGACTAAATACTTTATTTAAAATATATATATATAATTAAATCAAAGACGTTTTTTTTTTTCTCTTCATGGAGTCATTATCACAGGAAAACTGTCCCTGTTTTTCTGTTCTGTTTTCATACTGAAATTTTTCAAAGATCGTGAATGTGTAATTTGAAATTTGATGTTGCATCTTGCTATGGACAAAAATGAGAAATGATAGGTTTTTATGTATGTTTCTGTACGATTCAAGACTGCTAAGCCCCCAGATCCTACCTGTGTAATAATTAATTGTAGTTTTTTATATTCTAAGTATTAAGATCAAAGTTGTCTTATTTGGTACCACCCAGCTTCCCCTAATGCCCCAACCAGTACACACTGTGGACTCGTGTACAGTCCAATGCTAATAACTTTTTAATTATTTTTTTTTCTTTCTATTATGTGTGATCTAATATATGTATGATTGATTAGTTACAAATTTGAAAATCTAGTATTAACTTCATTGCTTAATGAAAAGGGATATTATAATTTCAAACAAATGTTTAAATTTAGTGTTTTTTCCTCATGTGTACAGGTAACAGTGTATTAAAAAACATCAAAAGACTACTTTTGTGCTTCTTTAATTTTCTTTTAAATTTCGGTTTCTAGACTTTGGTTTCCTCTAACACGTTCCAAGTTCAAGTGAACATCATACTGAAAACTGAGCACTTGGTGTTTTTGTTTTGTTCTTTTCTGAAGCTTTTTCACAAGATTTAAGTCATCCTCTGTACGTAAAAACAAAAGCCTATTTGTATGGTTTATGCTGTTGTGTCTATAAAGGATTTATACTTTCTATGCAACTTCATGCTGCATTTAACATTTACCTTAAATAAATGGCCAGCAAGTCTCATGATTTAAAAAGCAGATTTTATTGATTTCCTTTCCTCAAAGTACTGTTATGGTTAAGTTTTTCTCTAAACATTGAATGTGTCTCAACTGAGGAATTTCACTTATGCAGACAGACATTGAAATAGATTTGTCTTTTAGAGATACTAAATAATTTTTTTAGTTTTATTAAGTTGTCAAACTGTTTGGGGAGGGGGGTGTGTGCATCCATTCCTCAAACAGGAGATTGGTTGTGTGTGTTTGGATGATGTAAGTACCCAGTTGTGGTTTTTGCGCATTCAGACATCCGGTAACTACACATCAGAGAGGGCGCCCAGGGAAAGGCAACGCCAAGCGAAAATGCCTACTAAAAGGGCACTTAAAAAGTTGCCGTCACCCCTGCCAGTAATGGGCATTGGCCCATCTACCATCAGTTGGGGAATATGGTGATGACCTGAAGTTCCTCATCCAATCTTTCTAATAGTCGCTTTGTGTCCTTTTTGGCTTGGGCTGCCAGCCGACAATCAGCACCCATCCAACGAGGGGAGGAAGCCCCTAATTGAATCCTAAGTGGTGGCACTCGAGGGCCAGAAGTCCTCAAGGAGGGGTCCTATCGGGACGTAACAGGGCTCTTTAAATACAGATCAGCTCACTTTTAAATTCATCTCTGGAAGGCTCACACACACACAGGAAATCCAGTCAGCATCCCCCAAGGCCATATTGTCCTGTTTCTATAGCTGTGCCTGCAGCATTCGGGCACATTAGAGACTCGTGATGAATGTTTGAATGTATGTATGTGACCTTCATGTACTCAGTGTTGATGTATGGGTCTTGACTGGTCTGCATCCCCATTGCAGGGTGGCTCAATTGAAGCTCAATGCCATCTCTCATTGTTCGCTGCCTTTGCCCTGCATTTCTTTGCACTCCTAATGGCATGCACAAGCGGGCATTGCATAATGCATCTCATGAGTCGTGCCAAGAGCGATGACTCGCCTTTGTATCGGTCTCCATTTCTGACTGCCACTGTATTAATAGTGTGACCTGTTGGGAAATATCTACTTGGCATTTCATGGACCACTGCTGCTTCAACACTGCTAAGATTTAAATGCAGCCATTACAGCTCAACTCCATTCTCCAGTTACAAACACATAGCGTAATTAAAACCTAACCTGTAAAAGAGTAAATAATTAGCGTTGCAAGACGAGTGACTTAACATTTATTGGATTTCCTTGCTATTTATGTGTCATTGTCAGGAGCTGTATTAAGTATACATTAAATTGAATGCATATTATATACACATTAATCTCAATCTGCACTCTGCAGCTTGTGATCCTCTTGCAGTGTGGCAATTAAGAGGCACTGATACAGGATTTCCCCTTGCCTTCATTGTAGACACACAGCTCAGGGATGGCCCTGGTGCTGCCCTTCCCATTGTCCCAACTCCCTGTGGAACCTGTCCAAGGGGAATTTTTTTGGGAAATCCAACATTTATTGAGCATTGTCATTTAAAATATTTACCCTCGCTGGGGGGCACCAGCAACAGCAAGGCCCCCCCCTTCTCCCCTTTGTCCCACACTGACAATCCGCAGCTGTTCCCAAATCCTCCCCATGATTTTGATCCTCTTGCTGTCTCTTTATTCTATGAATGTGATGGCCCTATGGACAGAAAAGGGTTGTCTGGGATGAATCCATAGAGAATATGGGCACATTCTAATTTTCAGTTGGTGCACTCAAGACAGGACACAGACACTTAGAGAGGGGCACACATTTGCACATTGTAAATTGAATTATTCTCGTCTTGCTTGTAGAAGAAGAGGAGGAGGTTCTGACACGTTTCTCCAAAAGGATGAAAGGGGATTTCATTTGGTTTTGTGAGAGATCCTATTGAGTTTTCCATAACTCTTTGATGGCATATTTTTCTCTGTCAGTGGTACACAAGTCTCATGACGCTGATGAGTTTTTCTGTTTATGACATTTGGGACAGAACCCTCAGGCTTCAATTATCCCCCCTCCCCAAATACACCTCCTGTGGAGCTGGAGTGTTGTCGGGCAGGTGCTCAGTCCCATCTTGGGGAAAGCTCTTTGGGGGACTGATTCACCCTCTCTCACCTTTCCTGCTGATAAGCCTCTCCACCGCTATACCCATGCTGTGATATCTACCTTAATCTCTTTTTAATGGTACATATGAATATCCCTACGGAAAACCGAGTTCTGTCGTTGAAGCCCGAATAAACTGGAAGAGGCAGCTGATATGTCTAATAGAAGGCTACTTTTACGGGAGGAAGCTACTAATTTTATTTGGATTGGTTAAGGGGAAAATGTGTAGCTCTTTAGTTTTACGCAACCCCTGACTCGTTGCTCTCTTTGAAGGGTAGGCCAAATTGTGGCTAGAAATTAGCAGCTTATTGGTTAATTAACTGAATATCTACTTGGTCTAATTTAATTAACTGTTGATTTAGTCCATTAAGATTCAAATCAATATGCTAGCGTTTTATGCGTATTCATTTTGTTCTCTTAATTTGGTAAAATACGCATTAAACGTATAATGAAACGTTTACTAAATAAACCACAATTAAATGTTCAGATGATTTTATAGCCTACGAGAGTTTGAAATCGACAAAATCAAATCGAAAATCAATTTATGTGTAGGCATATATGTAGTTCTAATGCCAGTCTATCAACTAGAATTAACAATGGAACCGCAACTATTTCAATATGCAGTGCACAGCATTATCAGGCCTACTACATATTATCTCTCTTCGCCCCATAACCTATTCCAAATGTGTCAGTTTTATTGAGTTTTGTTCGAAAAGCATGAACATGGTCTACGTTGAACAACGGGCAATACGGGTCCAATGTCTGTCACTGACATTGCCTGGCATCAATTCAGGACATTTATAATAAACAAAAATAGTTCGATTTTTCTTTTGAGATGGGAAATTAGTCAAATAAATCACTAACTTAAATTCATTATCTACTCAAATTCCTGTAACATTTGCATAAAAACATGGTCTTCCCATGCGCAAAGTTTACATGGTCAGAACATTCCAAATAAACTTTTACATGCTTAATATCACTGCAGAGGAGATGAGAAGTAACCCCTTTGAAGAGGGGTGAAAATCATTTGGTGAATGACAAATGAAGGAGAGGGACACCCCCATAATATGCATCTGTTGAAGCGTAATCTTTTTTCTTGCCCTGTCACTCACCTTAATTTTCCCTCGTCACTGCGTTTTTAGCGACTCGCTCGCCATTGACGCTCCGAATGTTCCCTCTCTCACATTTGATTGCGTCCATACTCGTCAGACCCCAACTTGTCCGCATACTCGGACCCATCCCCTTGTTCCCCTTTTCAAAAGAAAAGAGGGGTGCATGGATGTCAAATTGTCCTCAAAACACCATGAAAGATTGATTTGCAGCACTTTTCACTCGGCTGACATCATTCCAAGCCGACGTGAATGGTGAACCCGCGAATCCGGGATAGAATAAAGATGTCCTTGCCGATGCAGAGTGAGGAAAGTGCTCCTTTACTTGCAGTCCATCAAACCAGAAAAATAGAGGAGCTGGCTATTGAAAGAAAAGCCGTATACACATAGCATAAACGCTGTCACAATCTGAGGGCTTCATATGAACATCTATGAATATTAAAGTGCTCACTACAAGGGGAAAAGAGGACGGATCTCGTCAAGGCAGATTTGTGTGTGTGCATGAGGGACAATGAAATAGACAACACGGTCTTTTCTCTTTTCTTCTCCCATTATCACCAAGACTTGGACAATCTCATGCTAAATATGGGAAGAAATCTTAAATACGCCGCTCTCACCAATGATTGAAACGGAGGACACATTTTTTTGTTGGAGGACACATTTTGTATACAAATACAACGATAAAACGATATGGAAATGAAAATGAAAAAGGAACTGTTTTGCTAAGGGTTTAAACTTAATAGAAGTCGTTGCAAAGGCAGCTTTAACTGATTATGTTATTTTTAATAAACATAAATATGTTTAATAAACACAATCATTTCGATTTTGTGATGGTCAAAATACTAATATTAAAACAGTCAACAATTGGCTTTTGTTTTCTTATATGTTTTGAACAAATCTGATTTTTATATATTTAAAAGTTACAAATAAACTTGATGTTTAAAAGTTTAGCAACTGGCTACGATTATTAATAATAGGATAAGCTATCCTCAGGTGGCTTGCATAAGCTGCATTGTCACAGTTTAGGTTACTTCGGACAACAGCGCAGCAGAGTGAGCAACTACTCATGCGGAGAGAGAAACCCCTTCCTCTCTCTCTCACTTCATCCTGACTCCCTCCCTCTTCTCTCTCCCTCTCTCTTCCCCCCTCTTTCCCTCTCTCTCTCACACACACACACACGCACTCAGACTGTGTGTTTGCATCTCACTTTCGTTCTCAGAGGGGGTGGCCCATTCGTGAAGACGTTTTCTATAGCGTAGGGGAGTGCCATTAATAACTAATTAGAACAGGGTCACGCCGGCCACATATAAGAGAACCTTGACTGCAGGACGAGGTGCATTTTAGACCCGAGCGTCCTACTCACAGGAATAAGACGATCACACAGATTCCCCCTTTTTAAAGCAAAGGAAGCAGTCACCGTCGTGTTCTCGCAAACTAATTTCCACTGGTAAAGTGATTTTTTTTTTATGCCATGGGTTCAGTACTGCCACCAGATGCTCTTTTGCTGAAATCGGGATACAAATCTCAGAGTCGCTCCTTGTCTGAAATCATCACCTCGGACATTCTGCACAGTTTCCTCTATGGCCGCTGGAGAAACGTGCTGGGGGAGCACCTTTTCGAGGAAAAGACTAGCAGCATCAGTCCCAAGACTGCCTTCACCGCCGAAGTGCTCGCACAGTCCTTCACCGGTGGTAAGTTGCCGTGCGATTCTGCAAATTAAATGTGTGTAAGTGTGTGCGGAATTTATCTCGAAACTGTGTAGAGAAGAGCCTAATTTGCCTATAGAAATAAAGAAGATATTGCATATTGGCTAGATATAGAGATTGAGAGAACATAGACTATTTTGTGAAGACTGTCTTGCGTGAAATAGCTAGGTTATGGAAAGACCGGATTTTTTTGTTTGCACGTGATGAAATGTTAAAATAACAATGACACGAAAGCCTTATTTGTCATACAAATATATTTTTATTTCAATCGCTTTTCGCTTTCATTGAGAAATTATATAAACCATTGATTGCAAATTGTTGTGACTGCCCTGTTTTATTTAAGTTCACCTTCTTGCATTATCACTACAATAAGAGAAGGATGACCCATTCGCTTGCAATAATTGACTAAACTAGCGTAAAAATACCCCTCATACTTATATTCTGAAAAACCTCCGTGAGGTCTTATCCTCAACGGGGCCCTCTGTCAAAAAGAATGAACCGAAAAAGTGAGAATTTATACTCTCCCACTGTTCAAGATTTCTTCCCAAGGTCCCCGTGACTTTTGCATTACTGTTCTCCAGCATTTTCCCACTTTGTCTCCTTTATTTCCACCCATTTAGCGCATTAACCCATTTCGTGCTTTGAGACCTTGCATTTAGAAGCTTGTTAGGCGTGTAACTGTTGGTGACTGAAAGAAGAAGGGTATTAAATTCATTTGGTTAACTTTGTGCTTGACCTGAGAAAGTTTCCACTTAAACCGAAGGGAGAGAAAGGTTCCCTTTCTTTAAGATGTCCCGGGTTTTATCCTGCATTCATCAATCTCCGGACAGTCTCTTTTCCTCTGTTGGCAGCTATGGGGCTCCAGCGCTTTTCTCTTTCTTTCGCTTTAATAGATCGCTGTTCCTGCGGTAATGCGCCATGAAGGCTAATTCTATTGCCATTCACAACATGTCAACCATCTAATCGCCTTTCCATTTTTTTGTTTGAGAAATTCCTGTGTCTTTTAAACAAGTCCTAGTTTCTTTCAGCGCAAATTTATTGCTACAAAGTTCTTAAAAGGATAATGAATTTGGAATTAGCCGTTTCTTTCCAATTGAGTTTAATGAATATCATTCAGAGGCATGACAAATTGCTGGACCTCGGGTAATACGGGACCATTTAACCTCGGTTCGGCCAGTCTTTTGGTGGACTCAAATAAAATTTCTTTGATTTTGACATTAAAGAAATCCGAGATTGTTCTTTTCACGCTGTCAAATGAGGTTGAAAATGCTTTATGTGGTCTTTTAATTTTACACAATATAGCTCTTTCAGCAATTTAATCGAATTAGTTAGCGGTAAAGATGTAGCCAGGCCTAATATTTCGTGACTGAAATAAAGTCTTGATGATTTGTTGCAAGATAGTAGACTATACTCCGGCTTGCTTATATTACTGCAGAACAGCATTAGACAAGAAATATGTAAATCAATGTTATAAGGGCATTTTTCAAAACGATTTTTATCAAATTTTATTCCAAATTGTGGACATACTTAAGACAGTTTAGATAAGCTATTTAACCTTACCTACATACCCTGCAAATATGAAATATAAAATGCTAGTATAAGACCGTAAAACTACAATAATTCCGCAGCCTATTTATATGTAGCCTAACTGTTTTTGTTCTCTGCAGAGGTGCAGAAGCTGTCGAGTCTGGTATTACCCAGTGAGGTCATCATCGCGCAGAGCTCCATCCCAGGAGAGGGCCTCGGGATTTTCTCCAAGACTTGGATCAAAGCCGGCGCTGAAATGGGCCCCTTCACGGGGAGAGTCACCTCTCCTGAACACGTGGATTTACTGAAGAACAACAATTTGATGTGGGAGGTGAGCATCTCTTTATTTCCATGCGTCTCATTCAGTAGGCCTACGCAGTGGCCTCTTCGCAGATTAGCGGCAGGCTAATACAAATGTCGGCTACACTATATCTTTATTAAAGGACAGCATCAGGAATGGACCGTTTAGGACAACTATTTTTTATCTAAGTTTTGGCACATAGAATTGTTCAGAAAGTAATTGTTCATAATATGTTTCTAAAGAGTTTCTAATTTTAGGGACCCATGTCGCCGTATTTTTTATTTTTTTTTACATTCCCACATTGTGCGTGTCCGAATTCATTCTTAACGTGTTGCTCTTGGTGCTCACCCACAGGTGTTCAACGAGGACGGGACGGTGCGATACTTCATTGATGCCAGTCAGGAGGACCACCGCAGCTGGATGACCTACATCAAGTGCGCTCGCAACGAGCAGGAGCAGAACCTGGAGGTGGTGCAGATTGGCAGCAGCATTTACTACAAGGCATTAGAGGTGAGACATGCTAATTTTAACTTCGACCTGGAAACGAATACACTGAATGAATTCTTCTGGGCAATGCCAGCGAGTCAAAAGGCTTCACTCTGTCTGAAGGACGCTGGCAAACTCTTGAACTGTTGCCTCATGATTGTTTCGGTGCCAGAACACCCAATACATCCACTGGCTCCAAAGAGGAATACATCTAACTACAATCCACCATTCCATAAGCAGTGCGTCTAAGATCCTGATTGATAGCAAGTGGTTGAAATGGAATTTAATTATTTTGGCCAACTGAACTAACAGAGTTAAATAATGTTGCCTCTTTTTCAAACAGACTATCCCCCCTGACCAAGAACTGCTTGTCTGGTATGGAAACTCACACAATACATTTCTTGGCATTCCTGGAGTCCCCAACATAGAGGATGAAAACCAGAAAAAGATCAGAAATGGTGAGTCACTCAACAGAAAATATAATGAGTGTGTGTGTGTGTGTGTGTGTGAGAGAGAGAGAGAGAGAGCGAGAGAGAGAGAAAAAGAGAGAGAAAAAGAGAGAGAGAGAGCGTGTGTGTTTGCATGACTTGAGCTGATCGTTGTCAGTGTAATTATAAGAACAATAGGTGTTATTAGTTAAGGTGCTCATCCCCTCTGTACGGCTGTTGGATGTGTCTTGCAGCACGAGAGCCTGTTGAACTCAAGATCTCTATCTCATCTGTCACTTACAATTGGACCCATTGACTGTGCTTAGTACTCTTTGGCACAGATCACAGATTACTGATCCATACCACTTAAACCATTCAGAGAGGGTTAAAAGAGGCGGATTGGTATATTGAGGCATATCGATGGAGATGTATTTTTTGTAATACATGAAATGCGTGCATACAGCAACAGTCATCTCAAAGCAGGCCAAACTGTGGTGCACCCTGAGGGATGGTGAAAAATGTTGAGGGTTAAAGTAGCAAGCGGTGCTCTGATGAACACAGGGGCATTCAATGACTTGCTTGTTGCCCAAGGCAAACATATAATATTAGCGCCCCCCCCCCCATGCTAGAGGGAGAACCTCTTTGGGGAGACATTGCGTCCTGCAGGTGTGGGGGTGGGGGCTGGATGTTGTTCTGCTCTGTCCCTATAGGTTGAGAGAACCTCAAGCATAGGGTTTTGTACAACAGGTTGGGCCAGAGCGAGAAGTTGCATGTGCAGTAGTCTACTTGAGCCTGTCTTTAGTGTTTGGTCCCCCAGTCAACCCCGAAACCTAACAACTCTATCTTTCCCTGTCTTCTCAACAGAGGATTCACATCACAGCGACGGCTCTTCTTCCTCCTCCTCTTCCTCCTCCTCCACCTCCTCCGCGGCCGCCCGCATGCGTTGCGTCATCTGCCACCGCGGCTTCAACTCGCGCAGCAACCTGCGCTCACACATGCGTATCCACACGCTGGACAAGCCCTTCGCCTGCCGCTTCTGCAACCGCCGCTTCAGCCAGTCATCCACGCTGCGCAACCATGTGCGCCTGCACACCGGCGAGCGGCCCTACAAGTGCGACGTCTGCCAGAGCGCCTACTCCCAGCTGGCCGGCCTCCGGGCACACCAGAAGAGCGCCAGACACAGGCCGGTGCCCGGCGCAGCTGGTGGGGCAGAGGCCGGCCCGGGCTCCTTTCCCACTCAGCACCCACAGATGGCGCCACCGCCTCCCATGCCCCATCCGGCTGTGTCCCTCGTCCACCACATCCCCACTATGGTGCTCTGATAGACACAAGGGATGTGCATTAAGTTTCTTCTCCCCATCATGCAAACAACACTGCACTTTACTGCTCACAGAGGAACACACAAGAACTCTGCACTCACAGTGTGGACTGGAGGCAGCCACCTAGACACAGACTGAGTCAGAGGTTAGGGAGGCATCCACTGATGGCTATGTGCTCTCATACGCCACCTCACGAATAAGCTTAATCACTTCATATAGTGGGTACATCTTAATCAGTATGTTACTGTTTTTCAAATGAGCTGGATCAAGGCACAGGAACATTTATCAACGAACGGTTCATTTAGAAAGAAGATACATGTCTTTTAATGGGTGTTGGTGATCCTGGATGTCCTAGAAAGTGTACAGTTTTAGCACTGTTGATAAAATTCTAGTAGAAAGTCTAATCAGAAAGCACAGGATAACTAAAGCACAATCAGCACAGTCCAGTTTTATATGGTAGCTACTTATTTAGGTATTCTATTATTAAGGCAAATCACAAAGAGCGTTTTAAAAGAAAAGTTAAAAAAATAATTTCCATAATGTCATTGCCCTGGCATCTCAGGAAAAAGTTGTCAAGACAAATTAAAACACAAAATAAAAGCAGTTATAAAACAAACTTAATGTAAATAAATACTAGGTAGAGCAACATTCATAAAGTATTGAAAATGGTCACTTTATCTGTGTTGAAAATTGCATTGGATTTATTGTAAACAATGTATATATTGTAAATATGTTTGTACTTTCCTTGAATAAATAAATTCAACTTTGAATTGCAATTGTGGTTTTCTTTTTCCCCCTGGTCACTGTCTGATACCAATTTACAAAGGCTGTCTGATAGGCTATGTTACATTGAAAATATAAATGATTCACTGTTTTCTCTCTGAATAATGGGGAGGTAAGTCATAATGACTAAATAGTAATAAGTCACGATATGCAAAAGGTTAGTCGTAGCCTATATATCACTGACTTAATGGACAACCAAGTCAGCTTTCATTCATCCACAAGATATTTTAATCAATTATCAATGTTTTTAAAATATAGATATTTTTAAAGTAAACTACGCCAGCTCCTTTAATTGGACCTCATTGGTTTTTACCGTTCACTTTCGCTGATCCTTCTGAGCACAAGGACGATCAAAATGTCCATACGATGCCCCTAGTGTATGAAAACAGTACCGTCTGATTTATCAGAACTGACTGTTGAGATAAGATAGTATAACTGCATTGACTAAACTGTCCTCTTTTCAGTCAATTTTGCTACATTGAAAACGTTCATCCGAAAGGTGGCAAATGTCAATCAATTCTGTACGTTTTACTTGAGTCAACCTACAACTCCTGAACACGTCCTCAACTCTCAAGCACTCTCAACTCTCAATATTTTTTTGAACTTTGTGCAGTTGTTAACATTCAATCCCCATTAATTTACTTTAGCCTTATAATAGGCCTACTAGGCTACATAGAGCGAAATTAGTGAACTGATGGGCACATGATTTCCTTTGGCTTTATTTAAGAAACTATGAACGACGAGAACGACATGTAGCGCTACCTTTTACATCATCTGATGTAAACAACATTTAGTTTTTTCCGAAATCTGGTCGATGTAATAGTTTAACTAGTAACTCCAGTTCTATTCTACAATGACAGAAATTTCAATTACAGGCTAGGCCTATATGACAACTGTCCGCCAGGTGGCAACAGATCCCATAACAAGTCCAAAGATTGCACTACTGTAAACATTGGTGGTAAGGATTTGACATTTATTATTAACCATAATACAATTATTCTGAATTCAGAGAGAAACTTCGTTTCAGAAAGTCCCTCCGAAGACGACGTGGCTTTCCTGTAGTAATATATAGGCTATGTTGCTTCTATGTGACGTCATCAACAAGCGTCTCTAACAACATCACCCTGCCGAAGCATGGCCGCGGACATGAGATTGCCGACTGTTCGGAAGCAAGTATCCCTTTCTGGTTCCAAAAGTGCAATAGCCAGCCTTGTTGTTCCTGGAGATGTTATAACAACAGACACTGGGTTTATGCGGTGAGTAATTTTAACACACTGAAACTGAGTTGTTTAAACCTCTTAGCTTGTACTTAATGCTAACAGTAGACACTAATGAACCTGATTTGGCTTTCATTCATTGACTGTCAATAGCAGTTCTGAATTGTTTTTGTTCCCTCATTAAATTATATGAGAATATATTCAGCTCTTCACATTATGTATGTTCAGAGTATATATGATCACAATGATTAGATTGTTCGATCCTTTATTGTTGTAAGTAAGTTATACTAGCTTCATTACATGCGCTTCGAACTCTTTAATTAGTTTTAAATGAATGTTGCAGCCGCGCAACTTAACTTGATAGTAATATAAATATCTGCCGTTTGAGTGACACACTTTCATTTGTACGAGGATTGCTTGGAATGGCAAAATTTGGTTGACAGAAGGTGTGAGTGTGTCTCACAAACTTGTCATTGAATCTCATCTATTCGCTTTGTTTCACAGGGGCCATGGGACCTATCTAGATGAAGAAAAACTCACTGCCTCTGTTGCTGGGGAGGTCGAGAGGGTTAACAAACTAATTTGCGTGCGTCCTTTAAAGACCAGGTAGAGTGATCTATAAACAGTTGCACAAATGATGCTTCAGATAGGAATCTGACATGCCATTTTGATAATGAGACTCCCTAGAACATGATGTCAGTCCACTTGTATGTTAATACATATACAACACTAAATGGTTGGTTTCCAGTCTGATGAACCTGGTACTGGAGAATTAAATGACTTATCTTCTTTTTATGTGTCCGCAGATATAATGGTGAAGTTGGTGATGTGGTTGTTGGAAGGATTACGGAGGTACAGTACGATTTGTTTGTCATTTTCTGTGAATAAAGATACTCATGACAGACACTCAAACGCTTGTTCTCCCTGTGTAGGTGCAACAGAAGCGATGGAAAGTGGAGACCAACTCCCGCCTGGACTCTGTGTTGCTCCTCTCTGCCGTGAACTTACCTGGTGGAGAGCTGGTAGGTCTGGTGTATAGACAGGCTTGAGTACTCCATGTTACATAATCACTTTTCGTGTGTGTCTGTTTGATATAGTAAACATCATTTTAAAGAGGAATACAGTCTGATGGCTTTTATCTTTTAAATCCGATTTTACAAACTTACCTGCACAAGTATATCCAACATATGTAGTTTTTCAACTCTGATGGCTTAAAAAAGCAACTGTGCTCAAAATGTTTATTTTCCCCCCCATAATCTTTAGAGACGACGATCAGCAGAGGATGAGTTGTCCATGAGAGACTACCTTCAGGAGGGGGACCTCATCAGTGTATCCTTTGGACAGAATCTGGAATTTTCAGAATGGCCATTATGGTAAGACCCCTAAGTGCACTTCCTAAATTCAGGGACAATCACAGAATTTGTGAAGTCATTGTTGTTAAGGCAAAGTGCTATAGGTTTAAATGGTGAAAGAGGGAACAAAGCATACTAATATCAAAGGGATATTTTTTAAGGTTTTTGAATGTCCTTGAAATATGAATTATTCTTGTATGTTTGTTATCTATTCCCAAGAATTCCTAATTAACAGTAACAGACATGATGTGGACAGTTATTATGAAGATGACAATGCTTCCTTATGTATTAACCTGAATGTTTTGGTGCTGTTTTTCTCTGGGGAAGAAAGAGGGCACCAGTTAACCATGGTCTTTTCCGTGCTAGCTTACAATCTGCCATGAGTCCACTGAAACTGTTACTGATTACGTAAATATATAATGAGTTTCATTCATAGCCATTGTCTTAATATGGGATGTGTGTAAATAATAAATAAATCAATGTAGCTGGCACACCAGCTTGGGAAATTACTGGGTACCCCACCCTCGTAGAGGATTTGGATTCAAAGGCTGTGTGGAATGAACACTTATCACCATGATCATGTGAGGTTCTTTCTCATCCATTCAAATCAGCTGTTACAGCTTTGATGATATGAAGTTTTTTCCAGTGTGGTACCCAAGGGCTTTGTGAGACTCTAGGTCATATCTGACTTCACTTGTGACTATCCACTCAAAGTCAAAGTTCTCCTTAACTGAGCGTCCCTACAAGGCCGAGGTGCAGGCTGTCTTCTCTGACGGAGCGCTCTCTCTCCACACACGCAGTTTGAAATATGGAAAGGTGAGTACCTCTGTTAGGTGTTCATACGTATCAATTCTGAAAATTCTGCACATTCTGGCATTTAAAGGCATTTCTTATTTCTTGGATATTAAACTTGAATGTCTTGATAAGCCTCACTGTATTCTTGCATCAATATTTACAACAATTTTATCCTTTTTCTTCTTAGCTGGGTCAAGGTGTTCTAGTTCAGGTGTCCCCTTCGCTTGTGAAGAGGCAGAAAACCCACTTTCACTACCTGCCCTGTGGGTCTTCCATCATATTAGGGAACAATGGATTCATATGGCTCTACCCCACTCCCGGACAACAGGACGAAGATGCTGGAGGATACTACACCAGCATAGAGGTAAGACCATTAGAGTTTAGAGTCATGCAACAACCTCGGTTTTACTGTTTGAACTGTATTTGCAGATATGGACATTATACCCACAGTCATTTCTACACACTCTTTAATATAGTGCAAATGAATGCGTGTTAAAGTGATGTTATTTTATGCTAGCAAAACTTCAGAATCAAATACATTGATTCAGGTTTTATGGCTGGTGATCTTACATTTCTTTCTGTTATCATTCTGCACCTTTGAATCTCTTACCTCTCTTTATTCTCATGTTTGCGATTCCCCTCTAAGCCCGTAACCCTGTCAGATCGGGAGGTCATATCCCGACTGAGAAACTGCATTCTTGCCCTGGCTGCCCACAAAGTCATGCTGTTTGACACAAGTGTGCTGTACTGCTACGAGTCCTCCCTTCCACACCAGGTAAATGGGCTGCTGCAAGTTGTCTTGACGATGTGGAATAATGCCCATTCCATTCAATTTTGTAGTTCTAGTTCTCAAGTTGATTAAATAACTTAATCGGATGTCTTCCATGGACACATATTTCTCCTATCAGCAGTGTTAACAGAGTTCTCTGATTTCCATTGTTTTAGATTAAAGACATTCTAAAACCAGAGGTCATGGAAGAAGTGGTCTTGCAAACAAGGCACCGGCTGGCAGACCAGGAAGGTTGAGACGCGTGTTGCGTGATGGATGACGTTCTGCCTCTTTACACACCCCTGACTGCAATACTAAGGCTAAGGCTTCTCTGCATTCCAAGCAAGCTGACCCTTAACAACAGTAATTTGTATACTGTAAAATAAGTTCCATGGAAACATTTGTCATCACCGTCATTTCCTTCAGTTGTTGAAATGGACTTTAGAGGATACTGCCATTCAGTGAAGGATGGTGTATTATAACTTTTGTATGTATTCTTGTAAAAAAAAAAAAATCTTGTAAAAACTAAATACTGAAACATCCATGTTCAGAATGAGGGTTTTATTTCAAATATGATGTTTATAATGTAGACAGCATATTACAGTTATTTTGTTACAGGTGGACATGTGTAAGACACAAACCAAAAGAAACAGTTATGACACGTTAAAAGCAGGCTGAATGTTTTATCCATTGCAATCTCACACAGTATCGCACAACATTTTAGGAATGTCTCTCACATTGTGGGTTGGTCTGGTAAAGACTTTTCAGTATTTTACTTGCATAGTCCTTCTACAATTTAAGCAGTTTTTCATTCCTAAGATTCCATTGTTAAGACAATTACAGTAATTTGGAATGCTATCTGAAGTTCATACTATGTATTTGAACTCCAAAATGACTGCGTTTCTTGGTTACGTACCACACTGACCCTGTAGCAAGTGGAGGGAATTGCACCCAAAAAAATGTTCCTGGGTCTGTTCATGTTGGCGCACGCACACATATTCTGACGTCAAACGTATCCCACCCCCATACGAAGCTATCCACCTTGCGTACGGAAATATGGCGGCGGAGACGACGGCTGTTTGAGTAGCTACACTTTCATTGCTCCTAAATTAATGAACAAGCAATGCAAAGTAGAAGGAAAACAAGAAAGTACAACGCAACGTCTGACCATTTCATATGTCGAAGGGGGGTTGAAAAAAGTGCCTGACAACACCGTGCCAAACTTCAGAAGGACAGGGTCAGTGCTTTGGTTAGTGCCCCGGGTCCGGGCTGTGGAGCCCGGGATAGAAGGACGGGAAGGCTGGACACGGAAGTTGGAGAAATACTCGGGAACTCAGGGCTTGGTGTTTGCTGAGCCCAAGCATGTTTCAGGTCGTAACTTAGGAATCAGTCAAGGTGATAACTACTCGGTCAGTGGAGTTTTGAGGTAACTTTGGGGTATTTAAAGAACTTCTAGCCAAATAGCACGAGTGAGCAGTTGCCTGTGTGTACCCAAAATCTCGCGCTGCCGACTAGCTAGCTATAGCATAATCGATAGCTCAAGCATTCCAATAATCAAAAGCATTGTATCGAATTCGACCAATTCGCGTAGTCAAAGATAGCTTTGAAAACCTAATGCAATCGCCTGATGGCTTTTGAAAGTCTTTGATACTTTTTATAGTGAAAGTTATCTATCGGTGTAATGTTTGTACTTGGGGACCGAGTTGATGGTAACCTAGCTTCTATGCCAGGCAAGCCAACAATGCTAACTTATCACAAATTAGCAAACTAGCTCGTGCCTCTTTATTACTTAAACGGGATCTACAATGTCACGAAGTCTTTTTCAGTGTGCAAATTAGTCACACTCAGACTGTGTCGGACCCTCTATGCATATTGTAGACAGTGAAAGTCTAATGGTTCCCCCGCTAAAGTGACATGTTCTGTAAATGCCAAATATTAAGTTAGTTGTGGTGTCACAATTTGAGGAACATACAGCTATGTAATACTGTTGCAATAACTTCTACAAAGTTAGTTCTGTCTTTGACACCTGAAGAGGAAGTACTCTACGTTGAGGACCTCTACATTCTCTTTATGCCTCATCTTACTAAATGGCATGCTGTCAAAGGGCACATATCACATCCTGGACAGTGGGCACTATAACAGCGTGTGGTAAGGGAACTGCCTCAGAATAGATTACTCTTATATACAGCATATGTTAGTGTACATAACTGTACCAGGTTGTCTACGAAAGAAAATCTGGAAAATTGATTTGGCCATAAAGTTATTTGTGACCACCCAGGAATCCACCAGTCTTTTTTAGTTGTGGTTCTTGGTTACCATGGCTGAGCAGGCTTGTTAATTAGTAATAATGTACTTCTATCACTAACATCCTCAGTGAAGGACCTTTTAGCTCTGTCATGAACACTAAACGGGTAGTATCTTGTAAAACAAATGCCTTATTGAAACACAGTGGTATACACTATTAAGGAAAGATGGTTTTACTTTATTAATAATGTATACATTTAAAAGTTCTTGTAGCTATTGGATGTTGATCCTGTAGGCCCTTATCCTGCAATACACAAGTGCATGGACCAGGTGTCCCATTAAACCTGTCACTGGACTGGATGTCATCAACATTCACAGCAGTCAGTCTATATATGCATTTAAGAATGGACTACTCTTGAGAGGCCAATGCATGAGGCAGAGGATAGGCTGTCACAGTGCTTTAGCTGCCGACTAAACAACCACCTCAGCCATCGCTGCCGCCACCACCGTCGTCTACAACAGCATCAAGAAACTTTTCACCATCCCTGGCGGTGGAATGCGAGTGTAGTCCACCTCATTTTACAAGTCCGCCTCCCTCCTTGGTCGCCACCAGTGCCCAGACTGAAGCACCCAAGGCTGGCCAAGCCACGGAGGGGCTTCCTTCCCTTTCTTTCCTGGGGGGGTCTGCTGCTTCCCCTTCCCCTGCTGCCTGCCCCGGCTGCAGGCCTGGCTCCGGGCCCTTATGGGGCAGCAGCCAGGGAAGTTAGTCGGGGACCAGAGGAGGACCAGTCTGCCGACGCTGCCCTTCATCAAGGGTGGGAAGAAGGATGGAGGTTCGTCGCGGCATGGGGCACACAACTGTAACATCTTTGTGGTACACGGTAAGACATTACACCCACCCTTCCCTCGGCCCACTCCAAAAGCATCAAGTCGTCTTCCTTTCCTTGTTTTTTAGTGCAATTATCCGAGGCTTGTGTTGTTGTCTTGTCTGTCTCTGTTGATTGTGTGGCAGAAGCAAAGTCCTTCTAGAATGTAGGGATGTGCAACAAAACAGAACCTGCCTCTGTGCAGTCTGTCTGTTTGGGGCTTGCTGCAACTATGGCCTATCTCTCAATCTCTACCATAACACGTGTCTGTTGGTGTGGGCATGGAGAAAAGAATGTGTGTAGCTGTCCGTCTTCGTTTCCTCATTCAACCCCACTCTGCAACTCCATCAGTCCTACTCTGTAAATCTCTGGCCACAGTCTGCTGAGGATATTGATAGTGATGTTCACAGAGTCAGCAAGACAGCAGACAAGATTAGGCCTAGTTTGTGGTCAGCTGCTATTCGTATAAGCACAGAATGAAAAATGTCTGCATGTAATGTGTTGAATGGGTTCCAGAGATGGACTGTGTGATTATGTTATACTTGCATGTTGTTTTGATTATTTCCCTGTGGGAGAAAGATCATTTCAGACTCAGTTTAACTGTTTGGTATGGGTTGTCTCATGAGTTGCCATGGTTGCATTATTGGTCACATTCTTCTCTGTGTGGTCAGGATGAGAGTACTGTCAGGACATCTCCACCATACTATTGGAAAGTTGTGAAGAATTTTAATGTAGTGATGATTAATTATTATTCTGATGTTGCAATCTCTGTTTCACTTGACATTGTCATAAGATTGTTTAGGAGGCATTGGGGTATAACTCCTGAGCCTGGTTGCTGAGACTTTGAGAAATTGAGACTTTGTCTGAGGAACCTCAACCTCATGTTCGGTGGGATGCTGGATTCAACCCACTGGCAGCTGCCACCCAGGTTGTTGTCTTTGACCGTAGGCATTTCCCGGATTGTCATGTCGGGATTAATCTTGTGTGTGTGTGTGTGCAACTAAAGTGCGTGGGTGGCTGAATGTCTCTGCAGCTCTGTGGAGTCCATGGTTTTGTCGATTATGAATCTGTGGCCAAACAAGACTTAGTGTGCCAATGACTAACATTCCATGACATGAGCTTGACCGGCTTTACCCCGTATCCTGTGTTGTGTTGGAGAGGCTCCCTGGAAAGGGAAGAGAAGCGGCCTCTGCCTATATTTGCCAGGCTGAGACCTAGACGTGTGCTGGGGGAAGGTTGAGGGGAATCTTTGGTGCCTTTCGGAACTGGCTGACATACCATCCGGGAGAGGGTGAAAAACACTCACATGCACACACTCATTCAGACACGCACACACACACACACACACACACACACATTGTAGCCCTTCCTCTTCCTATAACGCGGATCATTGTCATGGCAAGCAGAGGAGCTTGGATTCCAGCTTGCGCAACAGAGGGGGTGGGGGTTAGAGACAGACAGACAGAGAGACAAACACAACATTGGTATGCATTTTCAGAGGGAGAGAGAGAAAAACATTTGGGCATGCAATGAGCGAGGGAACAAATTATGTATCTGGATTTTAAGAATGAGAGATTAAACATTAATATGCATTTTAGGGAAAGATTAACACAACCACATTGATGAGCATGTTTTTTTTGAGAGAAAGAGAGAGAAAGGTAGATTAAGTCAGATAACCATAAAAACAGCATGTATTCTGTTAAAGACAGATGTATGAAATGTTTTTGCATGCATTTTGATACATACAAATAAGCAAACAAGCAAATTACACTGTCTGAAATTAACCTAGAGAGAGAAGAAAAAATAATCTAAGCTGACTGGTACCATTTTAGGATCAGGATTATTATAATTGTTTTGCCTGTGTGTGATAGAGAGAGAGAAAGTGAGTGTGAGTGATGAGGTGAATGGGTTACAAGTGGTGTCTTTCATACTCCATATGAGTCACCACAAGTGAACGGCCCGGCAGCAGTGGGGTCTCGGATCATCTCCTCAGCTCAGCACCATGGGGGCCGATGCAGGGCCTCCTATCCTATCACCTTCTCAGCTTTAGCTGTCTCTGTAGCGCAGGGGCAAGCAAAGACCTGTCTGCCTCTGTGTGTGTGCGCCTTGGCTCTCTCCACGGCTTGGTATACATCCCAACCAGTAGAGTGCATTACAATCTCTTACAAAACTCAGAGCCCCTGGAGGTGGCATACATTTGCTTCAAAAATGAAAAAAGGAAACTCCCATTTATTCATTCCATACAGTTTAGACTTATCTGGTCTGAAGAGTAAGTATATAAAAAACTCAGTCAGATCCCTGAACAACACTAATAACATTTCAGAATGTCTACAACATAATCAATGTTCATAAACACGACATTTCCGCACTTAACCTTGATACTGTCTGTGTTTTACGAAGTTTTATTTGATTCATATCCTGAGTGTACTGCTAAAGTGGTTTTACTTCTCTGTCTTTTATTTCCTGCTTATGCAGGCTGGTGCATTGTGAGTACCTCTGTAGTGCTGACTGCTAGTCTTACAGGTGGCAGCAGAGGGTAAGTGGTCTCACCAACAGGACGGCCAGTGAACAGAGATAGCAACACAAGGGTTTTCCCACTGAATACCTCTCCATGATTTATGTATCTCGGTTGAGAAACTCTGCTTCAGCTTCGGGGGTTTCAGCTGCAAGAATTTAGTTTGTTGTCATCAAGTTTCATGAACAGTCTGAGAGGTGTGTTGGGCGGAAAAACACACAACGGCCCTCACAGAATGTGGGGTTTGTGCCATGATATCGTGTTAACATTGTTGGATCCAGCATCAGTAACAGCAGCAGGGGAGAGAAAAAGTCACAGAATGCATCAGAAAATCCACAGTGCCTGAAGCACTTTTGAAAAGGTGATAGCGGTTAAATAAAATAAAACTGTCATCACAATCAAAGCATTATTTATTTACATTTAATAATGAAAGCATTCACAATAATCACTCATTCAGCAGGGGATGTTCATAGAAACAGCTGTTTAGGGCTAGCATCTATCTCTTTCTCTCTCTCCTACAATGGGGGGGCAGGGGGGGCGGCAGCTAAGAAACCCAACTATGTTACGTGGTCTGTCTGTCTGTCAATCTATCTCCTCTGCTCTGTTTCAGTACTATTACAGCGTGGCACCTACACACAACAGGCATCGCTCTTACTAGCAGTGCTTTTGCTGTCTGCGATGCTGCTGCTAATATCCCCACCCTGTTGATCCACCAAAACAGATTGACGGGCTGGTTTGAAGAGACCAGAACAGTTGACCAGTTTCCTCCCTGTTGCTGAGGTTCAAATCGCAGTAACATTAGCTCTGGTGACGTCCCATATGTTTTTTTCAGGGTTGACACTATAATGATTAGCTGTTACAAAAAGAGGACCATAACTGATATTTCAAGCAGATATTTGGATGCTTTTAATGTGATTTTCAAAGAAATGGGTTCTAACGACATGAATTCTTTGAATGTTTGGCACTTGCTAAGATCTTCTTTGAATTCATCTAAAGCAGGTTTAATTCTTCTTAGAACATAGGCTACAATAATGACAACATTTGGCATTATAGGCCATCTGTGAGGGTTACATTTGAGCCCCAACGCGTTTGAGAGCGTGCAGGTTTGAATGAGACTGTGTACAAAAGAGAGACAGGGACTACTAAAAGGCGGCTAATATTGACATTATCTTATTTTGGCTACACAACAGATGCCTATTGCTATTTGAAATGCATTCAATTGTCGGACCAACGATGACGATTTTTGGATTAGAAACAAAGCAAATCGATATATCATTAAGTATTAAAAACCAAACCTTACAACTAGTCTTAAAACTAGACTTTTCTGAAGCTGCGGAGAGATTCTAGGGCCCATTAGCTCAGTCATTTATGTGAATTTTTCCAAAACTATGGAAACTATCAACATAGAACTATCCACTATCAAGAAGTCAGTATCTTTTGTAATTGGTAAACGATAAAGGCTGTCCTTAAAAAATTTACATCATATAAGTGTTTTATCTCTTGGAAGAGGAGTTCTGTTGCAAATGATGAACATTTCTCATTCTTCCTATTCACTAGTGTCACCTCACCTCAGTTCCATGGTAATACAATTTTCCACAAGAAAACCGGAAGAGTTCATCTGAAGATGAAGGATGAATTACTTTCATGTTTTCAACCACAAAGAGTAATTAGTAGCTAAACGACACCTAACAGCTCAGACTTATAATTGGAACTTGATTCAGAGCATTCACTTAGAGGCTTTGCTAATACCCCAAACATCTGCCATCAAGTATTTCCGGATATCAAGAAAAGGTGGCAAAGGCAACTGGAGAGACACAAGCAGAAGAACAAAGTGATCCATGAAGCTCCCCGAGATGTGGCCTGTCATCATCATATTTAATATCTAAGAGGGGGGTTAGGATACCTACGAGATAGAGCTGGACAGTCAACCCAAAATCCACCAATACAGTCTCTGCTAATCTCTTACTGACCAATATTCAGTTATCAGTAATATATACCCAATATATTAGGTTGTGATTGTTTTTATGATAAATTATGAAGAGAAAACATACAAAACACATAACTTTGCACGTCTCATAACTTTGCAAGTCTCATAACTTTGCATGCTGATGTTCTTTAAACAGATCATAATATTTGCCACGGATGGTTACAGCCCCAATGGCTTATATGTAAGTTAACCATTTTGAAACTTCCCAAAAAATGAAAAATTGTTGTGAGACGAATCTGAAAATTTCATTCTGTTATTTTGGGTCGTCTTGACCAGCCCTTCTTATGAGGATGTGCGTTGGCGTCACAGGCTGATTGGCTCCAGAGATGAAGACGTGATGGTACACACTTTGTTTTTGATCTGGAATTAAGATAAAATCTACCTATGACCAATAAAAAACCGGCCCCAATTATCTTATGACAAGATAATAGGTCAACCCCTGGTATTGACCGTGGCACAGTGGATGGGCTGCAGCATTTTTTTTCTTCTGGCTGGAACTTGTGGAATCTGTGCAGTCTAGACAGCAAAGCTCCCCCATGATTCCTGCGGATCTTGAAGACGTGGGTTTATTTTCAACTTGGGGGCGGGGGGGGGGGTGGCACCTCCTGGTAAGTTTTGGGGTCGGCTTGTCGCAGGCCAGCTGCTGGGTCTTCATGTCTGGGGCCAGTCAGCCAGTGACGCCATCGCACACCCTCGTAAGTAGGGCTGGTCGAGACGACCCAAAATAAATTAGGAAAATTTCAAGTTTCAAAATGCCTAACTTAAATTAAAGCCACCGGGAAAGTAACCATCTGTGGCAAATATGATGGTCTGTTTAAAAAACATCAGCATGCAAATTTATGAGTTTTTTTAACATAGGATTTTCTGTTTTGTATGTTTTCTCTTCATAATTTATCGTAAAAACAATCACAAGCTAATATATTACGATATCTAGATATCGGTCAGTAAGAGATTAGCAGAGACTGTATTGGTGGATTTTGGGTTGATTGTCCAGCTCTACCTCGTAGGTATCCTAACCCCCCACTTAGGTTTAAAATAAGACAGGCCACATCTCGGGGAGCTCCATGGATCACTAGAAAGAATGAGAAATGTTCATCATTTGCAACAGAACTCCTCTTCCAAGAGATAAAAACACTTAATTGATGACACTTTTTCAAAGACAGACTTTATCGTTTTAAAATTAAAAACATACCGACAACTTGATAGTTCGGCAGGATTTTGGGGTACAGTTTGATGTCTGTTTCTTCCTAGGACATTTTATGAGGTGAATTCCAGAGCCCACCTCCTTGAGCAATAACAGTGTTCTTTGCCCTTACTGTAAATGACTATTTTCTGTGTCTCCGCCTGGAGACAGTGACTCAGTGTTTTGGCTGATCAGGTTCTTCTGACCACCTGGAGGAGGATCTGTCAGCACAGCCACTTGTGCCTGAGCCCAGTTGAAGATTGACAAAAGCAGGTGTGGATGGGAGGCCGAGGTGGTGGGGGTGATGTGGGTGGGTGGGGAGAAGCTTTCCGTAAGGCCAGCCCCTGATCTTTACTCCTCCTGGGGGTAGAGCTTCATGAGTGAGGCTAGCAGCAGAGGCCTTAGGACCTCAGGGTCACGGCTCTACACCAGACCAGGCCCAGCTGCTCAGCACTGCACTTAAGCCCATCTGTGCTTTGCTACAAGATCAGAATGGCTCTTTGACTCAGCACATTTCTCTCCATGTGTTTGCCTACGCATTTCAAACACCCAGTTGTCCTTTTGAAGTGGTCCCTAAGACATACCTTATGTGCTCTTTTGTGGTGTCTCAGGCACATAGCACTGCAGAATGCTGTGCAGTTGCTCTGAGCTAGTTTAGGGGTTTGGAGTAGCAGCTGTGTCTCCAAAGTAATTCCTTTGGGCCACCAAATTCCATTACTTTGTGGCCAGCCTAACTAGGAGTGAATTAGCTTGGACTAAACATTGACCCTGTGTTGCAGTAAGCATTATAGCACGGTTTTGTGATGAAAAGTGTTGTATTTTATTGGCTTTTTGGGGTTAAAACCAAAATGCTTTGGGTGCTTGTGTGGTCCTGAGGCTCAACTGGTAGAGCAAGATCATGGGTTAGATAACCAAGGACCACACATCGTGGTGATCAAATGCACGTCTGTTATGTAAATCGTTTTGGAGAGAAGCTTCTGATATGTGAATTAATGTAATGCCATAAGCCAGTTGTCCATCTTAGGGTGAACAGCATACGCACATCCCAAAATCATAATATACTAGAATGGCAAATGTCCACACAATATATCTTATGTAATGTATCTCGCAATGTAAACGAAAGTAATCATTTGTGGATCCGCTCCAAAATGTTAACCCCTTCACCAAGTTTCATGAAAATCGGCTTAGTATTTTTTGCGTAATCCTGCTGAGAAACAGAAAAATGGCAACAAAAACATAGCCTCCTTTGCGGAGGTAATTACACCTTTTGAGAAGTTGTTGGGAGCAGCCAGCCAATCAGAGACCTTCTGAGAAACATATGAGTAACAGCTAGCCAGTCATAGGTCTTTTTAGGATCCTACGTTGTCCAGCCAGCCAATCAAAACTCTTCCCCTTTCATCCTCAGAGCAGCAGACCGGCTCTGAGTTCTAAAGTCTATTTTGCAGAGGAGAGGAGTCTTTAGTCTCTCTGAGTTAGACACGGGGCAAGCCACAGCAGCGAAGTCAGGAACGTGACCTCCACTGCATTCCTCTCTCCATAAACTGGCGCTGCTCCTCCTGTCTCCCTCTTTCTGTTTCTTTATCTCGCCACTCGCTCTTACACTGTTCTCATCTAGCTTGCTCTCTCTCGCTTTCTTTTCCCTCTCTCTTTCTATGCTTTCATCCTTTGTATCCATTTTTGTCTTTTACTCACTCTTCCTCTCTGTGTTCGTCTACTCCTCTTCGTGCCTTTAACATAGGGGAAGAGAAAACAACCTCGAGGTACATGGCCCTGTCTGCTGCCATTAGTGTCAAAGAGACACACTCACATTACAGAGGCAGCGCCAGCAGTGCTTAAGGCCACGATACTGATGGTACACTTTTTGCTACCTGCAGATGTCACCCACTAGTGTTCTAAGCATATCCTACCTATCCTATAGAGTACTCTGTATTTTTCATCAATGCTAGAGATTATTTTTGTCATTATGCTGCCTTCAAATGGAAACAGAACTGCAGTTAAAATGGATGCCCACTGAGTACAGTCTGAATGCCAAAAACGTGGGATAATAATGAAAACTTGTGTTTGCACACCGTGTCATTTTTCCCATACAAATATGAAGTTGACATTAGAAATAATGTGTCTCTGAATGTTGTGCACATTGTGGTTTGAGTTAGTCTGTCAATGCTGTAGTCTATATTCCCAGCAGTTTATCCCATCCATCTTTTTTCATTTGAGAGTTTTAAAGCCGAATTCCAGCACATTGAGTTGTATGAACAACACTTGAAATGTGTTAAGAAATAAAACCCTCCAGATTCTGCCTATAATGTTTATAGCTGTGGCCAGAATCCAGGCTCTGCTTGATGTGGTGCTCTTGCCATTCTTGCGATTTTCTCCAAAAGATGAGCACAGTTGCATCAGGAAGGCTGAGCTATCAGAATATCTGTTTTCAATTGCGGAATTATGAGTTCAGCCATGGAAATTCACGTAAATGGCATCTAAAGGATTTCACAGAATTTTAGCCTATCCGTAAGGATTTTCTCTTTCGAGTTCCATTCACTTTAATTAAACAATTCACAATGTTAACTAGTGTTGGCTAGCAGCAAGTCAGCCAAGGTAAGCCATATATCAGCTACTGGAATTGTTAACAAGTAAATGTGTCATTCATTACGGCCAAGCTCAAATGAACAGTTAAAAAGTTATAGCTACAGCTTAACCTTGTTCAAAACTCAGCAGGTATGTTTTTGTTTTGCCACTGACTAGTTGGCTAATGTTAGCTTTATGGATAACACATTTATTTAGATTAAGGTTATTTAAAGTTGCTTACAATTTGCCATAAATACATATATTTGTTCTTTTCTTTACAGATTTAATATCTGTTTCATATGTTAATATCAGTTACAGCAACAGAGCTGTGTTCAAATAACGTACAAATAGATATCTTTAGTTATACAAAATCTTTACATTTTTGACCCATAAAAAAGAAGTGCTACCACACGAAGATGTGTTGTTGATCAGTATCTTAATTTACCGGGACAATTTATATCAGTATCTGAATTTAACAGTTAAGACAATTTAGACAGTTTAGATAGAATTCACGAATGCCAAAGCCCTTGCATAGTCTTTGTCTATTTTCCTGAAGGAGTAGAAATGAGATCATGTGTTGCCACTGCTGTAGAGATGTGAAGCAGAGTTACACCTCTAAATGTCCAATCGACTGTGTTGTTGGTGTCCAGCCATGGTGGTCCACTGTGTTGGAATGGGCCTGTGCTCATTCTGTTTTTAGAGCAGGATGCTCAGAGTGGGTCGCCGTGGAGACAAGGGTGGGAGGGAGAAAACTGGGTCTCTTTTGCTCTACATCTTGCTCTTTTTTTGACTCTTTTGCTCACACACACACACACATAAACACACACATGCATGCACACTCTTGTTCACCTCTCATTCTGTCACCCCCCCCCCCCCCCCCCCCCACACATCTCTTTCTATTCTCACTCCATCATTCTCTTGCTTTCTCTTTCTGCCCCCCTTTCACACCCTCGCCTGCAGTATCGCTGTCTCTTACTCATTTTCTCTCCTGGGTTGGGGCGCGCTGAGCCAGTGCAGCAGAGCGGGGTTTCATCATCACAGCCAGCATGAGGAGGCCAGTCGGCCCTCTGGAGGGCCGCAGAAACAATAGCATTCCACAAAAAAAGTCCCCAGATGAGTGAGTGTGTGTGTGTGTGTGTGTGTGTGTGTGTGTTTCCCTCTGTAAAGCAACGGTAGGACTCACTTAACCAGACATCACTCTTAAAATCGAAACACTGGGCCCAGCCGGTGTGTGTGTGTGTGTGTGTGTGTGTGTGTGTGTGTGTGTGTGTGTGTGTGTGTGTGTGTGTGTGTGTGTGTGTGTGTGTGTGTGTGTGTGTGTGTGTGTTCCACATCTTAAATCAGACACATGGTCGGTGTGAGGGAGGAATGCAGTGTCGGGCCTTCCGTGGCACTCTGCTCTCGGACACAAAGCCTTTCTTCCACAGATTGTGCTCCACGTCTACTCTTACATCAAGACCCTGTGAGTGGTGAAGGCCTCTTCATTTCTAGTGTCCCCATCTGAATGGTCCAAGTACAGTTAGTGGTTGAGGATGATCCCTGCTGCTTGTGTGTGTGTGCGTGTGTGTGTGTGTGTGTGTGCATGTGCGCGCAGCACCAGACTTTCTCTGTGCTTTGCACGGCTGGTGTAGGCACCAGTGCTCACCCACTCTCCTGCAGGACGGAGGAGGGCTGAGCTGCTTCGCATCTGGTTTCACTCAGACACAAAGGAAAGGGGGCCGAGAGAGAGAGAGCGCAAGCAACAGGGAGGGAGGCATAGACTGAGGGAGCCTGAAAGAAAGACAGATCGAGGGAGCAAGCAAGAGTTAGGGAGAGAGAGAGAGAGAGGAAAAGAAAGGGAGATGGAGGGAAGGAGACAGAAAGAAAAGAGAAGGGCTAAGGAAAAGAACATGCAAGTGAACTAGCAAAAGTGGGGGAGAGAGAAACTGAAAAGACGATGGCTAAGGGAAAGTGTAAGCAAGCGAGGGTGCGAGTGAGGGGTCTTTTCAGATTTAGGGAGAGAGAAATGCGGTAATGGTGATGGGGGAGAGAAGAGAAGGGCTGAGGGAAAGCATGCAAGCAAAAAAGAGAAGAACATGTGAGGGAGAGAGTAAATGAGTTTAGGATAGAAAGAAAGGGAAAGAGAGAGAGGGAAATGGGCTGAGGGAACGTATGTGAGGCAGACGGAGTGAGCAGGCCTTCGCCATCGCTTTTCTCCAGTTTCTCTCCCCTACACCTTCATGGCAACTAAGTAGGTTGTCCTCTGTCAACCTCATCCACACACACACCCTCTCACAACCAGTTCTCACAGTCACCTACAGGACTGTATAGAAAACACTGGCTACAGGGCAGGCGATCACAAGGCCTAGGAATCACATGAGAGGGGTTTCATGTTGCTAAGATGGAAAAGGGCCCTTTGTTTCTTTGTCTGTGTTTGACACGTGTGATCTTATGTAAAAATGAAATGTGGAAAGACCATAAAATGTAGGGTTTGTTGTCAGTCATAGATTCAACTACCCTTCAAAGGATAACTGACAGATAACTACTTTGTACAGCCTTTTTGTGGCCTCATTGTGATGTGGCCATAGTTGCTCCATTCACAGTGTGTGTTCCACAGTCATTTTAATTTCCTTGAAATTGAAGTAAGATCTGAACAATTCCAGTGATGCCCTGTTTGTGTGTGAGAGAGTGTGTGTGTGTGTGTGTGTGTGTGTGTGTGTGTGTGTGTGTGTGTGTTGCGAGAGGTGCATACACCCATGGCCATTGTGATGCCTGTGCATAGATGGCAGGCTCCAGCTTTGATCTCCGCAAAGGTGAGTACAGGCGCACCAACACAGGTGTTGCATCCTCTGTGGAATTCCCAGATCCATACAGTCCTCTACACCACGTTGGAAACCCAAACCACGCTCTCGACCACCGTGACGGGCAAAGAGGCGATGCTCTGTGTGTCCTGTGTGCCCAAACCTCACTGTTCATCACTGTAAAAAGGATATCTTATTATTATTTTGGTGCACAGAAGGGCATGTTGCTATGCTGTCCATTGGTCAGTTTGGTCTTCTGTCGGTCTTCTGTTTCCGAAGTCATATGGCTTCACTACCTGTCTTGCCACCCAACCTTTTTAAATGGTCAAGTTGTGCCAGACCAACCTCCTCAAGCCACCTAACCCCTCTCTCTCCACGGTTAACCACCGCATGTCAATCACTCAGACTCTCAGATTTAGTGAACTTTTAACATGAGCATGCCAAGCATTTGTTGTTTCTCCAATAACTGATTTATTACACCCTTTGACCCCTGCATAACATTCCCCACCCCCATTACTTACACACACACACAAGTCATAAAACTCAATTCATGCCCAAGTCGCTCCCAAACCCGTTTCCAATTATCCCCCACACCCTCCTCTCTTGTTGCATGTGTGCCTTAGCAAACAGCAGCAGTGGCAACAACGTGGAACTCAAAACCCAACTCCATAAGCCCCTCGCCATGCCTTCCATATCCTCCCCCCTCAGACGCCCAGACAGCATTCTCCAGAACTGCCTGAGTAAACACTTGTATGTATCTGGTTGGATTGCTTGGCGTCTGACACGATGCAGGACGAGAGGCGAGGATAGGGGAGAAGGGTGTGGAGAGAGAGGCTGCGATGATGCTGAAGGAAAGGTGAGGTGCTGAAGAGGTGTTGCTTGTGTGTTTGGAAGAGTGTCTGTGCTGTGCTGGTCTTGGCTGGGTTGGGGTCAGCCGACGGAGGGAGAATCAGAGCCTGATGCAGATATTACCTACAGCTGGGGTGCCTCTCCTCTCCTTTGCTCTCCTCTCTCTCCTCCTTACTTCTAATTAAAATTCTCTGGTGGAATTAGGCCAATGCCTTGCGCTACCCTGACCAGAGTGGGCGGGCTCAGGGCGAGGATTCTGGCTGGCTGGCATTTCTGACATTGTTATACAGTGTCAGGTTTCACTTTCTTCGCGTGATTTGTGTGTTTGTGTGCGAGTGTGAGTCTGTCATGGAGTTTGTCTGTTAATAGCGAGCTTTAGGACCGCACTGTAAAAAATAACACTGGGCAACACAGCCTTTTTATTTGCTCTTTTTTACACGGCCACATTGCAGGCCCAGTATTTCCCTTTTGTTTTGACGATCGCTGCTTGGTTTGTGCCACTCAAGGGATACGTTGCCACAGCAGCAGTTCATATAGATTAAGGACAGCGTTTGAAGCTGTTTTCTGTTCAGCCTCGGCTATAGCCTTTTCACATTAAAAGGCCATAAGGCTGATATGTGCACCATTAAAACGTATTCTAAGTGTCATCATAGACACTGTACAGGAGCCTCCTGTCTCCCTTCCCATTCCCCTGCATAACTCACGCTCATAGTTATGAGATTTCACAGGCGATTCTTGGTCTGGTTATACAGTCCGTGGACGTTTTCAGAACAGGATGTTACACTCGACAGAAACAATGCATCATGCAGTAAAGTGGCTTTGGTGACCCTGTAATGAAAGGCAGAGGAGTTTTGTGGAGGTAGGATTGTGCAGATGGCTTCATAACCGTAAGGTGTAATTTTCATGTGTGTGTGTTTGCTTTATGAGGCTCTGATTCTAAAATGGAATGGCCTCCTCCTTCCGAAGGTGTTCTTTTCTTCTTCGTTGTTCTCCATCCATCTGTGCCGTGGGCTTCGGAAAAAGCTGGAAGAAAATGAGGCAAGTGAAGAAGTAGTAGGAGGTGGGTGGAAGGGGAGGGGGGCATTACGAAAAAAAGGAAAAGGCCCAAGACCATACTGTGTACGTCAGCTAACTGTTAACATACTGAGAGGGGGATTATATAAATCGCTATGGAGTGATTCTCCTATGAGCTCATCACTAAACAATCTGCTTCATGTTTCTCCATCTGCAACCTTTTTTTTTTTCCCCTTAATTTTTTTTTTCTCTCCATTTCTCTCCTCCTCTCTTCGCCTTCAGTCTCTCTCTCTGAAATTCGGGAGAAGCCACACGGTGTCTCTTTGAGTGATGGCCGCTGTTGCTCACAAGTTGCGACTCAGGCGATTATCGTGCATGTAGGCATGCAGTGAGCTCACACAAGCACTCAGCTGGCCCAGAATGTTGCAAAAGAATCTGACTCATTTCGAGGGGTACTCGACGGGCTAAGGAAATGTTATCGGGGTTATAATCTTAAGTGTGAGTGTGTGTGTGTGTGCGTGCATATGTGTGTGTGGAAGAGGGTCAAGAACCCTGTTCCTGCCGACGCCTGATGCAATCCAGGACTGGCTAAGGAAAAACATTATGAGTAAGCCCCAGTTTTGGCACATAGAGGGATTGAAAACGCAACCAAAAACGCAACCAAAATGCTGTATTTCTTCCTATGCCTGTCATCATGGTCCAGTAATGCTTGGAAAAACAGTAGCAGATCTCAAAGCCTTGCAGTGTTTATGAATTCACCAGGGCTGTTGGTTACAGTCAAATCTATTTTTTGCACCCTTAAGGCCCAGGTATAGACCAAACATGTGTTCGCGCAGTCATAAAGTGCTTTGAAAATCGCTTGCACGGTCAACATGGACAGGTCTGTGCTGGACTCAACTCTTCCGCACCATACTGATGACAACACTTGCATCATGCCCACTGTATGCGGACCTGAATGTTCCGCGGATGTGGCTACTATATGTTGGGTGTGAGATCATTCCAAATTATATGTTGCATACCTGCCCTGTGTATATATGTTCAAGTCTGCCACCTTGCCTGGCACACACGAGACACCTGAGCCCTTGTCCACCGGTCTTGTTACTGTGGCTACGGCTTCAGGCAGAAATTCTTTCCCTGTGGTATGGACAAATTTCACTGTCCTCATCCTCATTTTTGTTTTTTATAAACCCCCACTTTCTAATCTGTTAGCTGGAAATTTGAGGGAATGAGTGTGTGCGTTAGCCAGCCCGCCAGCCACTCGGAGAGCCAGTCAGCCTTCCTGCCAGCTAGAATGCTTCTGGGCTCTAGAGTGGCCCAGGGTTCCCGCCAGTCTGGAGTCACCAGCTCAAGTGCACTAATATCTGTGATCTCACCCTCAGTGGATGGGACCCAGAAGAACTAATACTTAACTTTCAGCCTCGTCCTGAAAACCCATTTCCCTCAAAAGCACCAGGTCAACAAGTTTATCTGGCTTGGGCGTTTTAGGAAGGATGGAATTTTGGATGGATTTGGATGTAAACGTTTTGGTGTGGTGGTAGATCTTTTTTCAATAATTTAGCCATTAGATGGGCTGAAAAGGCTAATGTCATAATGAGTGTATTTTTGGTTAGAGGTGTCATGCAAAACCCAGATCTGAAATCCACATCAGTCCAGTACAGCTGTGAGCATAATCAATGGCTGCATTTCACAATAACAACCATTTATCCTGAGATACTTGGTTGGTTTGAAAAAGTTTGTGCCATACCATGGATACGTTGAAAAAAGGCTTTCACATGTCTTTATTTAACCAGATGTCTAGTTGAGAACTGTGTTGAGAATGTGGTTTGAACTCCCTGCCTCAGAGTTCTCAGTCTCATCTCCATTTTCATGCAGCTAAGAAAAGCATTGGAATTGGAGGATTCTAAATACCTTACATTTTCATTTGTGGTTCTGGAATCTCAACGTCAGAATGTCATGTTGTTCTGGAAACTTAGGCGGATTCCATCCATAGATCTAGAATGCTATAGGTAGGTTCACCACAAGAGTGGATGTGTGTTTTTTTTCTTTTACCTTATCATGGTGTAGATTACTCCATTTGTTTATATAGTACACAGAACACAGGAATGTTAACTGTAGCTGGTTCTCTATGGCTCCGTTATGAGATATCATATTGCATGGATGGATAACCAGTGCATTGGTACCACATTCATTCTCTTGCATTGATGGATTGAATGATGTTTTTGTCTCTTGATCTCCTAAAATGTAAACACTGTGTCCACTGTGTCATTATGATGACTCTATGATGATGGAACATATTGAGGAAGCCTGCTACCCAGATGCCTTTGTTTGATTGCTTCCTGTGATTAAATAGTGTAGTAAGTACTGGTGTTAAGAGAAATGGCTTGTTGTGTGTTCTATTTTCCTTGTACCCTTCTATCCAAAATAAAAAACACTAGCAGGAAACTAAAGTTCCGCCAGTTCATATTTTATTTGAATTGCTCATCTGTGTTAAGTTCCTGCACAGAGGATTCATGGTGTTACTGTCTTAACCACAAACCATGTTTAAGTATCAGTCAGACCAGCCTCAAGGAGAGCTGAGGGAATAACTGTCGCAACAGCATCTGAGCTCTGCACTCGTTTGTTTTTGACATACATGCTTAGACCTTTTTTTACATCTGGGCTTTTCTTATTGGGGACTACTGTTAATCAAGGTCGTTGTAACCTCTGGCTAGGCAAAGGTTGTGGAGTAAAAAAAAAACTTTGAAATGAAGGGAGAGGATTGTGAGTGTGTATGAGTGTATATTATTCTTTGGGTACGGTTTGAGCCAAGCTGTGCAGTTTGTCAAGCTAGTCCTGGTTCCAATGCCCATTCTCTCAAATGTGTAAACATTTCAGATCAGAGCTTAGCAGGGGGAGAGAAAGAAGAAGGGATGATGTGGTGGGGGTGGTGGAGGAGGAGGGGGAGGGAAAGAGAACCGCTGGGGAGAGGGGGAGGAAGGATAAAGGAGGGGGGAGGAGAAGGAGGAGTTGAGGAGAGGGAGCTGGTGGTTTTTTAGTGGGAGGGGCCTCCCTCTGCTCTCTCCTCAAACTTTGCCTTCTGACTTCTCAAACAGAGGGACAAAGACAGAGCCTAGTGTGTGGAATGCTCCTCCGTGGCGTGTCGTTTGGTAAAGCTCGCCTGTGTTTTGATGAGGGGTTCCGTCTGTGTGTCTCCCCTCTCTGTGGATATGAGGGCTGCTTTTTCCCCCCTCTGAGTCTCGACGTGTGTGCGTGTGTGTATGTATGTGTGGCTCTGTGAGTGTGTGTTTGAGTGTGTGCGTGTATTGGGAGAGGTGGGAGGATCCAGCCAGCTGATGTCATTCAGTCCAGCGAGCAGCAGTGGCTGAAAGGGCCCCTTTGTTGGCAGAGTGCAGCACTAGCGTGGCCCTGTGCTTCTCCCGCTAACCGACGCCGCCGCCGACGGGACAGGACAGGACAGCGCAATGGCACCGCGGGGACGGCCCTCCAGTGCCCGCAACTAACTCGCACATCTGCCAGCCACGCACGGCTTTCAAGCGAGGATAAGCTGGTCTGTTTGGAGTAGCTTTTTTTTGTTCCTCCTTTTCTTTTCTTCCCCCATTTTGGGAGAGAAACCGAACTCTTTACTGGTCTGGAAAAAAAATGGAGCGCCTCGGACTGAAAGCTGAGCAGCTAAGTTCGGTTTTTTGAAGTGCTCTGTTAAAAAGGGAGAACTTGGACTAGCCTGGAACGCTTGTGTTAACGGGACAACAACCTCACTGTTTTAAGCTCACTTTTGTGAGTTTTTAAGGCTGTTGTCAGTTTGACTTCAGACCTAAATTTTGTTGTTTTTTTCCAGCCCACCAGCTTTGGATAAGTAGTGGCAAGGAGGTGGATTTCTTTAAAGAGTGGAAGCGAAATAAGGCAAATGAAAATGTTGGAGATTTGCCTGAAATTGGTGGGGTGTAAATCTAAGAAAGGCCTCTCATCTGCCTCTAGTTACTACTTTGAAGGTAAGAACTCACACGGGACAGTGGTGGAACAGCTGGCTAAAGACTAGTTTGCATGTGTGTGTATGTCTTAAGTGTTTGTGCGTCTGTGTTGGTACGTGTCTTGGCGGTGTAGCTCATGGAAAGATTGTGAAACATATTTGGAGTTGCTAGAGAGTAAGGTGGTTAAGGTGATTATCTCTTGGTAAAGGAAAAGAAGATGGTGCCGTTCCTTTTCGAGGCCTCAAAAACCTCTCCGAAGCCCAAGCTTGGAAAAGTGGAGGAGGGGGAGAGAGCTTAGGGGAGGGAGATCGAAGCTAGACACACTGGCTCTCCGCGAAAAGAAAGAGAGGAAAAAAAACAAGGGAGGAGAGAATACAAGGAAATCTGATTCCTGCCTGTTCGCTCTTTACTTTTTGTTTTGCCCAAAGCTTTTTCAGTGGTCTAGCTACAGAACAGTACTTTTGCCCTTGTTTCAAAGCCCCCACAGATCTATGATTTTGGCAGATTATTTTGTATTTTACATAGTTGAGGGATGAACAAGAGTTCAAACCAGAGTAGATTACTCTGAGGATGCAATTGGACAATCTAATGTTTTCATTTTGTTAGGCCTGGAGGGATGAAAATTACCTCAGTATTTATTGGTTGATCTTTGAGTGTCGACCAGATTAGTTTACTGAATCCAGAATTCTAGGAAACGGGCTGCTGACATTTCAACTGCCTTGTCAGTGTAATTGATTTTTGACGGCAGTTCGTCCAAAAGCGCACCATGTGCTTGGATTGCGCAAGGACAACTAAATGGACTAAATGGCCTTGGAGACTTGTGGACTGAAGGAGGAAAATGTATTAACTGTAGTACAAGACTCCTGTCTGCAAAGCAAAGCTTGATTAATGAAGCACTGTATTAGTGGCCTTAACTACAAATTTGACATCCTTCCCACTGCACAGAGGTCGAAAGGGCTTTGTATAATCGTCCACATTCAATGAGATTCCATTCCACTAGATTAGCCCCTCATATCTTTCTTAGTAAGTTGATGTGTCTGTTCCCACTTTCTTATTGGCCAAGATTTGGCCTGCAGTAATTAAGTATGAATTCTGAGGCTTTTTGGGTGTTTGTCTCCCTGTTACATGGGATAGCCATTGCTGAGCCCCCTTAGCTAGCATGGTGGGACGGAGCCCAGATGGCACATAAAACTGGTGGTTATGTGTTGGAGATCTGTGGTGTGATTAGACTTGCATCATCCACTGAAGGTAATCACAGACGAGAGTCACAAACAAAGATTTTTTTTCCCTTTTTCCTTTTTTGTTGGGGGGGAATTATTCCTTTTAGTAGCTTATAAGTTTAAATGCTTAAAAATCTGTCAAAAGTAATTTTATAGTAAGGACGTTGATTTGGATTGTCGTTTTCTCTGAACCGTGAAGTCAACTGTCCTACTCTCTCTGGCCACTCAAGGTTTTGTTTAAAGTAAGTCCATGTGCTGCTTGGCACTCAAGCAAATGTTTTGGAGGGACGCAAGTTCCTAGCAACTTTGATCACTTTTGGCGCCTTGCCTCAGTTTAGCTGGAAGTGTTTCTCCCCCCTCTGTGTTCCTGGGCCGAGGCCTCTGCTAAGTGCATTTATAGGCTTCTCTGGCTTGCTCCTTCCCTGCGTTTCTCTGCCACTTGCTCTGTTTTTGCTCACCTCTCCGGGCTTCCTGTGCCCCCCCACCCCCCCATTCCTCCAACGAGCCTTCTGTCATGGTGTATGTCTCAGCCTGGTGTCACACATCACTAATGGTAGAGGCATTTTGAGCCAGGGGAGCAACACCATGTGGTGTGCCTAGTCCTGCAGCTTGCCACGAGGCGAAACATAGGTATACACACACCCTTCTTCCTCTTAACTTAAATTTAAGTTCCCTCAATTCTTTGAACATCTTATCATAATCATCATGATGGCAATCTTACCTCCCTTTCTCTTTCCCTTTGCTTCTTTCTCTCTTTCTCATAATTTTCCCTTTCCCTCTCTTTGCTTTGCATTTCAAAAGATTCTTCACTTGAATACGTTTTAATACATTTGCAGTAAAATATATTGCATATATTATTGCAGTTGCAATTAACGCAGTTATCGTGTGGATGAAAGGCCAAAACACAACAAAACTTTTTTCCATTATTGCCAAAACTTAGTTTTCTCTGTTGTTGTGTGGAAAGCCGTCTGCCTCCTCTCTCTTTCGCCTTATTTCTCCCTCCCATCCCCCTGTTCTCTTCAGAGGGGAATCAGCCAGTTCTTCCGTTTGTTTATCTTTGGTCATCATTGCCGGTTGTCCACGCCAGATGCCCTTATCCAGAACACATTCTCTCGCACACAGATACTTTCCACGATTTACATCCACTTCATTGTAGTCCCGTTTCCTGCCATTCACGAAGGACAGCTTTTAAACACAGAGAGCTCAGAGCAGCATGCTTCCTTAGAACTGGTAGTTGTGGTAATATGTGTTTACTATTTTACACAGTTATTCAAAGCATTCAAAGCAGAGTGAAGTTTTTAGTGTTTTAGTGATTTTTTGGGAATTGAATCCATTCCCATTTCTACTGTTGCATGCTATCAGTTGGTTTCTGCTGCACTCACTTGCTGCTTACTTGAAAGTGTGTGAGAGAAGTTTACAACTTCCATTGGAGATAGGCAGTATGAATTGGGTTGGTGTTGGGCCTGTCATTGGAGGGTCCATTATGCATTTTGGAATCCCATAAACCCTTACGCTTCTGTTCTCAACCAGGGTAGTTAGCAGAGCGCCAGTTTAGCCACTTTCTCTTATCAGGACCTCCTCAGGAATGTTAATTGTGCCCCACTGGACCCTAGAGTGTTACAGGGCGGCTGAAGGGTTTAAAGGCGCCCTTCACTGGGCTCGCCTGCAAGTGATGACATCTGACTATCTGTCCCATGACTCGGCGGACTGGTTGGAGAGAAGTGTGGATGGCCCTGAGGTTATGTGTTATGAAAGGGGGCTGGGGGGGCACCTTGGGGAAGTGTGAGGACAGTTGGATTTGAATGACATTAATTTACTTTGAATGGAGTCACAGGACTGGCCTTGCTTTAAATTCCATTTGTCTCTCTTTGGTGCATTTGCACTATGGGGTAAATCCCTGGTGTCTGGGACTTTTTTCTTCATTTCCATTTCTGAGACTGGACCAGGGCCATGGCCCAACCAGGCTCAGTTCAGTACTGAAATGGGGCAGGGCTGAACTAGGGACAATATTTCATGACGTGTTTAAAAGTCATTTTTATTTATTTTATGTGTACTTGCGCAACTGTTACTAAGAGCTATTTCGCATTGATGTTCTCTTTTTGCCAATTTACCCAGTATTACAACTCCTTAAATCCTCTGGCTGATCCCGATCTTTAGTGAAAGAAGGCCATAGGAGTTTAAATTTGGACTTTAAATTCCGTCTCTATCTCTTTTTGTCTTTTCTTTTTTATCCTACCTTATCACCACACTTTTGCAAACTTTGTGAAATAACAATCTATGTACACTTCAAATGGGCATGATTTGTGTCGTAGTGGTAATGTCTGGCTTGCCTAACTTAAACATAAAACCTCTATGTACGTTGCAGCTGGTTTGCCCTCCTCTAAAGAAACCAGAGCCAGTCACCGGCCTATAATTGAAAACAAAGCCTCGGTGCTGCAGGAAATGAGAGGCCGGCCTAGCTGCGCTTAAGAGGAGGTTTACCGACTGCACTGTGCCTTTATTAAAGATCCCATCTCAGATTATTACCTCCTAATGTCGTCATCATATCACACAGAGCACCAGGGCCAGGAAAATGCCTCGACTCCACTTGACATATTTTCTGGGGAAAGTGAGCGCCGTGCCATTGAGGATGCCGGTTGTTTTTCCTGTTATGAAAGAGAATCCAAAGTCAATGCGCACATAAGTGTGCTGAGGGTGCATTATGGCCAATAACACTATTGTAATACTGAGTACTTTTCAGATTGTCTGCATGTAGAATTGCACTTTTAGATTGACTTTTAGATATGCATGCTTTTCATTGGTCCACAGCAAGCAAGAAGTCCTATTTAAAGTTAGCCCAACAAGAACACCAACCTCAAACTCCAGAAGTAGCATTTCATGACCGTTCTATACCTACAGGCCTTAGGCAACAAGTCGTGTGCTCTCATGGAACAGGAACTTTAGCTTGAATCATTCAGCAGAATTCTATTTGGTCAGCTGTTGCATTTTGTATTAAGTCATGTAGTTACTTAATGATTTAAGTGGAGTTTCATTATTGATGCGCAGAGGAAAGGGCTGACTGGGAAAACCCAGTAGTGTTGCTCTTCCTGACACTCACCCTAGTGTGCCCGGAAGCTGCCATCCGTTGCTTCAAGGTTCCTTTTTGCACTTTGGTTTTTCGTTTGGCCTTTATCTCTGACTAGCACATAAGGAAACAGAAACACTTCAGCTGGCTAATTTGCCCCCTCCCCTCTTAACTCTTATGTTGAATAAGGTTCAAGAGGTTGGCTGTAGGCCTTTCAATTCCTACTACTTTTTTTCATGGAATCAGTGAGTGTTTGTACATACACTGTATTCAATATTAAAATGCAATATCTATTCACTAACATTTCATACATGACATCCGGCATCAAGGCCCAATCTGTGTGGTTATGTAAAGCGTAATTTTATTTTTTTACAGAAGTGAACTTTGCCTCTCCTCTTTTCCAGCACCACATCTGTGCAATCAGTGACATTTGTTTTAACTTGGGATCATTGAATCAGTGTGAAAGATTCACTCGGTTACTGCAGTGAACTGAAATAACATTGGCACGCCACCTGGTTGCTGACATCAGAAAGGGGCACAAAAATGTGCCATAATGGAGCACCTGCTCTTTTTAACACAAGGGGCACAAGTAACCTATTCAGCTGCCTGAGAGACCAAACCACTCAAGGTAATTGCGACTGATTTGGGAGCGCCTATTTTAGAAAGTTCTATCTTAGCGAATGGCTTGTAAACTCTGGAAAGTTAAATGTGCTGAAAACGATTGCTGTTATGCACGGTTGGTGTCTTGTTGAGGTTGAGGTTGAGGTTATGCCTTCTGTTTCTCAAAGTGAAGCATGCAAGGAATGTGGCATGTCCCTCCACACACTCCTGCACCCTCTTGTGACGCAGTTGTGGAGGTCTTCTTATCTTGCTGGCCATGCAGGTGTCAAGCCAACTGAGTGAGCCTATTCAGATCACTGACTAGTGAGCCTATTAAGATCACTGACTACTGTTCAGACAATTGTCGAGTGGTATCACATGAAAGAAACGGTTCCCATATACTGTTCGCGTTATGGTTATCATTTAGTAAAAAATTCATGAATTAAAGATTATTGAAGCTGCCGCTAGCCCAAATGTCATTTTTTGGACCGAACATTGAGGTTGACTCTTTTTGGTGGATAAACTGAAGCTTTAACATGCTACCACGTGTCTGATTGTGGTGTAATCCAGTGTTTACTTAGCCTGACGATGTCATACTCATAATTCTAGTCAGAATATGAGTCTGAGATCGGACAATTGGGCTGTGATTATGGGGCGTGTTTCAACGAACCAGGAAAGAAAATTCCTCTTCGCTGAATTGGATACCTAGAACCAATCAGCGCAACGTAGTATTACCATCTGACAGATTAAACTTTTACCTGCTCCCGTAGGAAGGACGGCAAAAACATCTTTTCAATCGACAAATGCCTTGATCGCGTTTCTCTGTTCCTCTTTCAAAATGAATGCGCTGTCAATATCTGCTGAGATATGCCTGGCCAACGCGTTAGCATAACCGATCAATAATGGTCTAGAGTGCTTTAGTTAGGACCTAAAATCCTCGGCAACACTCGTTTTGCGTATACACAACTAACCGAGTCAATGTAGACATAAAAAAGTCGTGTAGATAGCTTAAATCATATAAAATATGTCCCACTAAGCTCCCGAGACGGCGCCATCTTTGTTCGATGTATATTCCGGTATATTCTATCTATCTGTCCATCAACGTATAAAGCCCGCCCTTACAATTTGATTGGTTTAGATTGCGTTTCAACCTTTTTGAAACGTTAAATCTCTCCCAACTAACTCGATTCCAGACTGAATCTCCCAGCCCAAAAATTTTGTGGGCGGAGTTCAGGCTGGTATCCAGGCTAGTGTTTACTTGTAAAGGGGATTGGTTTTTCCACCCTGTACTCCTGTCCTGTTTGGACCATTCTTTCCATTGTTTCATGCTTATGATAACATTTCTCAAATGTGAATGAATTGAATGAAAACAATTGACCCAGTAACTGCCCCTTGTCTTATTAATGATTTGATATTTTCAAATTGTAATTGTATTTCTCCTTTGCTTCTGTGCTCCTGTGTTATGCCCTTTGTTCTAGTGTCTGTGTGTTTGTATGATTGAAATGGCTCAGTGTCTTCTGTGTGATTTAATGTGGTTACATGTCCTCCCCTGTTGCAGAAGCTCTCCAGAGACCTGACTTTGAGCCCCAGGGTTTGTCAGAAGCGGCCCGTTGGAACTCCAAGGAGAACCTGCTTGCGGGACCGAGCGAAAATGACCCAAACTTGTTTGTGGCACTGTACGACTTTGTGGCGAGCGGGGACAACACTCTTAGCATAACTAAAGGTAAGAAAACGCACACACACAAAACAACTAGTGCTGTCAATCAATAAAAAAAACCTTAATCACACAATTTGCTGTGATTCTTTACAATTAAGACTTAAGACTGAAGCTCGTAATAATGGACATTTAAATGTAAAAATGTAGAATAGACACAAAGGAAGTATATTTAAATCAAAATACTATTATTTAATAGAATTTTTTTTTTTACTTTGAACACATTCACTTTAATAAAACCATCAAGGCCATCAAAATTGACTTGTCAGCTTGAAAGACATATTTGTTAAATGTGTAGCATGTAAAGTGCAAAAGTGGTGTGCAGCTGGTTAGTTTAAGTGCTAAATAAACCCACAAGCTTGTGAATTCAACTGTCTGGTGTATGCTATATTACCCCAGATATATTACAGGAATAAAAACAAAACCTAGGCAGCTGTGTTAATTGCGTAAATGTTTTCTATTGTGTTAAATATTTCAAATAAAATCGAAGAAACATGATTCGCACGGACATCCAAGGGTTTTTCCACTAGAATCTACTAGGCTGCCTGAAATCATTAACAGCAGTGAATGCTCCTGAGACAGGAACCAGGGAATCGGTGAATCAACAAACACATTGTTTAAACCCCTCCCCCTGAGGGGCATGACTTCCAGAGTGACCTTCCTGAACACCCTGCTGATGGGCAGCACTAGTATGACCCTGCTGTTTGTGTGTGTGTGTGTGTGTGTGTGTGTGTGTGTGTGTGTGTGTGTGTGTGTGTGTGTGTGTGTGTGTGTGTGTGTGTGTGTTTGCGTTTTATCAGTGAGGGTGAACTGCTGTTTATCCTCCTCCCTGTCCAGCCTCACAAGGGCTAGATGTGACATTACAAACTGGAAACCCACATATTTGCCGTGTTGTGAAGTGCAAGAGCCCCCCCCTATTTCCCACCAGCCCTTTTCTACTTCCTCTATCTCTATTCATGTGCAGATGATTCCTTTCTTATTTTTCCACCAGCAGGCTGCTGTTGAAAAACAGTGCAGCAGCTGCACCATGATGGAAGATAGTGAGAGTAAGAAAGAGGAGAAAGGAGAGAGAGAGATGGAAAGAGACAGTATGAGGTACCAAATGGGAAAAGGGGGAAGAATATGAGAGGTACAGAGAGGGAAAGTGAGAGGATGAGGGAGAGAGGGGGGGTTGGGTGCTTCAGCTGTTGAGACAGCGGTCGTACCCCGGGAGGCCCCGAGACTTAAGGTGCTTTCACTCTGGGTTTTAGGTTCAGCATCCGTAATGAGAATGGAAGGGAGTTTTGATCACGGCTGACGTGAGATAAATCAACATGCTTGCTTTCTCTCTCTCTCTCTCTCACTTTCTCACACATTCTCTTGCTCTCTCTCACTTTCTATCCCTCTCACTCTCGCACACACACAGTCTCTTGCACTCTCTCTTTCTCTCTCTCTCTCGTGCACTCTCTTTCTCTCTCAGTTCTGTGAAAGACTAGAACACACAGATTTTTCCAATCCTTCCCTGCCAGCCAAAGACGCAGTGAATCTCCACTCGCACGCAGGATTAAAATTGTTGAAATAAACCTCTTTTTACTCTATGAAAACAACTAAGGTTGATCTTATTTAACTCTTCAACAAGGAGTTATCTCCACGTTTGTCTTGCACTCAACTTCAGCACTGGTGACACTGTTTACTCTGCATTATGGGGAAAGCAGTTTGACTCAAATTAGGTATTTTCTGCTCCTACCTTATCAATGAATTTTGGCCAGATTTGGAATCATGAAAATATTGCCACATACAACTTAATCTTAAATGACTTCCTCCAACTGCCAAATCAGTTTATTACCCACATTGTTTTATTCAAACTACCAGTCAGCCACCACAACCCACACATATTTTCTGCTCATCCAACCTATTGTGTCTGTACCCACTGCGGCAGTGTCATCAGGTCCTCTAGTAAGGTATGCTGAATCTATGGAAGAAGGCCACTTATGACCCGTAGAAAAATGGATAAATAGGAAATAAGTATTTACACCCAGCAAGACTTGTCTAGGTAGGTTAACAGCATATTAAACACTCAGCATTGTAGGCTAGACAATGTCATACATGCAACAATGATGCCCAAAAACGGTCATTTCCTGTATACCCCGCTGAAATGTCAGGAAGGTATGACGTATAAAAAAATAGATACCCCCCAAGCCTACTATATGGATTAATTGCACCTATTAATTAATTGTCTTCAGACTTGGTGTGTAGTGTGAACTCAATAGTGCATGACAAGGCATTTATATGGCTTCTAGAATGTTAACCCATCAGAAATGGGAGGGTTAAGATCACACATCACACCAGCAGTTCAGGAATGTTTCTCTGTGATGGACTGGAGTGTGTTGAATGAGTCCATCTGATGTCCCCCCACCACCACAACCACGAGTGATAATTGCTAGCAGGTAATGATGGCAACTCCACTAACCCTATGAGCAATGGAAAAATACTGTTGGCTTGTGATCAGGGCAAACATTACATCGCACTCAGAAATTTCTGTGTGCCTGAGTCAAAGAGTTACCGTTTACACATGTGACGTGCTCTGCAGCAGGTAGCCTGGCGATGTTTATCCGCTGGTGCTAAGAATACCACAGTGTGTACGAATGAGTGGTCTTTGTTAAGGGGACCTTATGGTGCAGCGTGTTTTCCATTACAACTTATTAAGTGCCAGCGCATAATAGATAACCAAGAAAAGCTACATCAGGGTCTCAGTCCCATACTCATCTGGGCCTGATGGTGTTGTTTACAGGCCTTTTATTCAATGTTGCACTGAGCCAGTTTGTCAGTCCGTGAGGGTGAGAAATTACCCACCTTTCTGTGTATACAGAACCTACTCTGTCAGCTATCACAATATTTCACCCATTATCAGCCATTACTGCCCAACATCAGTATGTCCAATAGCATGTGTATTTGGCTAACACCAACATTAGCTTGTTACCAAATGTGATGGAGATCTACTAGCCTCAGGGCAGGCTGTATGTGCCTACATCATGTAATAAGATAAGATAAAACAAACTAAATCCAGATCTGCTTTTACACTGTATTGTGCTGTATGAATGGCCTTCTAAATGGAAGTGCATAAAATCCGCTATTGAAAGAACATGAAGGGAAATTTAGCAAGGGCGCATTCCTAATTCTTTTGGAAATGCCATAAAGTTAAATAGAATTTAGTGACAAATTTGATTAATGAATAACTCACTCAATGACACAATCTCCCAAATGTGATTGTGATCAATATGCGTATTTCACATGTGACAATGTGTATCATTCAATTGGCAGAGAGCATAAATATTGCAAAATATCCCTTCAATTTCTGAATATATATTCAACAGAGGTGCAAGTGTAAATATGTCATGTAATTTAAAAATGTCACCAACATTATACAGCAAGTCTTTAGGGGTTTAAAACTACCTAGAAAAGTTGGATACTTATCATTGTGCTTATTGATACAGATACATATTTTGGCTGTCAGGTTCTGCTATTTTTTGGCACATAGACACCCCCTCAAAAATGAAAAGAAATAAAACATTGTGACAGATCTTGAGGTTTCCCCCAAACTTTTAAACATCCACTGTTCAAAACGTATTAAAGGTATCCAACTTATGTGTCTTCCTGCTGTAAAACACACGTGTATAGGGTTATGTGCTGTCTGAAGGATAGATGGTTTAATCTGGCAGAAACTGGCCTGCAAAATGGCTCCAGAATGAAAATGTCAAATTTTCAACAGTCAAAAAAATCAAATGCAGGACAAATGGTCAAAACATTTATAAAATGAAAGTACTATGTATAGTTAACTTTTGAATGTTTTAACGAAAATTCTTACATAAGTCACCTTGTAACTGAACTTAACTTGCTACTCGTATCGCTGTACTTATAGGAGAGAAGCTCCGTGTCCTGGGCTACAACCACAATGGCGAGTGGTGCGAGGCCCAGACCAAGAATGGCCAGGGCTGGGTGCCTAGCAACTATATCACGCCCGTCAACAGCCTGGAGAAGCACAGCTGGTACCACGGGCCAGTGTCGCGCAACGCCGCAGAGTACCTGCTCAGCAGCGGCATCAACGGCAGCTTCCTGGTGCGTGAGAGCGAGAGCAGCCCGGGCCAGAGGTCCATCTCGCTGCGCTACGAGGGACGTGTCTACCACTATCGCATCAACACGGCCTCCGATGGCAAGGTGAGTGCCTTACACTCACATGCATGCACACACATCTGGATTGCATAGTTACATACATACCATTGGGTTACACAGGCACACACACAAATATACAAAGGCATACATTCATGGCAAGAGACAGACAGACACACACACACATAAAGCTGGATGTAGATTTTTTGTGGGATTGCCTGGGAAAACCAGAAGCTCAGCTTTGAAAAATTGAGCTGAAAGTGTTGATCCCTCTTCCAAACTGAAAAATGAAAACTGAAATATATATATATATATATGTCTATATGTACACACACTGGCATAGAGAAGCGTAGATACTTGCACTCTCTCTGTATGTTTCCGTCACATGAGCAAACATACCAATCTTTATGGTGTTCAGTCATAGGCTCCAACACTTAGGCATTTGCCTTGTCATTAGCCCTAGGCAGATGCTCAGAAACTCTTCCTCAAACCGACCACCTCAGGTCACCGGCTCAACATGAAACGATGGGAAAATCACACACATTCTTCCTTGGACAAGCCTCCCCCTGTCTTTTACCTCGTGAGGCAACGCTCGTTTAGACAAGCCCCGGACACATCGTGAAGGTCTGGGGCAGACATCACACAGACAGATGTCCCTGACCTCGCCGGTCAGGCAGGCTGGCCAAACCGCCAGAAGGGACCGCAGCGAGAGCGAAATGAGAATGCAGTGTGTTTGTGGTGGTGTGCGTCACGCCGTGCTGCGCTGCGCCGCGTCTGACCGGCGACTGTTCTTCCAGAGTAGAATGTAAGGCAGGAGAAGCATTCCCAGAAAGAAAGGGCCCTCAAGTCTGTTTCAAGTGGGATGAGTGAGGTTGTTTACCTCCTACCACACACACACACACACACACACAAACATACACACATCATCGCTGACTCTCTTTCTCTCTCTCACACACACACACACACACTCTGAAATACACACCTCTATCACATATCTCTTTCTCACACAAACACAAACACATACACACACACACACACCTCCCGTCTCAGCCGTTCTCTCATTTTCCCTTAGCATCCATCCATTCAGGATCTTCAGCGGTACCCTGCTGAGTTTCCATTTAGTGCTCTGGAATGCCAGGCCTCTGCAGTGACTCCACTGTACATGACTTCACCTCCCCTCCAGTGCTCTCCAGAACACACACAAACACACACACACACACACACACCCTCAAACTAACCAAACACAGAGGGAGGGAACTTATACACGTATGTATGCCCCAAATTCCTGTGGAGTTAAACAGCTGGTCCCTGCTGCTGTGGGTGGACAGGGCCCAGCTTAGCTGAGTGGACAACTGAACGTACACACACACATGCCTCTGTGTCAAAAATTAGTTTCAGTGCTTCCCTCAGACATAATGCTTAGAATTAAGGCCAAACTATTTAATAGTGGTTTCATAAGACCAGACAATTAGCCAAGTAGGCTTTACTGTGTCTCACTGAGAAGAGGCTTACGTCTGGCCACTCTGCCATCAAGCCCAGATTGGTGGCGAGTTGCAGTGATGGTTTTCCTTCTGGACCATCGGTTTCTTCTCCCTTCGAATTCTCAGTTTGGCTTGGTTTTCAATTTTCATTTTTTTTTAAGCCTTCTCCAGATCTGTGCCTCCATACAATCCTGTCTCTGAGCTCTGCAAGTTCCTTCTAACTCATGGCTGATATGCATTTCACCTGTGAGACATCCTATAGACTAGAGGTCGACCGATATGGGTTTTTCTATAACCGATGCCGATACTTAGAGGTCAGGGTTAACCGATAGCCGATATGGGCTGCCGATTTTTTTTGGCCGATTTTTAGGGCCGATATCTAAAAGTTTTCCCATTAATTTGCATGCTAAAGCGTCACACTAATAATAAGTAGATGCACACAATTTTTTTTTACATTTTTTAACATTTATTGAACTCTGACTTGAACCTTGAGTCATACATACGAGTTTTGTTTGGGCGCAAGTGTTAACTGAAATATTCTTTTAAAGAAAATTTTTATAAATATTTAAATATTAACAGACAGCAATTTCTACACAGAAGAAACAGACATCCTCAAGTCAGTGTACAACTCCCAATATCCTATTCACATTAAAACAATTACACACTAATATATTTAGAAAAATGCGTAAAAGAAACGAAACCTTCCCTTATGTGTTGTTTTTGTTTTTAACCTTTTGCTTTTAAAACCAAATTACCATAATCTAGTAGTAATCACACAAATACATAAATAACAAAATAACTGTCATGATGCACAGACTTGCAAGGGCAATGCTAAACCCTTTGTGATTTCTCACATTCTTGACTATTAACGTTAAACTACTTTACTGTGGACATAGGCTATATACAGACCAGTGGCGATTCCCCCATTGAGGAAAGGGAGGAAGATCCTCCCTAAAAAAAATTACAGAAGAAATTATAATAAAAATATTTATTAAATAATTGTTAGTATTTCATAGGTATTTCATAGGTTATTAGCGGTAAAAGTCTATTTTAGCACTTCTAAATCGCTAAACGGTCCGCTGAGGACCGTCCTCCCTAACCCCCTCATTGACTCCCATTATAAGCGCTCAAAACCTGGGCGAAGCGCGGGCTTCTCATTTTAACATTGAAGTGAATGGAGGAAAGGGAGGACGGTCCTCCCTTTGGGCGGGTCAGTTCGAAATGCTAGGCTGTCATCAAGCAGCCAATCAGAAACGCGGCATTCGTCGATGTGCCCAATCAGAATGAAGGGCAGAGCAACAGGTATTCGGAGAAGATGACAGCGCGGTGTTGTAGCTGATGAGAAGTGTTTCTAACGAACTGAAAGCTGTAAATCAAAAGAACCGGGGGGGACGGCTGGCGAGTCTTACTGAGAAGACGGCGTCGGAGTCCACGGTACACAGTGATTTGCACGGCGGGTTCAGGTGTATTGCTCTCTAGTACTCTCTCCCTCCCCTCGTGTCTCCTCCCGTTAGCATTCTGCCACTCCATATTCTCCACAGTAGCACTGGGCTACGGCTAATCCTACCACCACCGCTACTGCCAAAGCTGCTGCTACAACTGAACCAAAGGTTCGTTACTGACTTGCGTGAGTGAAATGGTCACTTGACTGACTGGTGAATTGAGCAGCACGAACTTTATGGACAGTTACATTGCAGTGGATGGACTAAATGCCTTAAATAACATGTATTGAAGCTACTGTGATTTCATGTACTATTTTGTTGGTTGAATTGAATGGTTAATGTGAAAAGTGATTCCCTGTGTTTTAAAAGAAAGGATTCTCTGTGTTTTAAGAGAAAGGTTTAGAAAGGATTCCCTGTGTTTTAAGAGAAAGGTTTAATTTGAAAGAAGCTATGTGATTTGTATTTGACTGAATTATTATTTTTATGATACTGCTGGGGAAAATAAGTTCTGTGTTTAGTTTAAATAAATCTTTTATTTTTCCCGTTAAGGAAGTCTGGTCTATGGGAAGGGATGGGGTTATTGGGGTGACTACATAGCTAACACATCACCAATGTCTCCAACAAGACTCCCAGTGGTATGAGCATGTAATTGATACATTTGCCACCCAGAGATCCAGGAGACTAGATTACTTTTTCAAATAAATTCCAAATGCTTAGGCCTTTTAAAATACCTTAAATTCCACACAGCCCATTCAAATGTAAAAGCATCATCTTCAAAAACATTTCTGCCACCTTTACTATATTTCAGTGTAAAAACAACCGACATGCCCACAACAAGTTACACTTTTTATTAGGCCTACATCACTTTATTACAAACAATTTAACCCCTTTAACCGTGCCTCACCAAGCCCCGAAATACCAAGATAACCTCCAGGTCTCTCTCTCTCACCACCGCCCACCTCTTCACCACCTGTCCTCCCTCATTTTTATGACCAAAAGTCGCCACTGATACAGACATTGGTCTGAACACATCACTTCATCAGGCTTACGATCCATTTTTATTCGCAAACACGTTGATAGAAACACACGCAGCCTCGCATGTTCTTGAGGTGAATTTTCTTTGATGTAAATAAGTTGGAAACTCGGCTATTGTCTGCGTCACCTAAACCACGCTTCTGAACAAATGTCATACACCGTTCTGAGCTGCTCCATGGCTGCTCTGTGTCTCCAAGCACGGAGCTGTCTGTGAGAGGGGCGGAGTAGCATAACGTAGCGCAACCTCATGCCGCCTCCTCCACCCCACAAACAGGGACATTTTTCGACTCCAATACAGGAAAATTTAAGCAGAACTCATGACATTTGGGCCAACATATTACTGTAAGCAAGCAAGCTGCTACTAGATTTCGAGTATTTTCCTTCAAGTTAACAGCAAGGACAAGTGAACTGTGAGCCTTCAATCAGCTGTAGCCTTATGTTACAGCTCTCGACGGTTCAATGCTTTCATGGATTAAAGTTTTCCGTCGCTATGACGGATTTCCGTCAACTCGGCTCGCATAAGGCCAAAAATGAGATCGATGCAGATCCGAAGAGAAAAAAAATAGGGGGGGGGGGGGGCACTGATATGATTTGCAGCGTCGGAAATACACGAGGGCAAAGGGCAAAACTGCCCCTAAGAAATATAATTTTGCCCCTAAAATTACTAGGAGTTAATATAATTTTCTGTAATGATAATTTAATGAACTTGTCAAAAACATCGTATCCTATGACCCGGTCAGTTGCCATTTAATGTTTTGATTTTCGCCATGACTGATTGTTGCGTGAAGAAACGAACGTTCTAATCAAAAAATATTTGGAGCGCTGTCTAATCAGACCTGGCTGTGAGTGCGTGAGTGAGGAGAAAGGATCAGCGCAGTCTCTGTCACCAGCTCAGGTTCTAAAATATAAAATTCATACACCCAGCGACTGTCAAAAATGAAAGCTAGATTGACTGGGTGGAGGAAGACTATGACGAAGAGAAAAAGACCCGGTTTTGTTTTCAAGGCATGTCGGAATTGTAGACAACGAGTTGCCCAAATCCTTGTCAATCCAGCACAGGTAAATTCTTCTGCTGACTCCATCAAGGGGAGCAAAAACATTCAGAAATACATGGTATTTCGTCACCAAGCGCCAAGCGACACACATCGCCTACGTTGAATGATAACTAGTAATATTACTTTTAGAAATGATTTAGTTCGGTTAAGCTAGTTAAATGTTAGTTAGCTAACGTTAGCTATCTCTGATAGTGCGTTGGCTACAAAGGCTGGCTTGCATGCTAGCTAACTAGTCTAATCTGTATTTCCTGTAGGCCTACTATGGTAGGTACATGATTAAAGGTAACACAAAAATCCATAAATATAATGTGTTATTATAAAAAACGAAACTCTAATAAGATTGTATTAGTTGTTATTACTATAATAGAATACTATTGAATATGATTGTCTAATTTACGTTGTCTGTTTGGTTTTTGTTCAAAAAATCTAAGAAAACACTTTGAATCTGTAGACTAATGCTAATAGTCTTATTACTTACTGTTCATATACTGTAAGCCTAAATAAGTGTGTTTATTATTTTGAACAAAGGTTAGGCCTAAATGTTATTTCACAAGTTTCTAAAAGTGCCCCCAATTTTTTTTTAAATGCCCCTGGATTTCAGTAAATCGTTTTGTCATGTATAGCCCATTAAAGGCACCCAGTGCAAATTTATGTAAACATTCAATGAAAAATAAACATTCAATTTCTAGTCTTTTTTACACGTAGTAAGTTTCAATAACTCCATACCATTACCATATCAACATTCAAGGAGCAAAGATGAGACGTCGTTGTGTGGTGAGAACTGATAGAAAATCGTAAACAACAACAATCGCCGGTGGGGAGAAGCCATTTTTCCATTGACTGGAAGCCTGCTTTATTTATTGTAGGTTACAAAAAATAAAGAAAATGGCGGCGATTGTTGTTGTTATCGATTTTCTATCAGTTCTCACCACACAACGACGTCTCATCTTTGCTGCTTGAATGTCGGTATGTAATGGTATGGAGTTATTGAAACTTACTATGTGTAAAAAAGACTAGAAATTGAATGTTTATTTTTAAGCCTCGAAAGTTGCACTGGGTGCCTTTAACAAGAATGGATATTGGTTTTATGCCCTAGCTTTGAACTAGTAAGTGATAATATCGTGATAATATGAAGTTCAAATATCGAGGCGGTATGCAGCCACGACCCAAAGTGAGTGCCGATTTTTTTTTTTCAGTCAGATGATTTTTTTTTGCTTTAATCCCTGTGCTTTACGTTTTTTTTTTTTTTTTCCTTTCACTAAGTGAAGCAACACTTCATAGTTTACTTGTAACATATATAACCTAGTAAATATGTTACCTCCATACAACTTTGAAATAGCAGAATTTAAGCCTTACTTTATCTCCCAGGATTACAAGTTTTGGGTTGGGGTCCTTCACACACGTTCTGCCGGTACCAATAACACGGGTCTGCCCGCGGACATGCCTGACTATAAATCGGCGCTACTAAACACAGATATCGGCCGATGCCGATAGATTAAAAAATTACAAATATCGGCCCGATACATCGGCCGACCGATATATCGGTCGAGCTCTACTATAGACAGGTGTGTGCCTTTCCAGAACATGTCCAATCAATTGAATTTACCACAGGTAGACTCCACTCAAAGGGTCACTTTTGTTCGCAACAATCACAACAAACCTTTGCAAGGTCCTGGAGGGATTTTTTCCTTCCTTCTCTTCTCTTCCTATTCATCTCTTCTTCCTTTACTCTATCTCCTGAGTTTTCAACTCTGTTCATTTATTTAGTGTCGTTAACAATGAATGTTGTCTCAAGGGCTTTCACCGACCCTTATTCCCTTTCCTCTCTGTCCAGCTCTACGTGTCGTCAGACAGCCGCTTCAACACGTTGGCGGAGCTGGTGCACCACCACTCCACAGTGGCTGACGGCCTCATCACCACGCTACACTACCCGGCACCCAAGCGCAACAAGCCCACCGTCTACGGCGTGTCGCCCAACTATGACAAGTGGGAGATGGAGCGCACCGACATCACCATGAGGCACAAGCTGGGTGGGGGCCAGTACGGCGAGGTCTACGAGGGTGTGTGGAAGAAGTACAACCTCACTGTGGCCGTCAAGACCCTGAAGGTGTGGAAAAAAATTCACCATCCCTGACAGAAAATACAGAATAAAAAGATTCAAACAACAAAACAAATGTTCACCATACCTATTTTTAATACTATGGGAATAATTGAGCAACATTTTATGTAAAAGTATGGAAGTGTTGCTTTGAATATTATATTCTCTGACACGTGGGAGATTATAATGTAAACCCCATGTAAAATTTGACACCACTGAAATCCACTGTGGCAATTGTGTGCTTAGTATGTCCCCACCTGCTGTTTGAAATATGTAATTACCAAACGCATGCAATGGTCAAACAATAGAATTTAAATGTATTCTAGTGTCAAATGTGTCTTGTCAAATGGTGTGTGGTGCTAATCGAATAAACTACTTAAGGTTTACCAGTCTTATGGGTTAAAAATTAAAATCTATTTAAACTCCTTCAGGAGGACACTATGGAGGTTGAGGAGTTCCTCAAGGAGGCAGCCGTCATGAAAGAGATCAAACACCCAAACCTTGTGCAGCTTCTCGGTGAGTCAAGTCCCAGCACAAGAACAGTGCAAATTTGAAAACAAATATGTATTTAAAATGTACCTATGGATTAGTCTGCTTGGCCAAGCACAGGACTTATAGAGAGTGTCAGATGTAAAGTGAACATTTTAGAGAGCCATCTTAAGCCATATCAAGTCTGCAATTTGCATATTTCTTAGCATTGTGCTTCTTACTTGGTGTGACCGAGAGCTGAAAAATTATAAAAATTCACTCATTTCTGAAGTCAGGAATCTGCTGATGCTTCCATTAATCCTGTCTCACCTGTGCCTCAGGTGTGTGCACGCGAGAGCCGCCCTTCTACATCATCACTGAGTTCATGACGCACGGCAACCTGCTAGACTACCTGCGCGAGTGCAACCGGGAGGAGGTGAACGCTGTGGTGCTGCTCTACATGGCCACACAGATCTCCTCCGCCATGGAGTACCTGGAGAAGAAGAACTTCATCCACAGGTGAGAAAGAGACCGCACCTGCATCCCCACTCTGCATCTCCAGCACATATCTATTCATAGCCATAGACGTTTCATTTGGCAGAGGCTCTTATGAGGGGTGGCAAGGCACCAAGGATTTCATTAGATCTTTGTATACAATACAGTGCTGTCAATCAATTATAAAACCATTTACTGAATTTGCTGTGATTAATCTGGGTCAACACAATTGAAATATGTTTAAATACTTTTGTTTATGTGCATTTTTTCTTTACTTTGAACATAGATTCTCTCTTGTGAACTACAGATTTCCAATTTAAACCATCAAGGCCATCAGAATTGACTGTCAGTGGGGGGCACTGTGGCCCAAGCCGATAAGCCCCCCACTTTACGGGCTTCATTGCCCGCGGGGACACAGGTTCGATTCCGGCCTGCTGTTGTTCTCCCGATCCTCTCCCCATTTCTTCTCCAACTCACTTCCTATCCTCAACTCTTCACTGTCCTGTCCAAGTAAAGGCATAAAAGCTCAAAATAAATCTTAAAAAAAAAAAAAATCTCTCAAAAATTGCCTGTCAGCTGTTAAATGTGTAGCACATAAAGTGTGATGGGTTTGTGATGAAGATGCGGAGAAGTAGCGGACAGAGACAGATCTTTGGGGAGGGTGAAGGGGAACAAACAACTAGGTCAGCCGGACGGTAGTTAGAACATGGTGTGCAGCCTGTTGGGTTAGTTGTTAGTTAAAGTGTTCAATAAACTTGCAAGCTTGTGATATCAACTAAGCTCTGTGTCAGATGTCCGTTGGATGCCCCCAGATATTTTAACCAATATATACACTCTTACAGAAACATTTCAAAACCCTGGCAACTTCAAAGTCTTTTTTGCAATTCATTTGAAATATTTAACACGTTAAAAGAATGTATGCGTTAATTTTAACAGCACTAATAAAATACCTTGTGATTATGGAATGCTCACTTGACTTGAAGTTGACTTGAAATATACACCCAGTGCTAACATTTCCTGGTGCCTTTTTGTCATTTGTCCCTTGGAAAACATTGTTACTTGAAGAAAAGAAAAGGAAAAATAGAAAATGCTCAGTTTTAATGATGACCTTGTCGTATCAGTAATTTATTGTCCATATTGCAAAATGTAGCCCACAGCCCCGCCTTAGTGTAATCTCTCTGTTTCATCTCCTGGCTCTTTTGGCTGTCAGATAAGCCATCAGCATGTGAGTGGAGTGAAGCATGGAGAGCGCCTGCCTGTCCTGCCTCGGCCTGCTTTACGATCGCTCCCTAAGACCCAATGTGATTTATGGGTCCTTCTCTGTAACTTATTCCTGTTAGGACCCGGCCTGTGGTCGAAGTGCACATACCAGTCATGAGCGGCTGACTGAAACACAGCAGCCAGCTCCATTCCAGAATTCATTTTCATTAGGTGTTTCGTCACAGAGATGCTGTTAATCATGTGCTTGGGAGATGGCGGTTCTAAACTCTCCTTTAACACGATCAATCATAAATGCTTCAGTGTGTGCTCAAAAGGAATGTGCCACAATCAAATATCCTTTCTGGCCTAGACATGAAAACAATAATTGACCTTATTTCAACTTTAAAATTTCAACTAGTCATCACAGTTAATCAGCACCTTGATCGTTATTTGGCAAGGTATGTGCAAATTACACTAAAGCCCGAAGTATATCGGGAAGTGTTGCATATGGTTCACGTCCAGACATGGACAGACTGATCAGGTACACTCCGCACATGTTTTCCTCAATCTCTTTGATTCTGCTCTTTACAGGGACCTGGCTGCTCGTAACTGCTTGGTTGGGGAGAACCACTTGGTAAAGGTGGCCGACTTTGGGTTAAGTCGGCTGATGACGGGAGACACCTACACGGCCCATGCCGGTGCCAAGTTCCCCATCAAGTGGACCGCTCCAGAGAGCCTGGCCTACAATAAGTTCTCCATCAAATCAGATGTGTGGGGTGAGTTAAAAACCATCCTTTAACTCTTCAAATTACTATATTCAAATCTGATTAAAATCTATATCAAATGACCCAATTATGGGAACGTTTTCATGCACAACTGTACAAGGACTATACAAATCTTTGTTTGAAGTATGAAGTAGAATTTATATAATTTGTATAGTTATATATTGAAGTTAAAACTTCTTGTTGTTGTTTCACAGCGTTTGGGGTTCTGCTGTGGGAGATTGCCACCTATGGAATGTCTCCTTACCCAGGGATTGACCTATCTCAGGTGTACGAGCTGCTGGAGAAGGACTACCGCATGGACCGGCCGGAGGGCTGCCCTGAGAAAGTCTACGAGCTCATGAGAGCCTGTGAGAAAACTGCTTAATTGTATAATGTTTATGCTGTCCAATATACTGTATTTTCTCGCACTGTATGAGAACTTCAATACAGTATTTTATGTAACTTCATGAAACAAACAGGTGTATTGACCACACCTGTGTATTAGCCGCAGTTTGTTCACCGTTATGACATGGCGTGTAGCTAATTATCGGCTGATGTCATAGTCTTATACACTTACAATAGGAAAAGGTAGAAACTCCTACCTTCATATGAATAGGTCATATAGACGTTGAAATGGTTCTAAATGTATGTATAAACCCTGGTTAATTGTTGGGAAATTACGGTATCATAACTGCAAAAACATAGAAGATGATATAGGTGGAAAAAATGCAGCATTATAAGGGCATGATTTGAATAGTGTCTGGGTCGATCTGTTTTGAATGACAGTTGATCAGACAGCAACTCTTCTTAAGGAGAAAAAAATAAACAGGCTGCTGTTATTGATTTCATACTTTTGTATTGATTATGGTTAGTTGATAGCTTTAGCATGTGTGCTGAAAGCTGTGTTAATCCTACAGGCTGGAGGTGGAATCCTCAGGAGAGGCCGTCCTTCGCTGAGACCCACCAGGCATTTGAGACAATGTTCCAGGAGTCCAGCATCTCAGACGGTATGTTTCCGCTCATCCTGCATTCGCGTTTTTCACCTTTAATTACTGACATTCACTGATACACTGAAAGGGAACCAGTAATTATCATGAATTTACCATTTTACTACACAGAGCCTTGTCATTTTAAGTGCATTAAGCAAAAGCTGTACCTGTGCTCATGTCTCAAGCTCTGTGTGTGTGTGTGTGTGTGTGTGTGTGTTTGTGTCTGCCTCCCTGCAGAGGTGGAAAAGGAGCTGGGCAAGAAGGGGAAGAAGATGACTCTAGGTCCCATCCAGCAGGCTCCAGAGCTGCCCACTAAGACCAGGACCCTGCGCAGGAACGGCAAAGACGGAGACAGCCCGGGTAAACCTACATGCACATTCTCCAGTCATCATTCTCTTTTATAAGATAAACGTTAGTCAAGCTCAACCTTGAAAAAGTCTATTTAAACAGTACCTATAACACATCTGTCAGAAACTGGTAGTCATCTTGTTTGATAGTTGAGTTGCAGAGAGGTCTATGGGTGGCGTGTAAACTCTCAGCTGTGTGTTTAAATATGGTTATAGTTGTGTGTGCAGACACCTCTGGGTACTACGAAATATTTCATAAGTAATGAGACAAATATCATTACTGTTGTCCTGGTGTCTGTGTTGCAGAAGCTGCAGAGCACGAGGTGGCCGTGTCCCCCATGCTGCCCAGGAAAGAGCGCCCCCTGCAGGATGGAAACCTGAATGAGGACGACCGGAAATCGCGCCCTAGCATCTTCACCAGCCTCATCAAGAAGAAGAAGAAGACGGCACCGGCCCCGCCCAAGCGCAGCAGCTCCTTTAACAACGGCCAGTCGCCCTTCAGCGACCACGGCCACGGCATCGACTCCGGAAAGTTCTTTGGCTCCTCCAACAACAACGGCGCAAGCGGTGGCATGACCAACGGGGCCCCCACCTACCCTGGCCCTCTCTTCCCCCATCACACGCGCAAGAAGGCGGCCATTCCCCCTGGCGCTGGAGGCAGAATGGCCGGGACTCCTCCAGGTGAAGACGACGCTGTTTCTAACTCCATTCACTTTCTTCGCTCTTCGTCAGCCTCCGGGTCGAACCACGGTCACGACCGCACTGAGTGGAGGTCGCTGACGCTCCCTCGTGACCTGCAGTCGCGCAACTTTGATTCGGGCACCTTCGGGGGCAAGCCCGCCCTGCCCCACAAGCGGGCTAAAGAGCAGAAGTCGGGTGACGCCTCTGTCACCATGCGCATGGGCGCACTCACCCCTCCCCCGCGCCTTCCCAAGAAGACCGAGGAGCCCGGCAGTGGCGGAGCTGCCGATGACGTGTTCAAAGACGCGGCAGAGACCAGCCCGGGCACCAGCCCGCAAACACTCACTCCCAGGCTGAGCCGGCGGCCGCACACCCAGAGCCAGTCAGACAAGACCAGCGCCCTGCAGGCCGAGCTGCTCAAGCCCAACGTCTTCTCCCCATTGGGGGCGGCCGGTGACGAGTGCCGTGCCCGGCGCAACAAACACGCGCTAGACCTCCCCATACAGAGGGAGCGCGTGAAGTTCCAGAAGCCCAAGCCAGCGCCTCCGCCTCCACCACCCTCCAGCGCCAAGTCTGGCAAGCTGTCGCGGAGCCCCACTCACGAGCACCATTCCTCCTCCTCTCCGTCGGACCCAAAAGGAAAAGCTTCCTCCGAGGCCAGCCCAGCCAGCTCCCCCTCTGGGTCCTCCTCCACTGAGCTCGGCAAGAGCTTCCTGCCGCCCGAGGGCTCCGCTAAAAGGCTCCCTGGGCTTTCCAGCACCTCCTCGAAAGTGCAGGCGTCAAAGTCCTCTTCCACCTCGTCCTCCTCCTCCATGTCCCCAACAGGCGCGCCGCTGGGGTTAAGCGGGATGTCCTTAGCCACCGAGCACCACCAGTCTTCAACATTCCCCCCGTCGTCCTCCACAGCCTTCATGCGACGCTCGCTGCGCAAAACTCGCCAGCCTGCCGAGCGCCTCTCCAGCTCGGCCATCACGCGGGACATGCTGCTGGAGAGCACAGAACTGCTGCGCACCGCCATCGGCCGCAACTCCGAGCAGACGGGCAGCCACACCGCAGTGCTGGAGGCCGGCAAAAACCTGTCCAAGTACTGCGCCAGCTACGTGGAGTCCATCCAGCAGATGCGCAACAAGTTTGCCTTCCGCGAAGCCATCAACAAACTTGAGAGCAGCCTGCGCGAGCTCCAGATCTGCCCGACCGCCAGCAATGCTGCCAATGCCGGGCAGCTGCCGGACTTCAGCAAGCTGCTGTCCTCCGTCAAGGAGATTAGCGACATTGTGCGGAGGTAGCGCAGTAGGCCGTGTGTGTGTGTGTGTGTGTGTGGGAAAAGAAAGAGCGAGATCTTGAAAGCGTTAGAGGACTGACCCTCCCCGTAGAGGACTGACCCTATGGCCTGCAGCGGCTGCATCAAACCACTGATGGTGCTAATAAAGGAAACTGTCATCAGTGGTTCTGGTAGTGGTTAAACGTGGATAGTGTGGTGATTGGGGGGTGGGGGGGGGGGGGGGTTGTGAGCACTACAGCACACTTAAAACAACTACGCAAACACATTCACCTCCTCTCACCCTCTACCAAAGACTGGAGGATGCACCCAAACACTAAGTGTCTTGTTATTGTGCACAAAACCCTTTTGTTGATGTAGTTTTTTTTTTTTTTTTTTTGGGTTTGTTCTTTATAATCATAAAATATATATATATATGTATGAATGCAACTCAACTGTGGCCTTCTGAAGGCCTGGGCCCAATTCTGCCTCACTTGAATTAGTTTTTTCATCAGATGGTTCTCTAGAGTATATCACCCAATGTTATTTTAAAAATAGTATTATGGTATACCTATCGCTTTCTTTTGTTTCTTCTTAACTAATGTTGATTGAAAATTCCTTTACAGATGGAAAAAGCCACAGAAAATAATCCAATCCAGTTGCCTTACAAATCTTAATGGGTGATACAAAATTGTTAGAGTGTGGCGCCATTTTCATCACTTGATCTTTTTCTCCAGAGCCACAACTCTTCTGCACCCTCTCTTTCTTTCCTCACGCCCCCAGTGCTCACTGCCAACTCTGTGCTGCACTTCTCAATCGTGTGTGTTGTGAGTGCTCCCCGGATGTGAGGTGTGCTTGCGTGTTGATGTCGGCATGATAGGATGCAAGGCATCGAATTGCAATACTGTGCCATGGATGATGAGATGAGGAACAACAGGGAAAAGGCCAAAAAGTGTTTGTGGCCATGATGTCAAACAACCGCACCTGCCTTCTCCAGAACAGGTGCCTTAAGAAAACACTATCATCGGAGTCACATGCTGTGATTCTCAAAGACTGCCAGCTCTGATACCAGTGTTATGGCCTTAAAAGACTCTTTTTTTTTTTTTTTTCAAGATGAGTATCAGGAATAGAAATAAATAAATAAATATAAGAGAACGTGTTGTCTTCACAAGGAGGTGCCTGGAGTGAGTCTGAATCTGAAACCACACCGAACACTACTGTTTTCAGGGAATGCTGGGGAGGGGGGAGGACCAGGAAAGGACCAGGAATCTCGAGTGTTGTTTATGAATGTTGTTTACGCTTGTGATGTCATCTAAGAGAAAACCGTGAACGCCTGCCTTCATTCATGTTATTTCACCATGTTCTGGACAGTTAAGCCCTTTAAACTTTTGATGCTGAAGAGTTGTTGCCAATGGGACCACTTGTAAACAACACACTAATCTAGAGCATGGTGAAATTGCCACATGCATAAAAGACGCTATTGCCTTGTCTTACACAACATGGTTATCCGTGGTGGATAATGCCTTTCCTTTTGTTTTTTTATTTGTTTTGTTAAAAAAAAAAAAAAAGTGACATTAAGTACCCTCCAAACAAAGGAATTTCCACTGTGTAGCCAACAATTATCTACTAAAGATGTTCCTAATTATTTTGAAGTTTTTTTTAATTCTGTGTTGAAATAATGTGCTTGTTTGTTTCAGTAATAGTGTGCTGTTTTTTCCCAACTCCTTTGCCCTCGGACTGCGAAGCCTGAGGATGGCGCCAACCACAAGCTGCCTTGTTTTTTTTTTAAACTCACATGGTACTGTCAATGTTCACTCATACTCATTGTTTTTATTTCTCCTTCAATCATGCCACTACATTTTTTCTTTTCCCTTTTGTATCCGAGCCGCATCATGTTTTAGACTAATTTTGCTCTTTGTAAATATGCATTTCCCCCCTCTCAATTGCCTTTACCATGTGGTCCCTCTGTAACCTTGGTGCAATTTTTGTTGCATAAATACAGATTTGCTACTTGAGACCAATTATGTTTGATTCCATTTTTCTCAGTGTAATGTTAATGTTGGTGTTGGCTGGAAGGTATCATCACTAATCTGTTACCTTTCCAATATAAGGATTTCAAGGTATCATCACTAATCTATTACCTTTCCAATATAAGGAGTTTAGACTTCAAATTTCTATAAGCTGGACCCTGGTTATTCCTAGGTTATGATTAACTTCTGGGGACCTCTTAAAATGTCCTCACCTTCCCCATAGTACTTAAAATCCATTGTGATTTTCATTCCCATCTGTGCAGGTTTGTAGTGGCAAAATTGGTTAAAATTGTATGTAATATTACCTTTTACCTGGATAGGCCAAATAATGTACCACAGCAAAAACCTGTGCGGTGTAATTTAAAATCTGCCCTGCTGATTGGCTTTATTTTAGATTAATTTAAATGTATTTCAGTTAATTCACTTCAGATTTTAGCCTCTCAGACATAATTTAAAATTCATGTTAAATACAAGACGCTTTAAACAGGCCTCTTGAAAGACCAGTGAATAACCTTTGGTTCTCGTTAACTTATCTCTCCCCAGCTGTCAAACCCACTGACTAAGCAGCAAGGGGTTATCTTCTCTTTTCCACTATAGTTCTGACTTTTTGGATAAAAACACAAAGATCTAACAGTAATTTAGCAGGTGGGGAATCTGTAGTGTTCCAGGAAACTGCCGACTTGGAATGCAGTTGTAAAAGGTGAGACCCATCTAGCACATCTAATTATGCATGTCTTGATACAAGTCACTGTCTACAAAAAACTGCAGAATAGGCTAATGGTTATAGTTATAGACTTTAAAGGTCAAAATCGAATGTTCAGATCTGCCTTTCAACCGATCTGAGCAAAAAATTATACAAATGCATACAAACTTATTTTTACGCTCGACACTTAGGTACTTATGTGATGTACACAGATGACATTCACTCAAACCAATGCAAGCACTCAACTCTGACAAACTTCCTGCAAATGGTCATTCTGACAAGGATGTAATAGATTCAAAATGAGTTGCAGTCTTGTATGCCTTGAGTACTTTAAGGGATAATAGGTGAACTCAAGAAGCTCTCAGGGTTCACATGGTTTTACACACATATAACCCTTCATTGGAAACACTGGGTTCCAGTAGGTGGCTACAAACAACATTTCATAGGAAGCTTGTAGGGTTCCTGTGAGGTAAGTGTGTGTTTGTGTGTGATAGAGACATAGTTACAGGCCTCATTCCAAAACTGCCTTTGAGGATTGAAATGCTGTGAACTAGTGACATCATCTCTTGGCGAAAACGGTAACATCAGACTCCACTTAAATAACCTGGTGATTGTGCTGCTGCTATATACAACACCTGTGATCATTCAGTCATTGGTGCATCATTCATTTGCAAAAGTAAGACATTCTTCGTTACCTGTGTAGCAAATAAGCTTGATCAAAAATAACAACCCAGGTGAAATTTTCTGTTTCTGTCTAGAGCATTTTAATTTCATCATTATTAAAATCAAAAGGTCAACATTTTTTTAAATCATATACACACACAGATTTAAATGTTAGCACAGCTCCTTCAAAATTTATACATATGTACTTTTTTTGTTGGTTGGTTTTGACTGCTCAGAACACGTGTGTGAGAAGACAGCTGGAGGTTGTTGTTCAGACTAATAAAGAGTGGAGACAAGAGCACAAGTGGAAACCACTCAACACTGTCCAGCCTTCACCCCATCATGGCTTGCCCAGCCAACCCCGACCACCCCAGTCCCCAAATTAAACACAACACCTACGCCTTGCCAAAGGGGGAGGCTCGAACAAAAAGCCAACAAAAAGCAAGAGAGCTAGAATGACAGGGAAACAAAACGAAAGCCACACATTTTCTTTTCAACCATTCACTGGCCAATTAGGGGGTTGTACAGCCTCCTTGACAACATAATTAGTAATCCCCCCTCGCACATGCACACCTTGGCGCTATCGTGTTAAGATCAGTTACCCCACCAGATCTAGGTCTATGGGTGTGCTAGAGCATATGAAGTTATTCTGGATGATTGCGAGCATTTGGTTGCCATAGTCAAACCCTGCTTCATTCAAGAACCCTTTTTTCAGATAGCATGGATTGTGAACCCCACTGGATTTTGATGAAATCATTTTTGTGGGATGGTGGTATGGTGCCCTAACTTAAAGAAATAAACCAGCCAGCAATTGACCCCCTTATATAGAATGCTACTTCCGACCTTTGGTAGGGAGTGTATGGGCACAGAACAACCAAATTATTTATCTGGGACACCCTTGACGTTCACAACTCCATGTTGTCTTACTCTCAAAAATTGGTTCGTAAAACAATTATAGCTTATGATATTCAGCCGAAAGTCTCACAATGTAGTTTTGTTGTGGGAAAATGTAAAACTATTGCCACAGCAAATACCTGCATAACCCAGTTGGTTTTAGTCTCACCCTAATATTGCCAGCTTTTCCAAATCTTGTCAGATATGATGACAATGCCATTTCGTTCCATCTGTGAAAAGTCCCTAAATGTAAAAACTCAATTTTTAAGGTGAATTACTACCACCAGGAGTAAGGCATAAATGTGATGGTGATCTGTTCGACTGGGTTCTGGCTTCATTAAATGCTGTATGTCAGTATGCAGGGAGTTGTAGTTCTTTATATTCAAATGTCCCTGCAAACCCATCTAGCACATTCCCAAAGAACTGACACACTAGACAGTCAAGATCACCTTCTGACCGAGGGAAGAATATCTGGAAAAACAGGCTTCCAATGGAGGATGGATTTCCTAGACTCCTGAGATGCCAAACTCCCAGAGGTGTCACCCCTGTACATATATAAAGAGGGAGTCCTTTCCACCCAGTATGGCCACACATTTATTTATAGAAACTTTTATACAGAATTTGACCCCCCCCCCCCAAAAAAATAAGTTACATCGTACATGACACATCACCTGTACAAATCTATGGGAGCTCCAGTCAGTTCAGACCTGCGTCCCAATTTAGCGTTGCAACCCACAGATAATTAGCCATATGTACAGCTGAGGGGATCTGGGAGGCCTCTCTCTTAGTATATATGTATGTTACAAAGAGGTTGGGGCCGGAAACCAGCGTCCACACTAGCACCGTGCTGGCTGCTTTTCGTAGTGGGGGCGTTTAAGCATTTGTGGTGTTTCTATACAAGCCTATACGTCAGCAACTAGTAGATTTACAGCCATAGAGAAATGTGTGCGTGCATGTATGTTGCATGTGTGTGTGTGTGTGTGTGTGTGTGTGTAAGACCAAGGCTACACCGCTTACCTCACCTATAAGTGACGGTTGCGGAACCTCTTGCTTTTAATTTCGGAGCCCGTGTTAACAGGTAAAAGCAGTCACAAAGCCTGGGCGAGATACCCGTCTGAGGCGCATCATCTATTGTTTCGCCGGGGAGCCTATTTATCCCCACACGTGAGGCGCGCAAATCTCATCAAAAATGGTAATACACACAAACACAGACAGGCTGACAGGAGCTACGCAGGCGGTGTGGACACACACATACATGCGTGCCGCAGTTTCAGCGAGGTAGCCGTCGCGTACAGGTGAAATAATTGGTGCAGCCAGAGATCAACACTGCCAACATTCCTTGATTACAACCCGCCACCACCCAGAGTCTCGCTCACACACACACACACACAGATGTTCTGAGGTCTCTACAGAGACATGTAGCAGTGTTGTAAAACAGCGGTTTTATTGGACACACGAGTCCCACAGCGGTATTTAGAGCAGGCGCAGCATAAAGTAAAGATTAAACAGTAATAGTAATAATATTAACATTAATCATAACAATAAGGCAACAAACAAACAAACCAAGAAAGAAAAATAAACAAAAATGCTGGTAAGGACAGACGTATTCTACTGATATGGTGGGGGTTGGGAGATACAGGTGGAGGGGGAAAGAGAGAGGTGGGGGCTGGTGCAAAGGGGGGAAAGAATGGTGCTTTTAGAATTAAACGCCTCTCTCTTTCTCTCTCCTCCTTCCTTAAAGTGTCATAATCTGATTTCTCGAGGACCACCCGCTCTGTCCCCAGACCCTCAAACACAAAACATATCACACACACACAAAGGTACACTCCCCAAATGACTCCACACACACATATATCTCAAATGGAGCCCCACAATGGTGTGTACTGGAGTTAGATGCGGCCAGGGCAGGTGGTATGTGACGTGAGCTCTACATGCCAAAGACCCCCAGCCACACAGCGACAGCTGAGCCTTAGACAGGGCAGGCAGGCAGGCAGGCAGGCAGGCAGACAGACACACACACACACACACACACACACACACACACACACACACACACACACACACACACACACACACACACACACACACACACACTCTGAGTGTGTCGCTATTCATTTAAAGTGGGTGCAACTTACATACTGGGTGGGGAGTCTTAGATACTTCATTTGGATTCAATTAAAAAGACAGGGAGCCATGCAGGAGGTGGCTGTCTAGAGTGACCAGGTTTGCCAACTTATTCTACGTGGATCAGTTTGGATTCTATATTTCCAATCTCATGGTGTGTTTTACACAAGTGTGGCTGGTATTTTATATATATGTATATCTATATTGAGCTATAAAACGACACGTTAAAGAACAAACAGAAGCTTTGATGATATTTTCCTTACAACTCTTCATCTACCTGTCAGTAACTCGACTGGTGTTCTTTAGCTTTTTTTTTGCGGAGTAGTACTGGTTTTCCTGCGAGGCACCCCAAGGAGTCGGTGATGCCACATTGAGTGCTAAGAGTAGGAATGGAGAGAGAAACGGGTGGAGGAGAGGAAAAATATACAAGCGGTGGGAGAAGGGGGGGGGGGGGGGGGCAGATTCTGTAAGACAGAGAGAAAGAGAGAGGGAGGGAGAAAGAGAAGGGAGTGGAGGCGGTGGAGGAGAAAGACTGCCCACCCAGCCAGCCTGAGTCATCCCTCGTTTCGTCTCCTTCATTCACCCAAGCAACCCACAAGCGCCGGGCGAGAGGACACGGGCAGGACTTGGACGTGAGTGTGTGCGTCTTGAGTGTGTGGGGTGCTTTTGAGGAGGACTGCATGTCCGTGGGTTTGTGTTTGTAATTGTGTGTGTGTGTGTGTGTGTGTGTGTGTGTGTGTGTGTGTCTGGGGTATGTGTCAAGGAGAGGTGGTTGGTTTGTTGGTTTGTGGGGTGGAGTAGGTGGTTGGGGAAGGTAGGTGGGTGATTGGTCATTAGCAGCCACACCCTTCCCTCTGGGGCTGTGGCTCGCTGGTTAGCCGGCCGCCCTGCGGCGCCGAGGGCTTGTGCTGCACACCCGACTCAGCCGCGTTCAGGTCCAGGCTGCCGTCCTGAATGTTCTGGTAGATCTTCTTGGCCGCCTCCAGGAAGGCGTCCTCCACATTCTCACCCCTGTGGAACCACAGAACCACACGTGCACACACACACACACACACACACACACACACACACACACACACACACACACACACACACACACACACACACACACACACAAACACACACAAACAGAGGAAGGGAGGAAGAATGAGGGGGAGAAGTTGTTTAAGACATACCAACAAGACTCGTCTCCATCTGGCAAATACTTTATATTTATCTCCGGAGTAAATTCAAAAGTCTTTATTCAAACAAACTGTGGTTATTAGATTGACAAAATAACTCACGTTTTTGCACTGGCCTCCAGAAACAGCAGACCTGGAAAAGAAAGGGAAAATCAATGTGGAACTATTAGCTACAGAGTCCAAAGAGTCACAGCATGGCATCCCGGCTTGATTTGATTTCTCAATTTAGCCACAACATTAACACTCATCTCATTTCATCTCCTTTTCCACACACTGTAGCTAAAGACCAAATATACGATGTTTGACGTTTGGGACGATGGGTTTTTGAATGTTATCAAATGCTATATTACCTCAGTCTTTTTTTTTGTATATACTAAACCCTTAGCTCACAGGCTAGCAGTGCTACTAGTATGTAGTATGTGTCCATTCCATCCTTAGCCCCCACTACCACTGGCATCCCTCTGGCTAACAATCAATGCTGTGTGATGTAGTAAAATGCTGTGTGAGGTAGTAAAATGCTGTGTGATGTAGTAAAATGCTGTGCACACACGAATTGGGCAACTAGTATGAGGTCTAGGAACAAGGGCTCATACCGTTCTCCTCCGCAAATTGCTTGGCCTCCTCGTACGTGACGTCCCTCTGGGCCTCCAAGTCTGCTTTGTTGCCTATGAGGATGATCACCTGCAGGGGAAGACCAGCACAACTGCATGACAGAATACACCCACCTGCTGTCCTACAAAGCGGAAAATCAGACAGCCACAAGAGGCCCATCACGTAGGCACTTTTTGCGCACAAACGTACGGGTGCAATACTGTGTGTTAAAAGTAAGGTGTCCATAGTGTGGGGGGAGGGGGACGCAAGTGCTCACTGTGTTGGGATTGGTGAGGTTCCTGGCATCAGTAAGCCAGCTGCTGAGGTGGTTGTATGTGCTTCTCCTGAGAGAGCGAGAGAAAGAGACGAGAGGGAGAGAAGAGATGGACCATGGTTAACAAAAAGAACGCTACAATATTTGAAGTCACTAACAATGATCAATCGGCCTACTCCACTGGTCCTTTCAGTGCTGCACTGGGCCAAAGTGCTGCATGGTTTGTTTTTCGACTGGGGCTACACCGCTCCAACACTTGCTGGAGCACTTTCTGCACAGACAGAAATCGTTGTGCAGCTAAGTGTAACACTCTCCCTTGATCAAAGATCAATTTCAGCTAAAGTGCTTTTTAGCATAAAACCTAATACAAATAGATATGATGTGTAATATTTTTAGGGCACAAACGACTGCAGAGATCCTCCTTTATGCAGACAGGAACGGTTCCCTATTTGCTCCCATAGAAATGCAATGCCAAGACGTTTCTTGCGCCGCCTGTGTAAAATCTTTGCTGCAGTTTTATTTAAGAAATGTTTGAAGACAGCAGTGACGAGGTAAGTGCATAGCAGTGCCAATCAGCTTCTCTTTCAGGACCATGTGATCACGCTGTCATACTCCACCAAGGCCTTTTGTATTCGACTGGTCAGGTTGAGGGGAGCACTTTTTGCTGATAACTGTTATCATAGCATTTTTATTTATTTTTTTACACCACGAGACAACGCTGTGTAGCAACCACACCAATATTTATATGCCTTTGGAAGAGTGATCTCACACACACACACACACACGCGCGCACACACACACACGCGCACACACACACACACGCGCACACACACACACGCGCACACACACCTTTCCATTCAGTTTGACACACGAAAGGGTTTCACAGCAATGGGTCAAATACCACAGCCCTCTCCCCTAGACAGAGGTCAGCCTGATCGCAGATCAGCTCAGATGGGGCAGAAGGTTCTCCCCCAACCATAGAGAGGCTGTGTTGGTTTAGCAGTGGGCTGAGAGAAGAGCTCTCAGAGGGGTTGTTAGGTGGTCATGGGATGGGGGTCTGCTTGTTTAGGGCGTAAATCTGAAGAGCCTCGCTCAAGGGAATCACCTGACTCCATTCTGACTTTGCTGCTGACCTCCTTAAGCAAACAGATTTGATATCTAACCAATAATACATGTGTTACGTGTGCTGCCAGTGCTCGTGGCATTAATTGATTCATCTAAACAAAGACCATTCCAACTGGGTTGGTAGTATCATTAAAGACATTAGAGCAGTTATCCAAGATCACCCGTGTTTGAGGAAGAACATGGCTGGTTCCTTTTATATTAGCAAAGTAAAACTGGTTGGACTGATGTCTCTGGACCAAGGTGTTCAGCGTGGTTGACACATCTTTAACATGTCAGTGGCTTTCAGAACAGTTCTCTTTACTAGTCGCATATATTGACCCACACCTTATTAACTGATCTTTCCAAGCCAGAGTACTACACATTGGTTTTCCTTGTAATCCTGAGGGAATATAACTGGCCTCTGTGCTCATTAGTTAGTTGTAGAGCAGCACTCATGTGGACGGTGGCACTGTTGACATACAATCATTAAGTAGGCTGCTAGTTCACAATGTGTGTGCGTGTGTATGTGAATTTTTATGTGTGTGTGTGTGTGTGTGTGTGTGTGTGTATGTGTGTGTTTGTGTGTGTGTGCAAGTGTATGTGCGAGTGTGTGTGTGTGTGTGTGTGTGTGTGTGTGCATGTGCGTGTGTGTACCTGGTGATGTCGTAGACCATGAGTGCTCCAGCGGCCCCTCTGTAATAGCTGCGTGTGACGGCCCTGAAGCGCTCCTGGCCCGCCGTGTCCCAGATCTGCAGCTTGATCTTCTGGCCGCTCACCTCGATTATCCTCGTGCCAAACTCCACGCCGATCGTGTGGGGGCAGTCCGCCATGACTACACACACACACACACACACACACACACACACGCACGCACACGCACAAGCACACACAGAAAGCCACATGTTACAAACTGAGATAACAGATAGACAGTTTTACTGTGTGGATGAAACTGTTGGCAGATCTCTGCAATACTACTTGACTCAGTCTGTATTTAATGGTGTGCTGAGGTAGTTAGCCAGGCGAGCTGAAGTGTTTGACATCTAATGCCTGCAGCAATATCCACAGGGTCTCAACCTCAAACTGCACTCAAGCTATATTTAAGCCATGACTCAATAGCAAGATGAAAATTTGCCTCAGGGTGATATTGGGGGATTACAAAAAAAAAAAAAAATGGCACAAGCTGGCACAGAGGCAAAGATCGGAAACACAAAGGGTGCAGCTCGGGCACGTGTGTGTGTCTGTGTGTGTCTGTGTGTGTCTGTGTGTGTCTGTGTGTGTCTGTGTGTGTCTGTGTGTGTCTGTGTGTGTCTGTGTGTGTCTGTGTTTGCTTGCTTGTGTGACGCAGCCTCTGCCCAAGCCCCAGCTGTCTCTTTAGAGCGGAGGTCTCGCTGGGAGAGCGCCTGCAGGCTCTTAATTAAGTGGCGAGCGGCTCAGTATAGTTTTTTTCATTCAAAAAGCCGATCGGATCAATACAGGAAAAAGCCGCCTGTGCACTTAAAAGCAATCGACCCGCAGGGCCTTGTGAATCAGAGTCGGCGTGTTTGATGTTTGACGTGACGAGTCCCATTGGTTGCCTGGGCTGAGGGAATAAAGTGAGCGGCACGTGATGTGTGCCTGTGTGGAATGAGAAGCCAGTGTACTCTCTAGGTTCAGAGCTCAGGGTTAGCAAAATGAAACGTCTGCTTCCTTTTGTAATTCTATAACACAGAGGACACAGAGGAAAAAGTATGTCATTTGGAGGTGTCTTAGAACGTCCCTTGGCATAGAGGACACATTTCACAGTAGATACAGGAAAGCCAAAAGAGGTGGCAAAATACTTTTCCTTGAGCACTTAACTAAGAGAGAGAGAGAGAGAGAGAGAGAGAGAGAGAGAAAGAAAGAAAGAGGCAGAAGAAGCAGAGTGTTTCCTGCGGGTATCCTTCTCTCCTCTGTGAACCTTTAGTGGCGTCCGTACAACTGTAATTAACCTCCTGGTTACTGCTGCTGCTGCTGCCAGGCTGATCATTATAATTACTCTCCTGCACTCCATGCAGCGCCATCACTCCCACTACTCACACACACACACACACACACACACACACACACACACACACACACACACACACACAAACAAGTAGGCTCACACAGACCACTGTCACTTTCAATGCGCAAGGACACACACGCGCACACAGTGTTAACACAGAGATTGCAACACATGACGTGTACACACACACACACACACTCAGTGGCTGAGCACAGGGGCTTTCTGCCAAGAGATGACCACAAAACCACTCACATACACACACTGACTGTGTGATAAGATTTTCTGCCAGAAAGACCACACACACACACACACACACACACACACACACACACACACACACACACACACACACACACACACACACACACCACTGTAGGCCTTTATTTACCTGCCAACAGGAGAGACCCACACCATCAATGTCACACTCATGCAATCCAATCACAGCCATCCATGTACTGTAAATGTACACACACAGACACACGAATGAGCATCCCTCTCCACTGCACGTGGACACTGTTAAACACACCCACACCACCACTGGCGAACTGCAGGTGTGTGTGTGTGTGTGTGTGTGTGTGTGCCATTCAACACTCATCTTTACATCTCAAGTGCGACGAGGAGCAGCACGCAAGAAAAAGAGAAAGAGAGAGGAGCTCTTCACAACCTGCCTTTCCTCTCCGGCACAAAGCGCTCGTTTGTTCGCAGGTGTTGGTGAGTGTGGGCCCAACTCAAGTCGTCTTGAATGGGCGGGGGGGGGGGGGGGGGGGGGGGGGGGGGGGGGGATTGGGGGTGTTCACTCACTTTGACTGAGGGGAAAATAGCTGTTGCCTTGGTGGTAATTATTCACCCCCACCCACCCAAGTCCCCTCCTCTGAACTCGCTCGTTGTTAACTGCCATCACGACGGCGGAGGCCTTTCTGTTGTTGGTGAACTGATTTGCATGAGTCATCCAACGCTCTGATGTGCTTTTCTAAACAAGCCAGTCATTTACATACTGGCACTCAACTTACTACGTGAGATGCAAAATGAGCCAGCCTGTTTCAAAGATACCATCTGCCTATACAGGAAACCTAAAGAGCATACTAGGTTACTACAGTAATCCCGCTTCTCTAATACCATGGCTGAGCCTCCCCAGCGAGCCACTCTACCACTACACCAGCCATTGATTGGCTGGCCACGTCTGACATCCTTGAGGGCCCACCCCCCTTTAGAATGCGATCCCCGAGCAGGAGAATGCCATTCAAGGTTGGCAAGTTTTTCTCACTCTACGCAAGGGTGGTCTAGTGAGATACCACACCACACCATCACAGAACTGGGGTTAAAGTTGTAACCAAGAGTTCGCTTTCAAGCATTCCTTCGGTATCTCACTATGGGATATGCTTACTCACGTATTACAGAACAACCAAGCCAACCGACATTAGGCGACCATTCTAATCCTCTCTGTGTGTCCTGTGCCACAGATGAGTCCATACTCAAAACAGCATGAGCAGAGCGTGGTCCAGTAACATTAGGTCTGCGGTCCTTAAGAACTTTGTTGGGGCCCATAGCGTGTCTATGCCCCTTGCTGACTGTGCACACAAATCATCGGGGGGATTTATCCCTTTCGCAGAATAGACCAAAGTAATAGCCTTCATAATCCAGTGTGACAAAACACTGCTTTGAGGCTTACCTTTGTGATGTCCAGAACAGGAATCGCATAACTGATCTAATTTACTGAATGATAGGTCCTGGTCAGGTATGCTCTCATTGTGCAGACAGAACATAGCGTAACTGTGTACTCTTAAGACAGGCTTGTCTCCAAAAATCGATCCATCATGCAGAATCCCGCCATGTAAGGAATTATCTAGTGGCTAGCGATTGGCTAGTTCAGTTTTGTCGACAAATAGCATAAAACTTTGGCAGCATTATCAACAGGGTGCTTCTGAGCGAGAAGAATGAAGAGAAGAGAGCAAGCAAATCTCATCTTCTGAGTGAGAGGAAAGAATGCTTGAAAGAGAACTCCATCACAATCAGTCTAGAATGAATTATCAATAAAGTATGTTCTGTAAGGTTGCATTTTACCTGTGAGGATGCACTTTTACATGAAACACACTCAAAACACGGCTCTAGATCACTCTTCATCACTACTGAGGCAGCGTGATTGATACAACATCCTCATATTTAACACTCAGGAGGTGAGCTGGGATTTGACAGAAGTACTTACATTTCTTTTCTGTGAACTGGTGAAGCAAACATGACTTTCCTACCCCCATGTCCCCTATGGAGAGAGAGAGACACACAGACAGAAGGAATAACCATTAAATGTCCGCCAGCATGTAGATGTTACATAAGGCCACCTGAGTGAAAACACAGGCAGGCTAAATGGACATTATTTACGGTCACAAGCTGCACCACCACAGCAAGGAGAACAATCTCAGGCATCATTAAACTTGAATAAAGAGGAATCATACTGAACACTCTGTGTCTGTGTCTGTGTCTGTGTCTGTGTCTGTGTCTGTGTCTGTGTCTGTGTCTGTGTCTGTGTCTGTGTCTGTGTCTGTGTCTGTGTCTGTGTCTGTGTCTGTGTCTGTGTCTGTGTCTGTGTCTGTGTCTGTGTCTGTGTCTGTGGGGATCTAATGCCTACATGAGTAATGTAAATAACAGTGTGTTGAAGCAGGTCCACTCACTTTTCTACGAAGAGTACTCTTTCACACACACAGATGGTGCATACGGAGCTACCAAAGGTCCTACTTACCAATGATGATGTATTTGAAAATGTAGGAATAGTTGTATGGTGCGGTGGCCATTTTGGCTCTGAAAAAGAGAGGGAGGGGAGAAAAAGATTACAAGGTTAGGAGAAGAAGTGAAAAAGAGAGAGACATAGATGAGTTCAACATCTCTACTGGGTGAGAAGGGGCTGGTGTCAATGGGGTCAACAGTTAGTGTCAGTTAGGTCATCAGTCATAACCAAGTTCCAGTGAAACACCATCAGCCACTTCCACCTCAGCCACTTCCACTGTTTACTGTTCCTAGTTCTCCCAAACCTAAGCCCCTGGAAAGATTATCTTGTTTATTTGTTTGCTTGGTTGCAACACACAGCCAAAACCCAATTATGCAATTATGGACATCTTCCTCCAGAGCAATTCCATGTAAATGTCAACCTCACCATGTTAAAATAAAGTAACATGTAACAGAACAAAATCACTTTAAAATATATATATATATATCAAGGCCTGTATTTTCTGGACAGAAGCTCCCTGAAGTATGGCCTAAATATCCCCAGCATCCATTTTCTGTCAGAGGAGCACCCAAATCCTAGGACTTGAGTTCCCCCATAACAAGCCATGTCAAGAGCATCGTATAGACTTAACTTCTGGCGGACCGACAAGCATGAGAGAGCTTCTGACTGACAGGGATTTACACACATATGTGGGCGGAGAACAAAGAGCCGACAGGAGGAAGCAGGAAGCACAGCCTAGGGGAGCAGGATGAGGAGGGTGGAGAACAGGATGAAGAGAGGAGGAAGACAGGATGAGGAGAGGAGGAGCACTGAAGGAGCGAAAGAAGGACGAAGAGAGACAAAAGGCAGTGAGGAACAGAGCAGAGGAGTCTTTCGAGGATGGTCAGAAGAGGGAGAGCTCCGTTCAGGGGTGGTTTGTTTTCCTCTTTAAAACCCCCGCAGCCCTCCCTTCGTTGCTTAAGAACAACTAATCTAATCTGGAGTTAGATGACCCCTCTACACAAACAAAGAGATGCATTTGCCAAGTTACAGCTGGGAATCTTCCACCCGTGACATCCTTTAAGCCTGCTCTTAGCAGAACAAAGGCAAACACTCACAAGGCTCAGGACGAGACAGTACAAGTTGACGTTGATGTTTTTTGTACTGTTTATGTTTACTGTGGGCACATCTATTTCTCTTTCAGATTCATTTTAAATTGCTTGCACACCTAATGCCTTTTCAAAAGGATCACTCAATTTGCCTCAAATGCAAACAACACAGTGCTAAATCTCAAAGCAAAATGACAACTGTACAGGCCTATACTGTGTACAGCTCTCTGTGCCAGACATTTTGTGAACAAATGAAATAGTTGACATCATCATCCTTGCAACACAGTGCTGCTCACTCTGCTTTTGCTTTGCCAGAAGGGGCGCAGCCATGGAGACAATTTGTTTAGCTCTCAAAAGACGCTGCTGATACACATATTCAGGCCTCAGGACAGGTCCTGCAGCAGCTTGCTCAAAAGCAGCTCAACACAAACACGTAACCCGTGCTGGGTGTGTTAGTCAAGGGCTGTAGGACTCTGAAAAAACAGCAAATACAAATATGGGGAGGTGGTGAGATCTCCCAGGGAGATTGTAACAAATAGGTTTATGATTAGATGGAACTTGTAGATCCATTCTAACTGGTCAATCACGACAATCAAGGAGTGACTCTTCTAAATAGGAGATGGCATGGTACATCACATCACTGCCATAGGCAACCATTTCGAATGGGCATTTGTTGTGAAATTCCCAATTTGTTTGGTAGGCAGCCATGTAGTTAGCCTTATCAATATTACGACATAATACATAACAGGATGACCTATGACTCTAACATTGATAACATTAATGGCGTTTACTTCACAAGAATGACCACTTGTCTCGATGCTATTCCTTACAGACAGTTAACTAGACAGCCCCCAGGTAAACCGCATCCAACAACTAATTAGCTTCAATCACTGAAAAGAACTGAGTTAATGGAGCTTTCAATATCCACTACTTGCTAGTGCCAGTGCAGTGACTCAAACAAGTCGAGGGTTTTGGCTAAATGAGGGTAGCTCTTCACTACAAACCCCATTTACCCACTTCCCATTCTGACACATTGCTTAAATTGCTGGCACACCACAACTGCCAGCATTAAGCCAGCCAGCAAGCAAGCGATCCAAAATAGCAACAGAGGAAGGGGAAAAGTGTCAGTATTCAAAGAGGGAGAAAAGCTATTTGTAGTCTTTATGCAGTAACGCAAGCTGGAGAAGAAAGGGACAGCTCTGCATCACCCTGTGCTACATTTCCTAAAAACGTTGAAATCCTGACATTTGAATCTGTTAGATCAGAGAATGTACTGGAACAGGACAATCTGATAGCTAAAGGAGGCCAATGTTTGAAGCCACTGTTTAAAAGGAGGAAAAAAATGAATTTTTTTTTTTTTAAACAAGATCATAACAATTGTATTCGACATCATCGTCATCCATTAGAAGTCAGTGATATGCTTAATGCAGATATTTCACAACTACATAACCTAATGAAACAGTAGATGTCTTTCTTTTTTTCCAAAGCACTCTGAACAATGGCGTTGTCAGTAGACCTAAACCATAGGACCGTTAAACCAGTTCTGAAGATTAAAATCGGCCAACAATAACCCTGGTTGTGGTGTGAGTGAGCAATCAGTTCCTTTAACTGAGGCACAAACACACACACACACTCCCACTGAGCCACCAGCACTGCTTCCCTTTCTAAGCAACCAGGAGAGCCAAGAGAAGGCAGCAGGTTAAGGAAAACAAGGTAATGAGATATAGTCGACCCTTAATGGGAGGAAACAGGAAGTCTTTGGAGGCTGATTTGTTTTGGGATAATAATGTGTGTGAATCATAGACAGATGAGATTGATAAGGCTCCATCACCAAGACGACTTGTGCTCTCCATGCCGCCTACACCGCCACGCCCTCCTAATGGGCTAGGTGGGACACCGGAGTCTGCAGCAAACCCTGCTCCTCTTCCTCCCCCTCCCCTCTGTCTGCCTTCCTCCCCTCACATGACCCACAGTCATGTGTGGCTGCTGATGACGACTCCTTCCTCCTGTTCTTGCCAGGAGGATGCAAACACAATCACAGAACTTACCCTCACCCCCTCAAACCTGGCTGGCAGAAGGCAGAGGCACTACTCACAGGGTTGTGAGACAACAAATAGTTGCTAGCACCCTAACTCCACCTCAATCTAAACCTCAACCTCCTCACAGCTGATAAAGAAAGCCCCTCCCTTGACTTCCTGATGTGACTGGCAGACTGCGAGGATCCATTAAGGAGGGAGAAAAGCAGAAAGCATGTGACTGCACTGCGGCGTCAGCACTAAACCCCCCCCCCCCCCTCCCTCCCTCCCTCCTGCGTACGCTGATTCATATGACACCTTCGTTTGTCAGTCATGTGGGCTGAATGGCAAGATTTTCCTTATTTTAATTGGCAACAGGTGCTAGGGTTTAGACAGTTTGGCAACTGAGTGCTCTGTATAACACAGACTAGCGGAGACAAAGCAAATTCTCCCCCTTTCTTGTTGGCAAGAAAAAGAACCCTTTCCCCGAACAGTTCAATGCTTTCTTTAAAAGATCAAACTGAGAATTAAAACTAAAGCCAGGTAAAAATAATGTTAAAATTAGAGAAAAGAGTAGGTAGCATAGAAGGTTATCATAATAAGGTGGTTCTAACTTATACCTTTGAATTCATTCCATACAGTCACTCATTGTTAGACGTCTCTGCAAAATAGCAGGTTTCTTTACTGACACATACTATGATTGACAGAAGTCTTGCAGTAGCACCGGCTAAAGAATTACACAGAAGTTTACAAATAGTTAACTGAGACTCCACATCTGTTCAAATCTACGCTGAGCCTTACTTGCTATCAATTTGTTAACAGATGCACTAATAAACAATAGTCTTGAAATACTTCAATTAAGTCATTATGTTATCAGGGCGAGTTGGAAAACTGTGCCCTTTGATCTGAAGCATAAATAATTTTCAAAATGTACGATACATATACCGTCTGTAACCTATCTTCGTGCTTTATGCCTCGCCGATATGATCATGCATCACTACACGAACTCTTCAAATGAAAAAATCAAACAAAGCAATAAAAAGAAATTTTAGGTAGCATAGAACCCAGCCTCATACCTTGCAAACAATCATTATAGGTGACATTGTACCCTACCTTTCTTATTTTCTTCGAAACGTTAACGAGGGAATAGAGTTGTAGATTTACTGTCAACAATATGAGCTTGTGTGATAACAGTTTAGCATCTATAAACAAGAAGCTAGGTTTCGATGTAGCCAATCTGCTTGTTTACGTAGTAAGCGAGAAAAGCTAGCTCGCTATCCTTGTGGTACCATCAATTTACAACAACGATAAAAGGGCACTTGTCATAGCTAGCTATCAACCTAATAGCTCTGAAAAATTGTCCGTGAACCAGTGACGGATTTAGGCTTGTGTTTAAACAAAGTAGTGTTAGTACTGTACAGACTGCATCGATGCTTATGGTAGCTTGCTAACGTTAGTTAGCAAAATAGAATGGATAGCCTCCCCAGCCTCTGGCCTAAAGCGGTTCAGTATCATTGGTCAGTGTTGTCATCCTCTTACGACAACATTTCCGCTTGTTCCCGTAATCCTACATCCTACCGCGAATGTTAACTAGGCATAATATAAAGTTACACATTTTTGTAATTAGCTGGTAACAGCAAACTGTTCAGAGAAATTAAAAACAGGATAACATGCCACCTCCATCAGAATGTAGGTTACCTTGCCATTATGTTAGCAAACAAGCTAAATTGTTAGCGCAAACTAAAACTTATAGCTTGGAAACCACAATATAACGCAATAAGGCGAACTCTTGCCTTAAACACGGCTACAACTAGGCATCAAACCATCACTGTGGCCTAATGTTGACTAGTGTTAACTCGATAAGTAACGTGCATGATAATGTCAAACTAGGACTCGCTGCAGTTGGTGTCTTAACTATGTAGTTAGATAGCTATGTTCTATGCGCTTTAACACCAGTCTCTCAGATCTCCACAATTTCATTTGAGCTTCCAGATGCTAAGTACAACCTCTTGCATATGTAGCTAACATACACAATGTAAAAACAGATAGCTACGTAACCTATGTCAGAAAGACAGTCTTACTGAATATCCAATATAGTCAGCGTGTAATGAAATATCTAGCTAACGTACGCTATAAGCGTACACATTTTAGCTAACTAACTAACTAGCCAGCAGGGCTAATGAAGGAATATTTGATAGCTTACTAACAGTATTGCTGCCAACAAAGTGTCGGCAACACCGATACAAAAGAAGACCGACCGCGGTGTTGCTATCCTTGCTCCTTGCTGTTTAAACGATGGCTGTTAGCTGGCAAATGTTCCTGTAACGCTAACGTTAGATCGGATCATGCTAGGCTTATAGCAAGACATCTCTCCCTTTAGCTATCAGCTATCTTAGCTATAGTTATTGATGTACGCTACCAACCAACACTCTACCTCTAAATGCTTCCCGTAACGAGTCCAATTATGGCATTTCTACAGACAGGAGTATGAAACAATATGTTATTGTGTGATGATGCGTATCATCTTACCGGGTGTTTCGCGTTATATATGTTTAATGTCTTGAGGTTTCTAAAGGGTTCTGCAGGTTATCCTGGGCTGAAGAGACTGCCTATCCAAGATGGCGGCCTCTACTGCACAGGGTTTCCTCTGTCGTATACAATGGGCTTGTGGGACAAAGGGCACATACATGCGGAATATGCAGTAATTTCTTGCAGAACATGAGTGTGGCAGGTGGTCGTGTGACAGATGGGAGCATTAGTGAACTTTGCTTTCATGATATACTCGTATATGGCATAGGGGATGTAAAGCTACTAGGTAAGGCCGTCACTTACAGAAATGTGCGGGCATCTTATGCTGTTACTATGGTGCGATCATTTTTCATACCCAACAGCAAATAGCTCTGGTATGGTATTTCAGCATCGAAAGTAAAGTGCATTGGACTTTTCTCAGTTGATCAATCATAGAAATTATGTTTTTGTTTTGGAAAGGACATCTGCAGGTTTTGATGCAAAATAATAAATATGATAATTATTTTTATGGAGGAAGAGGAAGAAAAAATGTTCCCTCATATTCTTGTGCATTTTGTCTCAGAAGGTATATCTGTGTATCTATCTAAATGTTTAAAATTAATTCATTTGCATTTTTCAGGTACTGAAATAAAAAAGGCACGAAAAACTGAAATAGGATGTACAGCCTACACAGAAATTATGCCATCTCCCGCTTTGATGGTGAAGACATTATCACAAAATGTGTAATAAATCAATAATTATTACTATAGGGAACTAAAGACATTTGGGTCACGTAGCTCCCCTACAATGATGTCCTCCTCACCAGCAGTGACACTTAAGATCCACTATTCCACTGAGCTGTAGGCTACAGTATTTATTGGCCTGCCAACCAAAGGTTTGACCAAGGGGTAGATATACACAGTATCTGCCACTCATTGAAGTACTTATAGACTTGGAAAGTGTGATGGATTCACATTCACATTCATCTCTAGGCTAGGGCATACACTAAAAGTAAAAACAAATCATTTCACAAATGAATGTATTCCATATCACATAATTACAAGAGAATACCTATTCTTTGTATTGACTTGGAGATACATTAACTCTATCCTATTGTTATTGAAGAAATTAAAATGATCAACCACTGACAACTGAAATTTTATGATATGACAGAATAAAGTAAAGAGAATGTTCTGTGATGCACTCCTTTGAATGGATGTGCGGAAATTACTCTTTGCTGGCGAAACTCACTTTGGGCCTTTGAACAGCAGGGGACTGCTGGCTTGAGTTATAATCGTGTGAGGACAGATTTATTCAGTATTTTATAATGAGAGTGCACAGTTTGGAGTCAACTGACACTGTGGCCCTAAAGTCCACCAAAAGCAGAAGCCTATAAGGCGGCACCTACACCTTCTTCTAAGACCCGCCCCTTACTTCCACAGGTAAGTGTACTTAGGTGTACCTACTCCTCCTCCTCCAAATTCCACCTTGTTTAAAAAGTTCAAATGAGGTTAATGCTGTAATTGCTCCCAACCACATTTCACAGTTGCCTCACTATGGCAGACTTGGGCAGAAGACATATTTTAACATATATAAACATATATTCCTACATCTTGGTACCCTACACTAGACTGCCTCTTGCTAAACACTAGTTTTATATGGCTTAATTGACTCTGTCCATTAATTCCTGTTTGTTCTGGGTTGTCTTGGACACCAACTGTGTTGCCTTTGAGGCATTCTTAAACAATTGAACCCACTTTATGTTTGTACCACTAGCTAAATCCAATGTGCAAATTGCTACACAGATCTAAAAAACTGCAGCTACTCTGCTTATTACACATTAGACTAAAACTTGTAGGCTTATTATTTACTGGATTGTCAGATCCAAGTATATTTGCTGCTAAGGGGTAAGCCACTTGTGCAGTTTTTGTTGACGCTTTTTCCTTTTCTGACTGTGTGTACAGACTGTATGTACATACTGTGTGTGTCTCTGTGTGTGTGTGTGTGTGTGTGTGTGTGTGTGTGTGTGTGTGTGTGTGTGTGTTTGTGTGTGGTTGGGAGGACCATTATGTAGCCAGACTTGAGTGTCTGTTTAAGTGAAATAAAGCTCCACTGACTCTACTACCATGTGCCTTTAAAGCCCATGTGCCTACTCCCAGTTGAATCATTCTTGTTTTCTTATTCTGAGTCTCAGTCTAGGTAATTCTGGGTTTCATCATATTATGCTAATCAATAGACTAGGATAAATAGCTTTCTCGGGTGTTGGTGGCATTTTATACACTGCAGCACGAAAACAACTGAAAAAATAGAGCTGGATAACATAGATGGACACAATCCTTTATTAGCCACAATGACTACGTCTATAGTTGTTTTGTATGATGAACCAGATCACTATTTTATTCAGCTGGTTAGTTTTTTAGAAGTGCAGAAATGCTGTAGTGCCCAAATGCTGTTTTAAAGGGCATTGGGATTTCCTCAGTAGATATTGAATGAAAGGAAATTCACACTTCCTGTTGTTTCTTTCACCCTAGTGAGGGGAAGAGGATGTGATTTTTTTGTGGGAGAAACTGACTAAGGGACAGACTCTGTGCCCTTTTCTATATCTGTGAACGGTCTGAGCACCCAGCTCTGATTATATAAAAAACACTAACCGAACACATTTACTGTAAGCCATTTGATTTTAAACAACAGGTAGCTATATCCCTTGGTGATTTACTGAGAGGAATTCCAACCTGTGACAAAATCTCTCAATTCTGTGAATGTATAGAATGTATGTTTATTCTCGGAAAAGCTTTAGAGTGAGGGTCTGACATAAGACTCGGCAGAAAAGCAAAGGTATATGAGCCTTCCACCATTTCCATTCAAGATGGCACAAGAACACTTAAGCCTGCTATTTCTTCACATCTTTTAATACAATTAGTGAAATATCACTTCACTGCACAGCATGTGTTGACATAAAACTCTGGTCATCACAAATAGCACACATGCAAAGTCATAAATCTGCAGCATTACACTGCAATTACAAAACAACAATGCGCCCAATGATGATGAGAACCCATACCAATTCAAGAGTTTACCATAAAACTGAGTACTGCATCTTTTGCGATAGTGTATGTATTTAACGATGATGTGCAATTGATGGTCAACTGTTACATTCAAAATAAAATAAAGTTGTCAAGAATATCAATCAATTCTTTAATACAGAATATTTACATTTGGTGCACTCATAGGCTCAAGAGTGTTCCTACTCTCTGGAATCAAACTATGACTATTGTTACATGAAATGGTTGAAATTAATTGGTGGTAACTGCTGTGGTACATGTCCCACTGAATTTCATCACTATCAAACAAATGGATTTTCCTCATATTAAAACAAATTACATAGAAAAAAAAAACTTTGAATAGCTCATGCATGTCATTTGTGTGATTTTAAAATTTAAACAAAACGGCTTCTTGGTGTTTTACACATATAAATGACGTCATGTTCAGTCCATTTTTTTAGGCATCCTATGACCGTAGCCATAACAACAGCAGGCTAAGTATTGCACAGACGTAATGTAGTCCACTTGCTCGCCAGCAGGGAGAGCTGTTGCATAGATCCGAATCGCAGCAGTGGATGCGAACCCCCGGTAGCTCTTGTTGCTGACAGTGTCGGGATGTAGCACAGCCACTTGTCAGGACGATGCCAAGCGCAGCTGCAATGACACAAACACGCCTTTATTTATTCAGACAGATGACAGGTATGAGGGAAAAGAGACACTGATGGATTGACAGAATGATATCAACTCTGCACATCTGCATTTTAAAAGCAGACATTGATAAATGTTTTCCATAAAGGAGAGTTTGATGAAGTGCATTTAAAATGCCTTCAACTTGTCTAATAGGCTCAATGGAGTCCTGCGTCTGTTAATCACATCACAGGCTTTTAATGGATCACAGCCTCCTCTCTCTCTCTCTCACACACACACACACACACACACACACACACACACACACAAACACACACTCACACACACACACACACACACACACACACACACACACGCACACACACACACACACACACACACACACACACACACACACACACACACACACACACACACACACACCACACACACACGACACACACACACACACACGCTCACACACACACACACACCACACACACACACACACTCCACACACACACATACACACACACACACACACACACACACACGCTCACACACACGCATCCACACATGCATCCACAAACATGAAGGACATGTCGGTCCACATATATAAGTCTATGTTTTTAAAGCACCTCCCGAAAAACAATTTACAACTCTGTTTAACAACAACCTTCACACAATCTCAGTTCTTAAGATTAGGCGCACCTCTAATTCTTAAGCACGTGCGGAGTAGCAGGTGCCTTGAGCGTGTGATAAACCCTGCATTAGCCCTCAAGTAATGACAGGAGGACCAGTGCTGCATGAAGTCAAGGAGCGAAGTGGGCAGGCAGCCACCAGGCGCTCCGTACCCGCACAGGGCAGAGGGGAGTGGGCTGCTAAACCTGTTACACAACAACAGCTGGCAAGGCCGAAGGACGGCCATGGAGGGATTAAGGAGCAAGTGCAGGTTTGGACTGTTCCCTTAAGACGTTGCTTTTAAAACACAGGTCTGTGTCCCATCTCAGTGTGCTCTGGCGGTAATTTAGGCAAAGGGGTACACATTCGATTATTTCATTTGGATTGACAAACACCAACACAGTATCCACATATTTAAAAACAGGCTGTTATGTTAGACAAGACTGCGCAAACACACACACAGTTGTTGTTTTGTTTTTTTTAACTTGTTTTACTTAAGCTGAGTATTCATAGTGTACATTTGTATAGTTATATTGTATATATTTGTATTGTTTTTGTTTTTTACTTTTCAATAGCACTGAAGTCTGAGAGCTGCCACCTCAATTTCGTTGCACTTGTGCAATGACAAATAAATATATTCTATTCTATTCTATGTAGGCGCACACACACACTCTTACCAGGCTCTGACCCCATTCTCTTTCCTGAGCTGTCGGGATCAAAAATAAAATAAAAATGTCGCATCATCAGGCCCCTTCACTCAAGTGTCATGGAGAGTGATTTGGAGTTACGTATGCATCAGCAGACGTCTTTCACTCCTCATAAGAAGTCGAAACCACTTTATGACTACAGAGGCGAAGCTGACAACCGAGATGTGTGGTCCTAGGCTTACTGGTGTGTGTGAGTCATTGACTGACTCTAAGCACCTGATACTGCAAATTAGAAACATTTGGACTGACTTCATCACATATGTCCAGCTGTTGGCATTAATTTTTCAGACTTTGATGAAAGGAAAATAATTTTCAGTGATTCATCTTTCACAGGGCGGCCATTGGAACCCTGACAGGATTTATTTGAGCTCCTGGTCCCAACCGCCACCCAACGCCCTCCTCGCTATCTCCCTGAGTCATGTAACAAAGTTCCATTTAATCCACATTATCATGTTGAAAGTTAAGTTGGTGGTCATTCAGAGCAGGATCTGACACTAGCGTATGCTCTAGGGTGGGGGAAGAGATAAAAGATTTCGCCTGGCAGTGTATTTGGGTCAGCACGGATTCGTTTGTGGGGGAATTAATACTCAGACACCGGCCCCTTAGTGACCACGGATGAAAGCCCCTGCAGAGCAGCCAGGACAGGTCAAACCAGGATTGCTGAGGCTGTGATTGACACCGTCGTTCTCAGGAAGACTTGGCTTTTTCTCAATCTGTGCATTCACTGATAGCATTTGATATCCAACAGGCTTTCGCCACGACATCTGTATTGTCCATTGTCCTATTTATGTAGGAAAATGTCTGAACTTCAAACCTATGGCTTTTGCATTATAAGCCTTCCTCGTGTAATAATACATAATGAGTTCATACTGAGTCAGAATCATATAGAGATCACATCACAAATAGCGGCGATTGGCTAATTATTAATGGAAACCAGGAAGGCAAAAATGCTTTCTTAAAAAGTGTTCAGTCTTCCAATACTGATTTTCTTGGTTTAAGGAATAAAAAACCTGCCTCCTCTCGAGCTCTTAAAGGTCACCCTTATTCAGATGGGTGAACATGCTAATACGGTGAATGGGTGAAGTATCATTAGACATCTGTTATTCGATCCAAGACCCTCCTGCCTTCAGGGACTGAGTGATGGTGAGGTTGGGTGAGGTCTGCTTAACCAATCTCTCCACTTTTTCTTGGTGCTGAAGCGCTGCTTGAAGCCCTAGTGACTGAGTGAGGATGTGGTTCAGAGAGGTCTGCTTAACAAAGTTAGTTAGTTAGAGTGAAGATGTGGTTTGGAGAGGTGCACTGTACTACTCACTGCTCTCTGTCCTGATGCAGAAACGGTGCTTGAAGCCCTTGTGGGAGTGTGTGCAGGTGATGACCTCCGGGTTGGAACAGCCAACGTCCACGTACCGCTGCCCATGGATGATGTTGCAGCCATAGCATTGCAGCCCATGCACTATGAGGAGAAATAGAGAGAGAGAGAAAAAAGAAGAAGAGGGAGAGAAATTATGACTGATGGGAGATAACACACACAGAGAATGAAAGAGTGCTAAAGTGAGAGACAGATGTGTACAAACATTCATAGGGGAATAGAAGGGGAGGTAAAGGGAAAGGGCAAAGCAGAAATTCATAAATAAAATGAACAGAGACAAAAGGGCACAGGCGTAGAGGGTGTATGATAGAAAAAGAGAGAGAGAGAGTAACACAACTACAGGAAAAAAGAAAGCAAAAAAAGGAAAAAATAGCCCCTTCAGAACACATCATTGGTCTAGTCTCCTGCAAATCACTGGCACTCCAGAGAGTCATTTTGCATTCACTCTTCCTCCCCCCTTAAGATATGGCGACCCATGGTGCATACACTTGAGCACAGAACAGGGAAAGCACACAGAATAACTCACTTCACTTGGATTTCAAGGAAGGCTGCCTGCCAACACTGCAGCAAGAACATAAATCTGATATTATACTCTCTCAAATGAACAGCACTGTGTGGGACAAACACAATAAAGACTATGTTAGTCGGAGGAAAATATTATATATATATATGCTAAGAAGCACTAAATAACTCACCAATTAATTTTGGATTGAGAGATGAAAGAGCCTAATTAACAAATGGCAGCGGACCAGACCATCCCTCCTCATACACTGAATAAATGTTTTTGCTTTCTGGCACTTGACTCCTCACTGCTGCCCCCCCAATCCATTCCCATCCTGTGGTTTGGCGGGCGTGTGATGGAAGCATGCCTGAGAGTCATCATATCTACATTTACCGTCTCCTGGCGGATGATTGTCTGCCTTTACCATCTGCCCCTGGATGATGAATTAGTGCCAGAGCCCTTCGCGCATGGACATGACGACCAGCAACCATAACAAATACACTTCATCATGTTCCACTTTATTCTCAGGGATCCTATTTGTCTTTAGCCAAACACAATTTTGAAGGTCATTTTAACACAAAACAGAGTTTGTTCATCTTGATCTGAAGAAAAGCTGTGGGTGATGGTACTCACAATATCAGTAAGCTAATGCAAACATCTGTGGAATTTTTTTATAGGCAATAAGAGGCTTTAGAAAACCAAAGGGGCTTAGTGTGTATATAGTAGTATGCTTAATGTGATCCTACATGTTCAAGATACAAATCTCAATAAATGTATATGGAGTATCTGCATTCTGATCAAAACAGGTCACTTATACAATCACTTGCCAAATTATGTTTTTTTTTTTTTACTAAATCTAAATTCAAGACTGCTTTGACAGCTAATTGCTGTAATTAAATATGAATGACCAACCACCAAAATAACCTAATTTATTAAAAGATACAATCCACTGAAGATGCAGCCTAGTAATGTATTTAGGACACTTTAAAAACGAGCACTTGAGGTTACTACAGCACAGTGGACGTCACTGTAGCAACCGTGAACATTCATACATAAACAGAGAATCCAAAAAAATTAGATTCTGTGACCATAGAAGCAATCTTCTTGCACCGTCTTGCAACCTCCCCCCAAGGGCCCTCAAGGACACCAATAAGGCTGTGCTACAAAATAGTTTCTTATTTTAAATCCTTTGGTAATATCAGGGACTTTGAGGGTCTTTGTGACTTACTGCAAGCACAATTAACCACAATGTGAGGCCCTGCCACACCACACCACATGCCTGTTCCCACACATGCCAACTCCACTGGCCTGAACATGCCTACACCCCTCCCTGCCACCCCCACTGGCCGGTACATGCCTACACCCCCGGAGACTGACTGGCCAAGAGTCGCCTGTTGTCCAGGAACTTTCTCCCCTTCTTCCAGTGCATCCAGGTGAAGACCAACCACCTCGAAGAGAGACTCCAACAGATTAACTGCATTAATCCATTAGGGCTAAAGAGATTGGCTGTAAGTCTGGACCCTCATATATCTTACCGTGACCTGGGGAAATCCTGTCGCGTGAGGTGGGAGATGCCTTTGATCTGCCAGGTTGGCAGGGTGGCTATGTTTTGCCTGCGCATACACCATACACCAGCCATGGTCCTCTGCTGCAGTGAAGCCAAGGTACATTGGCTGGTGCTCTGTTAAATAGCCAACCCAAAAGCTCTCATAGGGCTTTTCAGAGTCACAGTAATCCTTACCAAATGCTCTTATAAAAAAATCACAGGGCAAAAACGGAAGGAAAAAAACCTGCTGAAATCAATGCACAGCTCAGCAAGACTGTATAGTGTGTGAGAGGGAGCACTATTTACTTTTACATAGACACCCTCAACACAACCAGAAAACTATTCATAGCATTCACTTTCTAACCAACCATGTCGGATTCTGGCTGTATCTGGTTTATAGTGCAGTGTGATAAACCGGTTTCCTTGAAATGCTCCACAAAATTGAGCAACAACATGCCTAGATTTGATGAGAGGCCATTAGGGAGCATCTTCCCTGAAGATTACACTCTGCATAGGAGCAGTATAATAAGAACACAATGATCCAAGCCATTCATGAATGATCGATGAACCCAGTCTCCTCCTCCGTCAAAAGAGGGGGTGATGACATTTGTTTCTCCTATAATTCACAAGCCCCAGAACAGCACTTACATCAATACGTCATTTGATGAATGGGACTCCAACCATGCAGTTCACTTGAAAGGTGCACCCGTGGTCTTATGTTGTGATCAATTTATTTCCCTTCAATAACATCTGTCCATTTTAAGGACACTATCCATGTAATTGGGTGTTATTAATGTTATATGAAAATAACAGCCCCTAATATGACTAGTTGAATGACCTTAACAAGACAGGGTTTTACTTATGTTTTATTTCAGAAAATTGAGAGAGCTGTGTGCTGTCATTGTATGGCAAACCTCAATGATTTAAAATGTCATAACCTTCCTGCACTAATACTCTACACTACACTAATCAGTACACAATCTATAGCCTACAGCAACCGATATCATATCACAGGCACAGTTTTTGCCCCAACCAAAATGTATATGGGTTATGCATCACAAACCTTTCACAAAGACATGTCACAATATGAAACAAGTAATTGACAGCTGCTTGTTTGAAAGAACTAATCACTTTCAACTCACTATCACACGAGCACATGTGAATAGTTCTCACATTCACAGCCACCTGCACCTAAGCTGCCTTCTAAAGCTCGCTTGCCACTCACCTTGTGAGTTGAACAACGCCACCGATGCCAACGTAATTCCGAGCCCATAGATCAGCAGAGTCTGTAAAGTCATGAGTGCAGGCAGCGCTGACGACTGACTGTCAGGGTTAAGGACGATGGACGTCGGTGTTCATCAGAGTTCCCGCGGGCGCGTACTGACAATCCTCTCCGGAACCAGCGCTGCGCGAACCACTACCTCCCGGGAACGGTACGTAGCCGGAGCGCAAGTCACAGTCTCCGCTCTGGCAGTAGGCGCAGGGAGGTGCGCAGCACATGAGTGAACACGTTGGAGAAGTGAGCGAGAGCCTTCTTGAGTTGCCCGCGCGCGTGTGAGTCCCTGTGGAGAGAAGAACAGCCCCTCTCTTCTCTTCCACCCCCGCTCACCTCTGTGGGAGAAATATAAAGCCCTCTGTTGCACAGTTCGACCAAAACAAACTGTGGCAGCTCAGTTGGAACCGATACAAGAAACGGGATTAATTTCTGATTGATGATCCGCGGTGTCTAATGAGTCCCATCGGTGCCGGGTGATAATGTTCACAGTAATTGCGTTAAAGTTGGTATACCTATACATCATTTCCCTTGGTCCTAACTTTTCAGGACAACGTCGTGCTTTGGTTCTTGGGAGAAATTCTATCTAATCAAGAATTAAAGTGTAAATCCTTTCTTAGAGTCTGTAATGCCGAGGATAAGGCAGGCTTTGCAGTAAGCTCCCGTTCCCTCCCCACCCAAAGCAACATATGGTCCCGCTTGATAGATGACTGCCAACGATTCTGTCACTCATATCCAGACATATTTACTAACCGAGTGACATATTTCCCGTTGGAGAGCTTTATTTCCTTTAAACAACTCTCTCACCCTGTTTAGTGCCAATAACACTCCATTTTAAAAGACAGTATCCATCCCCATGTGAGTGTCAGAGGCAGTTCTTGTCAGAAGGTTACTGGGAATATAGCAATGGAGGTTTGGCGTCTTTTGAGCTCACCATCAATATTCCACCCAGAGCTGAGTGGTGAAATCGCCGAACACTTCTGTCATGGGCCATTTCGCTGTCAGTATGTTTCTGGATGGGGATTGTTATAGGCCTACTTACAGACAGGGCATGTGAAATTACAATGGCAGTCAATAGAATGTCAACAAAAGGTATTAAATTACAGGGAAATAGGTACACAGGGAAATAATGTCTAAAATGTACCTTGATGAAAAGATGCTTCAGACAAAAAACAAACAAACAAAAACAGAACCTAAGACAAAAATAGTATATTTCCATGCTCAGTCATGTAACCTCTGTTTTGACCTCATAACGCAGTTCATGTATTTGCATTCCGGGTGCTTGGCCGCAGAGCATATCGGAAAAAATATATAAAACCACAGAGTGCGCGCAAAAACGGTCCAGGGGGCGCACTGCGATGGAGCAGAATCTGTTTCCCAAGCGGCACCCTACTTATCTTATACCACACAATGACTACACTCGCTTTAAGTCCCCGGGGGAGCTAAAGAGTGACAGCGTTGTGAATTCTTGATGAATTTGCAATTAAAAGCAGGGGCATGAGCAAGAGAACTCGTGCGTCTGGTAGTACTCTGGTAGCACTCAGAGGCAACGACTGAAGTCAGGACACAATGCATGAAATGTTAATTCAGCTCCGAGGCGCTATATTTCTCAGCGTCGTCACATTTAGTGCTTTTAAGGGGTGTTTGTTGAATTGCTCATTCATTGTGCCACCGGATAAACATAATATACCCAAATACAACGTGCAGCCTATAAGAGAGAGCCTTCACAGGGAAAGGGGAATACAACGGGACACTCCATATATTTGGGCTTGGGTGACGTTGAATCTCCTTTTGTCATGGGCGCATTCCTATCCAGCCTCTTAAACGAACTCCAGGGATAGTTTTTTGCGCTTTGTCACATGTACTGCGATTATCGCCTTAATACTGGCACTCGGCGCGAGATTAAGGACTAAGGGCTAAAGAAGAGACTGCCTTTTTGCCGCCTGAATATCAGAAGTAATTGAAAATACCGCCGGATCTCTGTGCCATGCAGTTTTGCACAAAATACCCAAAATCCCTGTTACCCTTATACAGCAAAGGGCATGAGCAAAAGGCAGCGCTTAAACCTTAGAATTCCAAAACTGGTTGGGATTTACTTTTGCAGTATCTTGATATTTTCAGGAAGTATCCCTGAATGTGCAAACATAGGGGGCAAGCAGTACACTACAGGATGTTGTGTTAGATTGGCAAATTGCTATTAATGAACAAATAATTAAACAGGGAAATGGAGAGGCAATGCTTACACAGCAGGCTGCAGAATGTTTCCCATCATGATCTCACTGATAATAGCTTCCCATCTGGCCTTTGTGATCAAACCAGAAGCCATATATCTTGTGCATGGGTGCATTTCAAGCTAGGAACCTTGTGGAGATGCCTGGAGGACCCTGAGCCATCTGTGCATGCCGGAGTTTCCCTGTCACAGTCGCAGCGCCACGGCAGGCCTTCCAGCCTTCAAGTCACTGTCCTTAGGGTCACAAACATCTGCACACCTGGCACTAGCAAGGAACATGGCATTCATTCAAGCAACCAGTCATGTGGGAATCCTGTTGGTGAGTTATGAAGCTGTCCTCATTTTGTGTTGACTGAGATGCTCAACTGCCTGTCTATTCATGACAAGCTCTGATATGTTTCTGTGGCTCAACTGGCAGAATGAATACCACACAAACCAAAAGTACTATAAATAGCTTTGGATAAGGGGGGTCTGCTAATTGTGTATAATGGAAACAATTAGGTTATTAACAAAGAGATTTAATATACCTCTGTTGCTGCTTTCCTGTTTCCTGTGATTTCTTGAGGAACGGAAGTGATGGTAGTTCGCATTTTCAGGGGCAACAGTTCTGACCACTGTTTGCCTTTTCTGTCTCCAGCTTTTATGGTGAAATTTAGAAGCTAGCTTGGGAAGCCTTCTCAGTAAGCAGGCCTATCCGATTTGCTGAAATGGTGGCCTTTTAATGTTAATTGAACAGTCTATTTAAAGGTTAGTGAAGCTGGCGGCCTGGCTTTTAAGAGCCACAGATTAATAATTAAACTGACACGGATATGACTGAGAAATGTTTCACAGAGTCTCACATTTACAGCTTAGACTCACCACTGCTTAAATAATCTTTTAATTCCCCCCCCCCCCCGATTAAAATTCAGCTTCTGCTTAGTGCAGAGAACAGTATTCATCAGAAAATCCAGCAAGGAACATGTTGACATCTGCCTTCCTAATGACTTTCATTAGACATCATTTTCTGACCAAGTGATTTGCAGAACAGTACGTTTCATGTGAGACATATTTTCAGCCTTCATTTCAGCCTATAATACTCACAATCTTCACATCAGAACAATGTGTGACATGAATTTTAAACGGAGTGCCTTTGCATAAGATCATGGCATACATGCTCAGATATCATTGATATGAGCTCTTTGACTGTTTAGACCCTGAGGGTTGGGCTCAATCTGTAGCTTTGCGTGGCTTTGATTATGTGTCAGTGGTTTAACTCATGTTTGTGGTGTAAGCCTAATGGGCAAGAAACAGCCCACAAGGCAAATGTTATGGACCCCTTTGGGATATCCCTTTTATTAAACCTTCTCTTACAGTCAATGACAGTATAAATACACCAGACCCACACACACACACACACACAAACAAAAAATACACATATACAGACACATGCGTGTGTATTAATGTAGGAATGATCTGGGCTGTCTTACTGTCATTGACCAATATGATATTAAATATGTTTGAATATGTGCATTGGCATGTTTATGTATATCCCTACCTCTCTCCCTCTCTCTCTTTCTCTGTGGCTGTATTTTCACATGTGAAATGGGATTGTGCTGTTGGCAGGCGCCATTCTTAAAACCAGTGTTCCTAATGAGCCAGGAAACTTGCCACTTGGGCGAGTTAAGCCAATTCCCTGTGTGTGACAAGCAACGTTTTGTGGGCCACTGCTTAGGTGATTCACGCTTTGTCTGAGAGATCCCATCAACACAGCAGGAATGTCAAGAGTGTGGTCAAGATTAATAACCTTTTGTCCCATTCACGGGCTAATCGCATAGAGTTTAGCTACTAAACCCATGCTAAGATCAAAAGCTGATCCTATAGAGGTGGGGAAAAATAGATCTACCCTGGCAGGACAAGTGTCCTTGCCTGCACACTATGATTGATAAAGAGGGTGGTAAAAAAAATGTGTTGGTCTCAAATATATTGTGTGATTTCATGCATGGTTTTATCCAGTAATGAGGGGTGTATGTAAAAAAGGGATTGGAAAGATGGCATTATGCTCCTTCATCTAATTGCATTGTATGACTTCAATGCAAGGAAACAGGGAGGGGATGGCATTTTTGGGGCAGTTTTTTCCCTGCTGTATGCCAATCTTGTGCCAACTGCTTATAAATTGGGGGAAATGTCTTAGAAGAAGGCAGTTTGTGCTGTGAGTGTTTATAAAAAAACACTATGAAATATTGAGCAGAATGGACCAGTTTATACGAAACCATTGGCTGTTATACAAGATTTCAAATCAAAGGCTTCACTCATAAATGTTCGATTTATCTGAGCTGGCTGACAACCTCTGTGAAGACATCTGCAGACAGAGAACAAATAAATAAATAAATATTTCTCTCCCACCACCGGATGCAAACGTAAAAAGAAACCAAAATGTAAGACCATCGCTCAAGACTTGCCTTAATGAACTATGAAGTGCAGATCGACGAGGCTTTGATGTGCTGCCCAGCTGTATCCAAGCAGCTGCTGGTTGCCGGGCACATCTGGAAAACGTCAGTTGTCCCAGCCTCTTTTAACCAAACCAAAGACTGAGTGACTGAGCCAGTAAAAGCTGCCAGCTTTGAATTCAGAGACTTGAAATAACTAGATAAGAAATTTGGAGGCAAGGTTGTTACCACAAAGGCAGGAACCTGAAAACCAACATGGAAAGAAATGGTATGCGGAAAAAGAAGAAGTGTTCAAATGTTGGACCATATTGAGTGACAAATGTGGGATAGGGGAGTTTTAAAGGTCAGATTTTCATTGTAATCTAAATCCCCTGTATCTCTTGAGGCTCTGTATGCAGCACAAATCAAATCACACACACAAACAGACCTGCTGACAAACTGCTTACAATCCCCATACCTCTGCAAGAGGGAATATGTGTCTACAGATAATGAAGCTTAACTTGAATGTTGATCATGCTGTTCTAAGTAGTGCAAATTGTAATTTGTAACATGACGTCTGTCATGAAAGAGAAGAGATTCAAGAACTCATTGGGAATTGGCTAAATTGAGCATGAATCCAATTTAAATTCCTCTGTCCACAAAATGGAAACCATTGCGCATCCAGGCATCTGCTGTGATACACCATTAAGCATTCTCACAATCACTGCTGTTTTATATTCAGGGTCAGACAAGGTACATAGACAAACAAGATGCCGTAGAAAGGGAATGTGTTATGCTGTATGGTATAGTCATGCTCTGAATATGTGCTTCATTTGTGTTCATATGGAGAAAAAATACAATTGTACTGATGTCTTCTAATCCCATTTCATAGGGGAGACTGAAAGAGGATTTTTTTTCCGCTAAATGCCTCGAAAGAAATTCACTGAAGAAAGACGCTAAGAACACTGATGCACTGACAGTATGTTAGTCATGCTAAGCGTATTTGCCCCCCCCCCCCCCCCGAACATTCAAGGTCTGATTACTTTTTTATGTTTTTTTTTTACCCTGACCTAGAATGAGAATCCCTGTTTCTCTGAATGAATCAGTGTGCTGTTTGATACAATAAATCTATGATCAGCACCCTGTGCAGAAGCTTTAGTGCCAAGCCCCCGAAGGACAAAAATTTAAAAATGCATATGGACAAGCAGATACATTATCTCACAAGTGTTTATGGTTAAAAAGCACTCGATTCTATCAGCTACGTCCTGAGAAGTCCTTCAGAATCTGTGTTAAGAATCTTCTTTTAAAGGATCGAATTTAATATAATTCAATTCAATTTTTTTACATAGCACCACTAGCCCAGAGCCTGAACTCCTTTGAACTAGTGCTAAGGCAATGGTGGGAAGAAAAAGAAGGAGAAACCTTTAGCAGAACCCAGCTCATGAGGGGGGGCCCCGTCTGCTTCGGGCCGGCGAGAGATATCAGAAGCAAACAGATTAATTCATAAACACACATCAGGATAAAATGTTTTGTATATACAGTCCCGCTCAGCAGTATTGGCACCCTTAGTGAATATGAGCAAACAGGCTATGAAAAAATATGTCTTTGCTGTTTATCCTCTTGGTCTTCCACTCAAAATATTCATAAAAATCTTACCTTTTCATTGAGGTAAAATAATAGAGAAAAAGTTAATTTTTTTACATTAAATAAATATTATTCTTCAAAACATGTGTGCACAGGTATTGGCACCCCTTAATTAAATGTTTTGTGCAGCCTCCCTTTGCCAAGATAACAGCTCTGAGTCTTCTCCTATAATGCCTGATAAGGTTGGTGAACACATGGCACGGGATCTGACACCATTCTTACATACAGTATCTCTCCAGATCCTTCAGATTCTGAGGTCAACGCTTGTAGACTCGGCTTCAGCTCATCCCACTGATTTTCTTTGGGGTTTAGGTCGGGGGACTGTGATGGCCATGGCAAAACCTTTATTCTGCGGCCAGTGAACCATTTTTGTGTTGATTTTGAGGTATGCTTCGGATCATTGTCCTGCTGGAAGGTCCAACCATGGCCCATTTTAAGCTTACTAGAGGGGGCTGTTAGGTTTTCATTTAATATCTGCTGGTATTTGATCGAGTCCATGATACCATGTATCCTAACAAGATGTCCAGGGCCTTTGGAAGAAAAACAGCCCCACAACATCAAAGATCGGCCACCATACTTTACAGTAGGTATGGGGTGCTTTTCTGTATGGCTATCTTTCTGTCTACGCCAAACCCACCTTTGTTGTTTTTGCCAAAAAGCTTTATTTTGGTCTCATCTGACCATTTAACTCAGTCCCATTGAAAGTCTGACTTCCATTTGGCAAACTGTAGGCACTCTAGTTTGTTGTTGATTGACAGCAGAGGCTTTTTTCTGGCAACCCTTCAAAACAACCTGTGGTGATGTAGGGGGCGTCTGATGGTAGTTTTGGAGACTTTCTAACCCCAAGACTCAACTAATGTCTGCAATTCTCAAGCTGTGATCCTTGGAGATTATTTTGCCAGTTGAACCATTCCCCTCACGGTGCGTGGGGTCAATGTACACACACGTCGTCTTTCAGGCTGATTCTTAACATCACCTGACGCTTTAAACTTCTTTATTATTTCCATGATAGTGGAAATGGGTATTTTCAACTGGTACGAGATTTTCTTGTGTCCATTTCTTGATTTGTGCAGCTCAACAACTTTTTATTGCACATCGTCACTGTGTTCTTGGGTCTTTCCCTTTGTGATGAATGACTAATGGAATTTGGCCTGTGTCATCTCATATTTGTACATCAGTGGAACAGGAAGTCATGGTTAACCTCTTAAGAGTTCATAATTAAACAGGTGAACTTAAAAATGTAAAACATGACTGGAAATATACTTCAGTTAGATTTCAATTATAAGATTTTTCTAGGGGTGCCAATAATAGTGGTACACATGTTTTTGTAAAAAATATTTATTTAATCTCAACCGTTGTTTTCTCTTACAATAATTTAACTTCAATGTAAAGGTAAGATTTTTGTGAATATTTTGAGTGAAACAGCAAGAGGATAAACAGCACAGACATATTTTTTCATACCCTGTTTGCTCATATTCACTAGGGGTGCCAATACTGCTGAGCGGGACTGTATGTGGCATATAAACATGATACACAAGATTCCATTTCATTAACTTACATTTACACAAGACGGTAAACATAATAAATACAAGATTGATACTGGTTGTAGAACAGCTAAGCCTTAGTGGGTATACAGTGTAATAACTTACAAGGCTATCCTTCCATGCCAGGCGTAATACCTGTAGTTTAATGGAATATCATTTTCTTTTGTGTTTTCAATTAGTTTTCAAGTACATAGGTCTGGTCGGTGTACCATTGGGCTGGCATTCTCTGTTTTCTTATTCTCTTTTTCAGTGGTGCAATAGTGTTCAGGGACGAACAAAGCACATTTGTGACACCATCTATTTGTAGGTTGACATGAGGTGGGGATGTGCAAGGGCCACCTTCTGCGCCTGGTGCTGCTGGTAGTTTTTGCATGAGCTCTGCTGTAGACTTATCACATCAACAACGGCTGTAGAAGTGGATTGTATCCGATGGTGTGCATAGTGACAATTGCATATTGAAAGTAATTAAGTGATGATCTAATAGGACAGTAGTTTGAGGTAGACCTATTAGAATTGAATTGGATGGTCAATGTCTAATAGCCTGGTGACACCAGCCTACGTATTTGATTTCAAGCTCATACTCAGTCTGGCCCAACCCCGTTGACAATCGTCTCCAGGCCTCAAAATCCAACCGCACCAATCAAAGAACAGTTCAGAGCTGTGACGCAAAACTCGCCTTGCCGAGTTGCATGAAGTCCAGCCGAGTTTGTAGTTGCATAGCAAAAATGGCTACGGAGGAAGAGACACGAAAAGCTATCGGAGAAGTTGTCTCAACTCTCGAGAACATCAGACAATTAAAAGGAGAACAAGAGGATTGTCTTGTAAGTTTTATGATGAGAAAGGACGTCGTAGCTCTTCTCCCAACTGGCTTTGGGAAGAGTTTAATTTACTGATGGTCCCGTAATGGAGAGACTGGGAAGACCGAATGCTGTTACTGTGGTTGTGTCCCCCCTCGTCGCACTTATGGAAGACCAGGTTAGAGAGGCCGGTAAACTTGGAATACGTGGCGGTCAACTCGGTGTTGACGACGAGCGAAAGATCCGCGACGGACATTTCTCGCTTGTTTTTGGAAGTCCCGAAGCTTGGCTCCTAAATTCGAAGTGGCGAAGGATGCTGAACACAACCATTTACCAACAAAACCTTGTTGGTGTTGTCATGGATGAGGCTCATGTCACGTACAAATGGTGAGTCTGCATAGTGTTGTATTTAACTGCTATTATTACGTAGATCTTATTTGTCAAAGTTACATTTGTTCCTCGAAGTTCAAGAACTACGTCGCACAGCAAACGTCATTACCAAACGTTGCTGATTGGTTAAGGGAACTCCAATGATTTTAAAACTCAAGATAAGCACCCGCCCATCTCGGAAACGAAAATGCATTGGGTTTTCCCAGACTGACTGATGAAAAGAAATGGAGTCACAGGCTGGTAATGGCCAGGCTAAATGTCTAAGCCATTTGTGTTCAGATCAATGGTGTGGTTGCAGTCATGTGTGGCCATGTTAATATGTTTGGAAAACCCAACAGAGTCTATCAGCGATTGGAATTCGATTGTAAGACTATAGTTTTCATTGTCCATGTGGATGTAAAAATCTCCCGCTATATGAACCCTATCGGAGTTAATAACCAGGGGGTATAGGGAATCAGAGAACTCAGACAGAAATTCAGTGTAGGGGCCAGGGGGTCTGTGTAGTGACACAAGAGTGAAAGAGTAAAGACGAAAACTTCAGAGGATTTAAATTCAGGTCTTGGGGAAATACCTAGTTTGGCATGGTAAATTGTTGCTACTTCACCTCCATGGCATGTACTGCAAGGCATACGGCAGTTGGCATGACTTGGAGGGGTAGACTTATTCAGCGCTTAATATGGTTTTAGCCATGTTCAGGTAGACAAAGTATCACAATTTCATTATCTGTTACCAACTCTTAAACTCATTTTTTTTTAGCTGTGGGTACGCGCTGTACATATCATGGGGCTATGAATATTATGGTAAGAAGAGTTGGAGAAAGGTAGGGTTATGTAATAACTGTTTGCACTGTTGTATTGTTTGTGTTGTGATGTATATTTGGTGTAATATGTGTAAGCACACTGACAAATTCCTTGTTTGTGCAAACTTCCTTGGCCAATAAAACCTGATTCTGATACTTAGTGGGAAACCTCACTTTTAAAGGGATGATTATTCAGAGCCTACTGCTGCTATGGACCAACACAATTGGCCAAGACACCCTCTCATGAGTGTAGTTAGACAAGCACAACAGGTCCCTTGACATACTAACACGCTCTGATAGTCTGTATATGGAAGTAATTTAAACATACAAACCAATGGAGTTTGAAGCTGTTACTGTAATTATTTTCAGACTGAACTAGCTTTCAACCTGAAACTAAATTAGTTTGTAATCACAGATTGGATTACATACATTAAGGAAGGCCATGAACAAATAATCTCTGATTAGTCTATTTTCACTGTGGCCTCTAAGATGTAGGCTATGGTTTACCACTTAAAAACTACTAATGGTACAATCTCTGATACCATGATTAGTTCTCTAGCCAGCCACTAAGCTGCAAGCCTTTTCTCAGTGAACTACTTTGACATTCCCTAAAACTCTTGACTGCCACTATGTGGCCAGACTGTTTAACTTCAAGACATCAGTAGAAATGTAAGGTTGACAATAGCAGCAGACATTTATTGAACTTCATTAATTTGAAAAGCTGTCCCTAAAGCTGTACTACCATCAAGAAATAAAAGACTAGTACAAATCAGCTACAAAATTACAAATACAATTTGAAATTACATTTACCTGAGTTACTGTACACAAGGACCAAAATATATTATATATAATATGAGATAATATGCAAGATATGCCAGGTGTACATATAAGGATAAAACCATCAAATCATTTTGATTTTAAGGAGGACAAATACATTGTGCTAAATGGTATTATCATTACCATATCTTTTAAGAAGGTATGAAATATCCACATTTGGTTAAAGGACAGCATTAAGTAGGTCACACAATAATCATCATACTTTGATTTCATGTATAGTGTCATCTTATGAGCACGTCCAATCCTACCAAAGAAAGGCATTTTTACAGATAGAAATGCTCTGCCTTAAATGACATCAAACATAATTCCACTTCTAGTAGCATCAGACTAAACTTAGGTCACACAGATTGTGAAAAATATAGCAATTCACTTCGCACACAGCACACTTCATGTTAACAAGAATTGGCCACATCTATGTTTTATCAAATAGCACAAAATGGAGTATAGGTTAGAGAAGAGAACTAACTATACTTTGATTTAGACCTTCAGAAGCAGCTCAAGTGGCAAGAAGGACTAGGTCTCAGCCAATCAGAAACGCTTGCCCTCCGGGGGCATGGCCACCATCACTTCCTTGCCCCCAAAGTCCCAGTAAGCAGTGATGTGGAATGCCATGTTGGAGAGAACTACCAGGTACTCGCTGAAAGCAAAGAGGGTGTAGACACCTGGCTCGCAGTACTTGTTGTGGCGCCTGAAGAAGTAGCCAGCGCAGAGGCAGAAGAAGATATTGAACAGGAAGAGGCGCCATTTGTATCGGTATGACTTCCTCTCCTCCACACCAAGAGTGTGCCTGGTGATAACCTGCCACAGCCTGCACGTGCAGAGCATGTGGACGATGGAGCTTGCGATGAAGACGATGAAGCCATTTTTGTGCAGGCTGTAGGTCTCGGTCGAGGACACATAGGTGAGTAGCAGCAAGCCCACGTTCTCGCTGAGTGCCGCCAGCAGTGTAAGGCCACTCAGAAGCAGCTCCGGCAGCCTCGCCACAAAGTGCCCTCTGTAGAAGGTGAAGTAGGCGAATGCCACCAGGAAGCGTGGTGCCGAGTGTAAGCCAATACAGAACCTCCAAACATACCGCTCTGGTGTCAGGCTGATGGCAGCACTAATGGATGGGAGATAATTGGACACCTGGCAGTGAGTGTACGTGGAGTCATTGAAGTGATAGAAGAGTGAGGTGACAATACATGTGACGAAGCCAATAAGCGGCAGGCAGACCGTGGCTACAGTAAAGTGGGTGAACTGTAACCGGATGAGGGGCCTGTCTCTGTCCGGGCTTCCAAGAAGCATCCTGCATTAGACACTACCCAGTGATTTCACAAATCAAAAATCATAGTGCCTTTGGACTTTCAGCATGTCATGCAGCCAACGGCGACTTGTTTCTCATCTGCGGATAAACAGCATCGTTAGTTAGGCTACATTCACATATGGTGCAATTTTGGTGTACCTCTTCCAATCAATACTCAGCAATCAACACCAACCTTAAAAATATCAGATAGCGGAGAGATAGATAGCATATCAAATTTAAATATTCAGAAAATCCTAAATATATTTAAGGTTCAAAGGGTAACTTGGACACAGTAACATTAGTTGGCTACAATTGTGTATCTAAGTATCAGTCAAAAAGCCACTCAACTCTACCGTTAGCAAACTGAATCCACAAGTGTTAAAATAATTTGAATACGAGTGAATGTCACATTATGCCCAGCGTGTTTACGAATACAGATAATAACATATATCATTAAAACTGTAGTCACCTGTTGCCAATCTTACTTAGCCAGCTGATGGTTGACATTCCAAATGATTTCCTCTTCCCTTGATGAAGTTGAAAGCTAATGTTAGTCATCTAATGCTAAAATGATTCCGTTACCTTTTAAAGTTGGCTAAATGATTAGTAGTGTGCTGTGTGGCAACTCAATTTACTAAGATTTCTATTTGGTAGACAGCGCCGTCTCGATACCAGGCACGTCCGTACACCACAACTGAGTAGGAAATAGGTGTGCATACATATAAGAGGAAAAGATTTCTTTACAAAATCAACTCTGTCGACAGACAACTACGGATGATGTCACGTTCATCGCCCGTCTACGTCACCATTGTGCGCCATGAATCAAAATGGCTCCCTTCCACTTGGTTGTCATTTGTTGAATTGTTTCGGGTAAATATTTTGTAAGGTTCACTGTGTTAAACCTTGCTGGAGGGACATTTGTTCCATCTCTTAGCAACTAAGACAGCTGAAAATCGAAAATGGCACAGAGAAAGAAGAAACTGACCAAAAAGAAGAGACACGTCAACACCAGGGAACCAGAGGTGGAGTCGGACTAGGGAGACTTTGGGCCGGTTGCCGAAATAAAGAACGATGATGCTGTAAGATTGCGTTGTTATTATAGACTTTAAACAGGCGTTTATAACATAAACCTTTACATGTCAAAAAGGCTTTCGTAATATCAAACGGAAAACCTCAGATATCAACATCCTTTCCCCAGAATCGCGGACTGGATTTGTCATGCTAGTCAGCTCAGCTCTCGGAATGTTTACTTCTCGTAGCCGACCTGCGCAATTTGTATATATTATGTGGTACCCTATAACGAGCTTAAACATTAATTTAGCCTGTGGTGAGTTTTCAAGTTAAAGGGAATGTATTTGGCGTTCGTTGTAAAAACTTCAGAACTACAGAATCGCGGACTGGATTTTGTCATGCTAGTCAGCTCAGTGTTGAGTTGTTATGTGTTCTCATCAATTGTTATTGTATTAATTATATTGCTAATGTATATTCCTATTGTGTCAATAAAACTCATGCTATGTAAGTTAAGGGAAAATGCACTAATGTGACTCTTATTTAGTTCCCTGATGAATCTATATAAACCCCTGTTTGTATACGGTTATTGAACCATGCCACAGACACTGATGTCCTGACAGTACTGTGAGATGTAGCCTAATGTAGAAAGATAATAAACAACAGTTAATGTACTTTTATACTTTGAGTGATCTTTTCACATGAATGACGGAAACACACTGAAGTATCGACATGGATAGAGAAGATCAGATCTTAACACTCAGCTCTCGAAACGTTGTCTTCTCTCAGCCGACCTGCGCAATTTGTATATTATGTGGTACTCTATAACGAGCTTAAACATTAATTTAGCCTGTGGTGAGTTTTCAAGTTAAAGGAAATGTATTTGGCGTTCGTTGTAAAAACTTTACACGTGTTGTGTACTGGCGTCGGCTTTGATCATTCAGTTTAAATGCATATTGACAGTAGTGTATATTTGTCCTATCAGCCCGGTAGAAGTCTGGAGGGTTCCAGTCCATGGGTGAGAATCAGCAGACATTTATTGAACTTCATTAATTTGAAAAGCTGTACTACCATCAAGAAAGCGTCTGTCTCTTCCAGCTGACTCAGCAGTGGCAGTCAGTAATCCCATGTGTTTACAGAGATGAGCCTCTCTCTCCATTTCCCTGTCAAATCCTGCTGATTACTCTCTCCTCCAAGCATCCTGCCTTTCGACTTTTCATTTGCCCTCTCTCTCTCTTTCTTTCTGTCTGTCTGGCTTACACTGTATCTCTTTAAAGATCCTCCCACAGAGAATGACAAGTTTGGCTCCAGCAGCTATACCTTCCTTACTTTCCCCCTAACAGAAGTTGCCATGACAACCAGTCTGTGTGGCTCACTCAGAGGGATTTAATTATGGTGGAGTGGTAGGCGGAGCTGTGGTGAGGGGAACTTTCCGGAAGCATTAATTAAGAGCACACTTCATCTGCATCCATGTATATTTCACATCAGTGATGACCTACATCCCAGGAGCTGCTCTGCTCTCCCCAGCGAGCCCATTCCACCAGCCCCACGTCTGCCTGCCTCCCTGCCTGCCTGCCTGCCTGCCTGCCTCCCGCCCATCCCTGTGCTCTTCCGTGTGCTAATCCCGGCTTTGTACCAGCGGACATGTGTGTTTTCAGACTTAGCAGGTGTGTGGCTGGAGGAGTTATGGGTGGGAAACTCCAAGGTCATTCCCATCTCTTTGAACGCTGGTGGTTACATTGTGAGTTTGAAAAAGTGAAGTATTCAGAACACTGTAAGCCTACCTCCCGGCTGCACTGGATTGTCCCCACGGCTATGCGTCCCTTGACATACACAGCCCTCTTTGGTGAGTATATGTGTCTTAATTTCATTCAAGTTCTCACAATCGTATGTTTATTTAGTTGACCATTTGGTTACATTGAAGTGAATGGTTTAACATTTCAAGCTCTTAAATGTTGATTCTTTACGATTTGGCTTTGCCGTTGAGTGGCTGTGAATCCAAGTTCCTTTCAGAATGAAAAAAAGAGTGTTAGAATAACAAAGATATCTATTGAAATATTACCTTGGCTACTTAAGAAATAACATTAACCCTACTATGAACCCCACCTGCTTCCATAGTTGACTACAGAGTATTCCTTATTATTTATACAGATGAAAAAGACACTTACAACACGTTTTATATTACTCCTGTGTGTTGGTTCATAGCATTAGTCATTGCTGGTTCCCCAGTACCAAATGAGAAACAGCAGAGGAGATGTCAGTTTCTTGCCAGTTCCAGAAATATAGACAAGGCCTTGCAGTCTGGAAATGTAAATGGGACGGTACAATACTGTACGAAACCACAATGCTGTATGGGGTTCTTCAAGCTGATTGATGGTCATTTCAAACCTGATCTGCTAGGTAAGGGATAGTCTTCTTACAGGCTATAGGCCTACCTGTATTTTGTCAGTAAATAAGTTGATCATAATGTTTATATCAGGTTCATTTTGTGTTGTTTTCCAAGAAATAGCAAAAATCAGGAACACAAAACAAGGAATAATTGTTTACATAAAGTTGCTCAACAATTCAGTTAGATTATGTTTTTCTGAGTTACAGGATGCAGCCTGGTTGAAAGCCCCTGTCCTGAGCCTACCTGTTCTGCGTCTACACTTTCACTCGACAACTACACAAAATGTCTATGCAGCTCAGACTTCTGCAACATCAACATTACTTGGAGTCCAGAAACAGAACAGCCGCAGCAGTCCAATCCTCAGGACAGCAGCCAAGGTCTGTATTCCTTCATTCAATTATCTATCATAAAATTAAAGCTTAGGGAGACATTTAACAAACATATGTGATAAAATGACTAAATTGTAATTATCAACACCTATGAAACTACTATATATTTTTAATAGAAATGAACACTCAAAAGAAGCACTGCACTACTTGAAGAATAGCTCAAAGATAAACAGTTCTGCACTCTTTGAAGAATAGCTATAAGATGACTTGCCTTTCATCTTTTGAGATGATTTTGTCTATGTAATCCACCACTTCTACATCTCTCTCTCATTCTCCTGTTTACTTTTGTTTCCCAGCCTTGGCTACATGCCCAAAACACAGAGTAGCTGCTCTGGCTGCTGTTCAGATGAACACATTCTCAGTTTTGAATTCTCTGTGCTTGTGAACTTAAATAATAGAAAATGTGGAAATCAGAATATCCTCAACATGTCATGTTGGTTCTATATGCCCTCTCTGACCCTGTTTTTCCCGTCTACAGTTACCTTAAATGACATTGCAATCATCCTCTTCATTGGTATCTTGATGATATTGATATTAGTTTTTATAGGACACAAATTGAGACCTCATCTCAGTCACAGTGGTAAGATATATTATGTATTACGAAAATGTATACTTTTATTTAGGGCAACTTGACATTAAGCATTTGATCAACAAAGTAATATTTCAAACATTCATACACAACATGCTATTCTCCTGTCCACTCTCCCTCACTCTCTGCGGACTAAAGAATCAATATCCTTTTTAGAAAAATGGTAAATGAGGATACACAGTGATATCGAATAATCTGTGGAGCCATTCAGTCTCTAGATCACCAAGTATCTATCCAACCCTAGATTTCCCTGAAATGGTGCGAACATTTATAACACCAGCAATGGAACACCAGGCTATTGCATATAGAATTCTCACCCTTTAGTCTGCTGATGTGAAGCCAGGTGCTTTTGTGTTATCTGTCTTCCTCCTTTATGGACTGACCTTGGCATGGCTTGGAATGCTGTCACTCCCAGTGCCTCCTCCTCCTCTTCTCTGCGTCTTCCCTCTCTTGCATTCTGCCATTCTGCCGTCTTTCCTCTCCACTCCTACGCATGTCGGTTTTTTGCAACCGTGTTAGTCATTCACGAAAAACCTGCAATCTGGGCCTAATCTAGTCAGGATTATCTGACATTCAGAATAGTTCATTATACTATATTAGCTATTCACATGGTTCAGAGTGGGGGACTGATTTCAGAGCAAATGTTCAGAGACTACATTTTAACTCGAAAATATTTTCATTACGTTCTGCACGTAATTTATAATTTGCATGCAATTCACACAATTTCCTGCATATTCAGACTTTTTCAACATAACATGCATGCAGTTGTGACACTGACTCTCCCACTCAGTTGTAGGCATATGTCTCACTTGCAATAATTTCATTTTTATAAAACCTCTTTTTTTCCCTTGGATATTTTCCTTCTGCAGGCTTGATCTAGCCTATTGTTACTGATAACGCTTCATTAGTAAATTAAATGGTGATAACACTATCATATTCCAGCCCTCGCACTTGTCAGTCCTGATCCATCCCCCTACTCTTTTCATTTTATCTGGGAACATTAAGGGAACAAAGAAATCTGAATTGTATGTGTTCACAACGTTCTTTTCTTCATGTTAAAGATGAGAGGGCAGTTTCTTCAACTGAAGGACTGACATCTCATTGTTCCTGTTCTAGTTCAGCAATATCAGACATTGACATGGCAAACATGAAGTTAGAAAAGGTAGGCTTCCTATTAATCACACTGAGTAGTTAGTCATAAAATAATGTATACATTAAGCATTGTGTTTACAGAATAAAGATTGATGTTTTTAGTATAACAATGTCTGAGACACCCTACGTCTTTTCATGTATTTTATTTTATAACCTTTGCAGTTTGTCGCTTGTGGGCGTTTTGGCATTGTGTTGCAAGGAAGTTACCAGGGAAATGTGGTTGCCTTAAAACTTTTCCCTTTTAAAAACCATCATGAATTCACCCGAGAGAGAGCAGTATATGCGGTTCCCCTCATGGTGCATGCTGGGATTGTGCACTTCCTTGGTGCAGGGAGAACAGTGAGTGGAGAACCAACGCTAGTAATGGAGTTTGCTTTACATGTAAGTTATTCAAATGATCATTATGCGGAACACATTACATTTTATTTAGTGGCATATATTGATTCTGTTGATAAGTAGGTTCAGATATGATTCATGAACAGTCTGAACAGTTCAAGTTGTTGGAGTAACTGAATTTGAGGAACAGTTTTACGTCAATGACATTTTTTACATTGCTTATTAGAGATGCAATGTGTATGTGAAAATGTACGTTTTATAGTGTAATTACTTTTTTTTCAGGGTTCACTAAATTCTTACCTGTCTAAAACTACGATTACCTGGACGGATGCTATGAGACTCTCTAAGTCTTTGGCGGAAGGACTTGCTTATCTTCATTCTGACTTGTACTCTAATGGTATGTGCTAAAGTCTGTGCCTGTGTGTATTTCTTTTTTTAATACTGGATAGGTTGTCTTTTTATTATGCTCAAAAAAGATGGATAATAGAGTTGTAAATAATAAAACTTGCTTGATATGAAATTACTGAATGCTGCTGCATTGGTACAGCATTAAAGGTAGTATTTAAAATTAGAAATTCAGACAGGGGAAGAACATAAAAAAATTATTCTGTTGTTTCTGATCCCTTTGAACCTGTGGTAGGGATGCATAAACCCCCACTGGCCCACAGAGATCTTAGCAGTAACAATGTGCTGGTCCGGGCTGATGGCACCTGTGCGCTGTGTGACTTTGGCTGTGCCACGATCCTATGCTCCTGTGGTGGCCCTGAGCAGTGGCAGCACCAGTCTAGCACCTCTCAGGTGATGTATGGTTGCTGTTGACTTGCAAACTATCTTGTTTGTTAGCTAGCTTGTTTCTTACTAACCATGCATACAGAAACCACACAATATAATATACACACAATATAAATGCATATACAGCACATTAGTGCATGCTGTATACTGAAAAGGGGTTAGTAACACACACACACACACACACACACAGTGAAAGTATGCATGCACAGCCATAAAGGCATAAAACTACTCATCACTACTCTATGTGCCCCTTTGCTCTTTATTTACTCTCTCTGGGTCCTTTTCTTTAATGCAGGAGCCTGCTCCATTGGGGACCCTGTGCTACATGCCTCCAGAGATCCTGGACAGATCGGTGGACCTAAACAGCGGCCTCTGCCTGCTGCAGGGAGATGTGTATGCTTTGGGCCTGTTGCTTTGGGAGATGTGGATGCGCTGCTCGGACCTATTTCCTGGTATGCAGAGGCACTATTACACACACACAGACACACAGACACACATACACACACACACACACACACACACACACACACACACACACACACAAACACACAGACACACACACACACACACACACACAGATTTCCATAAGCATAGGTTTGGACCATTTTCTTCAAGTACTGTGTTTAACATTTTCATTACGAAACCAATAGCAATATGTGTGTATTTTGAAATAATATATAGAGGAATGATCAGGAATGACAGGTTGTCACTAGTATCTATGTAGTCTTGAAAGCAATGATTGGTCCGATTATCCACTCAACCACTTTCCAGGATTACCAGTTCCGGAGCACCATTTGCCATATGAAACAGAACTAGGAGCTAACCCTACTCTGGAGCAGTTGCTTGCATTTGTGTTTGAGAAGAGAGGGCGACCAGCAATACCATCAACATGGGCTACAGTTTCTCAGGTAGTCCACTCATCACCTCCATCCATGTTTATAAATTCCAACTCCAGTGCAACTTGATCTAGACACAAAGGAACTTTCTTCTTATTAGAAACTTATTAGAAACTAATGCATTCTGATCTGTTGCAGACAAAATACGATACCTTGCAAGATCTTCTAGAGGAGTGCTGGGACCACGACCCTGGGGCTCGTCTGAATGTACACTGTGCTGCCAACAGAATAGCCTTCTTATGCACTGAAAGCTCCCTCTAGTGGGAAATGAAATTCTCAGGCACATCACTCCTGTTCAAGAATAAGCTTGGTTTTAAAACTTGACCGCAATCTGCTGCATCAACAGCAAACTGTTTGCACCCATAGGCAACAACTTGAATTTCTCTGTTTGTATCTTGTACATAATGGGGGGGGGGGAGGTTTACGTGTAGCCTTGTTGGTGGAAGCAGTTCAAGTGTTTGTAATTATAAATGAGCAGTGTGAAAATGAAACCAGAACAGGGTTTAGGGAATGAAGTCAGCAGCAAAAACTGAGGATTTTAATATAAATGTTATTGAAAAGTGTCCTAAATGTGCCAAATAAATAGATTATTTCAAAACAGGAGAAGACAAATTCTTGAAAAAGATAAAAAATTCTCAAGGCATCTGAACAAAGTATCAAAAGTGCTGATAAGAGTGGTTAAATGAACGAACAGCACACAGACACATTATACACCGAAACCTATTTCAAATCTAAATAAATCCTAAAAGACAACGTCCAGACATTTAAATACTCAATATCTAGTTGAACAAAAGAAAAGCAATTACAGTGCCTTGCATAAGTATTCACCCCCTTGGATGTTTTACCCTTTTATTGCTTTTATAAATCAGTCATGGTCAATATAAGTTTGCTTTTTGGTCAAAATAACAACAAAATAGCCCTCTTTAATGTCAGAGTGAAAACAGATTTCTACACAGTTATGTAAATTAAATAAAAATATGTAATGAAAATAAGTGATTGCATAAGTATTAACCCCCTTTAAATAGACTGACCTAATTCAACAGAGGTCCAGCCAATTTGTGCTAGAAGTCTCACAATTAGTGAAATGGGGATCAGTGTGCAGTGAATGTGTCTCAAGTGATTGTAGTATAACGACACTTGTGTCTGGAAGGTCCATTCACTGGTCAGTATTCAGCAATCAGTATTCCTGGCTACTGTTACACCATGAAGACCAAAGATCACTCTAAGAAACTCAGAGAAAAGGTTATTGAAAAGTATAGGTCAGGGGAAGGATACAAAAAAATGTCCAAGGCACTAAACATCCCCTGGAATTCTGTTAAATCCATCATCAAGAAATGGATGGATTATGGCACGTGTAAATCTGCCTAGATCAGGCCGTCCTCACAAACTGAGTGACCGTGCAAGAAGGAGACTAGTAAGAACCAATAGACCTATGACTACTCTGAAGGAGTTTCAAGCTTCAGCAGTTGAGATTGGAGAAACTCTGCATACAACAACTGTTGCCTGGGTTCTTCACCAATCAAAGCTTTATGGAAGAGATCCACAAGTAGGTTAAACATACATGCAGAAATTGGGGATGGATCTTAGAAGAAAAGCCTATAAGCATAACCTTCAATGTTAGTTTTCAAGTCCATAAATGTTGCCTATTATTGAACCAGTTACCCTTCGTGAGATTCTTTACATTTGGTTTTCTCTTTACAGTTTCAAAATGTAATTTTACTGTAGTCCTAGATAGTCATTTATGGTAATTATGCTGTAGTTGCTTATTTTTAGTTTATATATTCCTCTATGTCAGCTTCATGTCTGTAGTCACTAACAATTGCTCTAACATTTACTAATATGATATTGAAATATGATGTAGGCTACTCTGTGTCTCTCTCTGATTTAACTTTATATTAACATCTCTGGGCATGTCAGTGTTTTTAGCAAGCTGTATTTCAGGATGTTTTTAAATGGACATTGACAGTTTTCTGCTTGTGAAAGCCATTATGTGTCAGAGGTAATACGACTTATGATAAAGGAATTTTCATGTGTTCAGGGATATGGATTTGCCATAGATAAACATATGGTTTCTGAATTACTGGTGATAACTGACCAAGTCATAGATTAATTTACTATTCAAAATCAGGGAAAATTGCTCCAGCTTCCCATCGGTCACACCTCTTTTTCCGTGTCAAGAACAACCATGTAGCCATGGGGTAAAGCCCATAACAACAGTTGTGACGTGACCAATGGTATGTTCAAGATTCAAAATATTGGTTGTGTCAGAGCTTCCTGTTAAATAGGATTATAAACTTCACTTCAGTACTGTAGTTTGGCAGTACTAGTTGTTAGGAGCAATTGTATAATAAAATGTAAATGGAGGCATTGAATTTCAATAAACGCGGTTGGTTGCACCGAGCCTGAAAGTGTCTATTTGTTTCGATGGATATGTCTTACTCCGCTGGTTTCATTCCCAAGATCGGTATCCGGAAGAACCAGAAGGCTGAGAATTTTCTCTAGACTAACAAGGTAGGCTAGCCTGACGATGTCATACTCATAATTCTAGTCAGAATATGAGTCTGAGACCGGACTATTGGGCTGTGATTATGGGGCGTGTTTCAACGAACCAGGAAAGAAAATTCCTCTTCGCTGAATTGGATACCTAGAACCAATCAGAGCAACGTAGTATTTCCATCTGATAGATTAAACTTTTACCTGATCCCGTAGGAAGGACGGCAAAAACATCTTTTCAATCGACAAATGCCTTGATCGCGTTTCTCTGTTCCTCTTTCAAAATGAATGCGCTGTCATATCTGCGCTGTCATATCATATTAGCACTCAAGGCTAGAAGCTACCATTCGTTTGAATGTTTTTTTTTTCTACGCGTTAGCATAACCTATCAATAATGCTCTAGAGTGCTTCAGTTAAGACCCATAATCCTGGGCAACACTCGTTTTGCGTATACACAACTAACCGAGTCAATGTAGACATATAAAAGTCGTGTAGATAGCTTAAATCATATAAAATATGTCCCACTAAGCTTCCGAGACGGCGCCATCTTTGTTCGATGTATACCGGTATTCTATCTATATCTGTCCATCAACGTATAAAGCCCGCCCTTACAATTTGAATGGTCAGATCACTTTTCGGGGCCGTTTAAACCCTCCCAACTAACTCGACTCCAGACTGAATCTCCAGACCAAAAATGTTGTGGGCGGAGTTCAGGCTGGTATCCAGGCTAAAGGTAGGCTGTAGCTTAAAGTGATTGGCCTATGTCTGTTATGTTGTTAAACTTGTGAGCCTGTTTTGTTTCAGTGTTTCAGAAGACGAATTGCATGGTTGATATCTTAACTTGGACTACGCCAGTTTGAAACTTAGTGATAAGAAGATGCTGTACAGGCTACTTTGTTCGCGAGTTCTGTGTTGCAGTTTATTGGATTTCGCTAATGTTTTTAAATTTAAAAAAAGGCAATGTGTTGACTCTATAACGTTATACATAATGTAGTCGAGCATTTTATGTGGAATGGCTACTCTACCTAAAAGGGATCATTTGACTCCGTTGTCCTTGAAAGTTCCAGGAAACAATTCTTAAACATTCTGTCATTCATCAGTGGATCAACTTGCAATGTGGCCTAACCAAGGTAATGTTGTTTCAGCAGTTGTTTACAAGAATAATACATTTCCTGTATGTATCTGTAATTAAATGGTGCACGGACTCAGTAAGTTGATAGAGTTGTTACTAAACCTGATCATTTTAGTGAGATAGGATTAGTTAACAGTATTTGAAGTGTGACATCGCATTTAATGCCATTTCAGGTCCTCCAATGGGTCCACCCAACCCAAGTTTTCCTCCTCCAGCCTATCCTGGAGTTCCAAATCCAGCATACCCCCCTGGTCACAATCCAGCATATCCACCTGGTATGAACCCAGCTATACCTCCTGGGCTGGGTCCTCCTGGGGCCCCAGGACAAACCTATTTCCCCACTGGTCCTGCTCCCCCACCCTATCCAGGGGCCCCTACTCATGTCCCACACGGTGGAGTCTACCCAGGCCCTCACTATGGCTCTCCTCATGGTCCTCATCCACATGGTCCTCATCAACATCCTGGGGGTTACAACCCTCTGGCTGGGGGTTTAGCAGGAGGTGTAGCAGGGGCAGGAATGGCCCTGACGGGACACAAGGTGCACAAGAAAGTGAAAAAGATGAAGAAAGGAAAGAAGGCACACAAGGCTCATAAAAACATGAAGCATGGAAAGGTGAGAAGTGGGGCTGTGTGGACTTTGAATGAGGGTGTTGTTCTACATACTGATATGACTCATGTCATATGCAGCCTGATGTATAGCCTGAGCTGAGACTTGTTGTTGATCAGTATGACAGCAGATCGCAAATGTAGTTTTTTTGGCATTTCAATGACACCTGGGGTTTCCTTGTTTGTTATAGAACAAACTGATGTGACTGTAATATAATTTCCTGAAGGAGCAGGATCAGCAAGTTAGATGTATACCGTATGCTAATTTCAGCCAGAATCACACTTTGAAGTCTGAATTTCTCCATATATTGTGTGCATATGAACTCATGATTTAATTCATGACATACATTTCCTCTGTCCACAGCATTCCTCAAGCAGCAGTAGTAGTAGCAGCAGCAGCGACTCAGACTAAAGTTACTAGAGTCCACCAAATCACTGACAACATGATCTGCCCTGTAACAAGTGACAAACAGTAAATGATAGCTTGGTTTACTGACCATTGTCGTATACAGCTTGTTTTAATCATTTTCACTCTAAACTATATTATTACTAAGCCATTCATTTGTTGTGTCATATAGGTTGATTTGTTTGCAAAGAATTATTTAATTATCACATACTAAAGAAAATGAGATTATCCTCAAAGTCAGTAATGTAAAGCACCTTGTCTGAAACTTCTGATTTTATGTTTCTCTGTCAAAGAACTAGATTGACCAGCTTTAACCACATGGGAGATATATCGGTTTTCATAGTTAATTGTGTGACACAACTACTGGACAACACTGTTGAGGATTAATGTATGTACTGTATTCTTACAAGTGTTACAACAACAAATGTTTATGTTAAATTTACAGCATAGGCCTATGCATTAATTACTTTCGCAAGTAAGCTGTGATATAAGTGAGAAAATGCAATAAAGAACTGTATTGTATAAAAAAACAATAATCAAGTAAAGTACAGATACTCAGAAATAATACTTGAGTAAAGTAAGCAAGTATTTTTCTACTCAAGGACTAAAACACCCCTGTGGATAGGTATGGTTTGTGTTCTGCAGAGTCACTAATAAAGGGGCACCAATATACGGGCCTGTGTGTGGCAACTCAATTTAGAGTCTAGATCTCTATTTGGTAGACAGCCGTCTCGATGCCAGGCACGTCCGTACACCACACCCGAGTAGGAAATAGGTGTGCATACATAAGAGGAAAATATTTTTTTTTACAAAACCAGATCAACTCTGTCGACAGACAACTACGGATGATGTCACGTTCATCGCCCGTCTACGTCACCATTGTGCGCCATGAATCACACGTGTATCAAAATGGCTCCCTTCCACTTGGTTGTCATATGTTGAATTGTTTCGGGTAAATATTTTGTAAGGTTCACTGTGTTTAACCTTGCTGGAGGGACATTTGTTCCATCTCTAAGCAACAAAGACAGCTGAAAATCGAAAATGGCACAGAGAAAGAAGAAACTGACCAAAAAGAAGAGACACGGCAACACCAGGGAACCAGAGGTGGAGTCGGACGAGGGAGACTTTGGGCCGGTTGCCGAAATAAAGAACGATGATGCTGTAAGATTGCTTTGTTATTATAGACTTTAAACAGGCGTTTATAACATGAATCTTTACATGTCAAAAAGGCTTTCGTAATATCAAACGGAAAACCTCAGATATCAACATCCTTTCCCCAGAATCGCGGACTGGATTTGTCATGCTAGTTAGCTCAGCTCTCGGAATGTTTACTTCTCTCAGCCGACCTGCGCAATTTGTATATATTATGCGGTACCCTATAACGAGCTTAAACATTAATTTAGCCTGTGGTGAGTTTTCAAGTTAAAGGGAATGTATTTGGCGTTCGTTGTAAAAACTTTACACGTGTTGTGTACTGGCGTCGGCTTTGATCATTCAGTTTTAATGCATATTGACAGTAGTGTATATTTGTCCTATCAGCCCGGTAGAAAACTGCCACGGTTCCCTGCATCATCAGACGCCCTGTCAGATGTTGAACCAGACACCAGGGAGCTGGTCCGGGCCCAGAATAAGAAGCAAAAGAAGTCTGGAGGGTTCCAGTCCATGGGTGAGAACTGGTACCAGTAATACAGCAGTGAGCGGTATTTGTATGGAGTATGTGAAGCCTAAATTCATGTAAATAATGCTTATTATGTTTGCAGGCCTCAGTTATCCTGTTTATAAGGGGGTAATGAAAAAGGGTTACAAAGTCCCTACTCCTATTCAGAGAAGGGTACGTGTTCTGACATGTTAACATACTTCAGATGTACTAATTTGTCATGGATTAAATCGTAGTGTTATTGTTGTAAACGTTATAATGGACCACTGCATTGTCTCCTTGGCAGACTGTTCCAGTCATTCTGGATGGAAAAGATGTAGTTGCCATGGCAAGGACTGGCAGTGGAAAGACGGCTGCTTTCTTGATTCCGATGTTTGAGAAACTAAAGGCCCCCCAGGCCCAGACTGGTGCCAGGGCACTCATTCTCACTCCGACAAGAGAGTTGGCGCTTCAGACCATGAAATTCACTCGAGAGGTATTGTGTCTTTCTTGAGATTGCTGTCATTACCTCTTGTGTATCTCTTCTGGTTCAGTCTCTGCCTGGTTGCACTTAAGAGAAACATACCAATGTTAATTTGTGTGTTTCATCTTCCAGCTTGGTAGATATACTGGCCTTAAAACTGCATTGATTCTTGGAGGTGACAGGTAAAGTACATCAAGACGATTATGACCTAGAGAAATTGTCCTGTTTGTTTTGACTGTGCCACTGACCTGTTTACATTTAATGTTTCAGTATGGATGAACAGTTTGCTGCTCTACATGAAAACCCTGACATGTATGTCCATCTAAATTTCCATTCATTCCCCCTATTGTTTGAATACGTACGTTACACAGTGTTTGAATTATTGACATATGTGTGACTCCTCTTCCTGCAGCATTATTGGTACCCCTGGTCGTCTGATGCATGTCGTCATGGAAATGAACCTGAAGCTGCACGGTGTGGAGTATGTGGTGTTTGACGAGGCTGACAGGTAGGCATAGCCCTGGAGTTGCCATCACAGTGCACTGCTTCAGCCCCTCCCCTTCTGAACATTCAAAAGACGATTAAGGACAAAAAGAATATAGATGTACAGTTTTACATTTTGAGGATTAGATGTGATTTGATGTAACGGTACTGAACTTAGGCGTGATATCACTAACAATGTCCTATCTACCCCTATGAAAACTCAAAAGCTTGAAGTGAGGGAACATTTATTTAGCTCATCACTGTGCCTTTGTTAAGTGGCTGATGGTCTGTAAACTGATAGATTATATAATGGTCATCATAGGATTTATAAAGTAAATCTTGTGTTTTTTCTTTTCAGACTGTTTGAGATGGGCTTTGCTGAGCAGCTTCAGGAGATCATCCGTCGACTCCCAGACACACGGCAGACGCTCCTGTTCTCTGCCACTCTGCCAAAACTGCTGGTGGAGTTTGCCCGAGCAGGTATGTGTAGCTTGTGTCCCACACTACTAGCATAATGAATTTCAGCACACAAGTCTGAATCAATATGAGTGAGCGGTTGTTGAGTAACTTCCACTGTGGTGCTTGCAGGATTGACAGATCCTGTTCTTCTTCGTCTGGATGTCGACACCAAGCTGAGTGATCAGTTGAAGGTATTTAGATAACTTGGATCCACCTTTTTCATCAGCCTCAGGTGTAATATTGTTATTACGTAATTAATTAATTAATTAACACTGTTGATACAATATTAATCTCAGCTGCTCAAACTCTTTTACATCTAGGAGTAGCAAGTAGATTCAAAGGAAGTATATTGTACTTCTTGAGCAATTCAGTGTGAAGCACATGATGATATTTATATTAAGTAAATATATCTAAATCCACAGACAGTGTTGAACTTCATACTTGGCATGAGTGCCATATATGTTGATATATTTGAGCTTGATTTGATTCGTAAGTGTTCGTGTTGTTGATATTGTGTTCTCCCTATCCTCTCCCAGCTCGCCTTCTTCCACCTGAGGCTGGACGACAAGCCTGCCATGCTGCTGCACCTGCTCAGGAATGTGGTGAAGGCCCAGGAGCAGACGGTTGTCTTTGTGGCCACCAAACATCACGTGGAGTATGTGAAAGAGGTGAGATGGCTGCATGAACTCTGGCCTCAGTCCTCTTTTTCCGGCATATATTTTTGTATCTTTTAAATGATCCAAGTCGCTTCTCTACTTGCTCTACTCCACTTCATAATAAATCTAGAAATTGTATGTAACTGTCTTAGAGCAATATATGGTCACTGCATGATATGCTTCTGTAGGTAAACGGATATAATGTAAGGTAGTGGTATCGAGTCACAGAAACTTAAGATAGCGCCGCTCTTTTCCCTATATATTTCTACATCTTTACAGCCTTTTGTGAGGCCCCTCTCGTTTGTCCAAAGAAGCTTCCAACTTTAATTGACCTCTGGCTGTTATCTGCCAAATTAGGACTCCCTACATCATCCAATTCAGATTTTTGTCTTGAGCTTTGTATTTCTTGTCTTAAACCAACACATACTGTATGTATGCCATTTGTCTTTAGATGTTAACCTCAGAGGGCATTGAGTGTGCCTACATCTACAGTGCTCTGGACCAGACGGCCAGAAAGATCAACATCGGCCGCTTCGTCCACCGCAAAGCCATGGTGCTGGTGGTGACGGACGTGGCCGCCCGTGGTATCGACATCCCCCTGCTGGACAACGTCATCAACTACAACTTCCCCTCCAAATCCAAGCTGTTTCTGCACAGAGTGGGTAAGTGGACACGACCGTCACCCACATAGTGACAGGCCGTCGCTCGTTTTCTCTGTTGTATTAAAAGTATTCCTCTTTACCCGTGTCAGCTCTGCATTGCTTCAGTATAGATATGATATATTAACACATAGTTTGCATAATACCTTTAGGTAACAATTTGCTAGCTACTTAACTGAACATTCATGCTGCATTTGTTACATTGGTCAAATACAGTGTCTTCTTGATTGACGTATTGTTCTCTCCTCTCTGTGCCTGTGCTACAGGTCGTGTTGCCCGTGCTGGACGAGGTGGAACAGCCTTCAGCCTGGTGTGCCAAGACGAGGTGCCCTTTGTCTACGATCTTCATCTCTTCCTGGGAAGACCCATGCAGTTAGCTTCGCATGATCATCAAAAAGGTAGCTGTGGTTCAGAAGGACCTAGCTTGATATAAATGGAAGAAGTGGGAAACTAGTTGGATTATCTTAATTGGGAATTCTGTTTAATTTATGTTGAACTGGAACTTCAGGCGACGTCTGTTTCCGTTTGCTTCTGTGCACATAATACTCATAAGTGGCTATTCTACGCAGTCTGTCAGTTTGAAGACATGTGCCCAGTTTTTCTCCAAATCTATGTTTGTGCAATGTGAATCGTATTATGTGACAATATTATGAGTACTGTGTGTGTATTTGTGCGCAGATGCAGATGGCGTGTTTGGACGTGTGCCCCAGAGCATCCTGGATGATGAGGAAGGGGAGCTCATCACAGCCTACGACAACTCTTTGGACCTGCAGAACATGAAGCAAGTCGCGGAGAACGCCTACAAACAGTACCTCAAGTCACGGCCCAGCCCTTCTCCTGAGTCCTTCAAACGGGTGAAGAACACCGACTTCACCAGCATGGCCGTCCATCCCCTGTTAGGTAAGCCTATTAGCCCTTTATTATGTCGCCTGGAGGTTTTGTTAAATAGACTGGCAAGGGTTTCACCCATGTTTGGCCCAGTGTTTTTCCGGTTGATTGGATATTTGAGTATTTCTGTCTTTCTGTGTATCTCTGTATTTGAGATTATTTAGTGAGTGTTAAGTGAGTATTAAGTATTTCTTTCAGGTGTATTTGTATTGTTTTATGTTTTCAGGCTCGGGTCTTGAGAAGAATGAACTGGATAGACTGCAGATTGTGGACAGCATCAAGGGCTATAAGTCCAAATGTGTGAGTTGAGACTTTATCATTTGAGGGTAAATCTGGAAGGGCTGACGGCTGTTTTTATGTCTTTGTTGTTTTCCAGTATGTGGAAAATGGAAATCTGACTGAAATTTGTGTCCTTCATACATACCTGAACAAAAAAATTAAGTGATAATTCATAAATGATCCTCAACAGATTATCTAAAAAAAATTCTTTTCAGACGATATTTGAGGTTAACTCCACAAAAAAGGCCAGCGGCTGTGGGGTGATGCGGGCCAAGCGCAGCAGGGACAGACCACTGGTGGACAAGTTCACACGGATCCGGGATGAGCGCATCGCTGAGAACAAACTCCGCCTTCCTCCTGTAGCCCCCGTCTCCAAATCCGCAGCCAATGATGCCTACAACTCCGAGGAGGAGGAGGAGGATATCCGGGTGAGTGGTGAAATGAGTAACCATGACAACAATCAAAGTGGAAATAAATGTGCTAACCACTCTTGGAATTACTTATTCTCTACCGGACCCACTTCAAAAGCAATGTAAAACATGCTGATTCTTTCATTTCTACTTTGCTTCCACTAGCTTGGTGACACATTTTGCATGTGTTTTTGTAAATCAGTTGTGTAGTTGGTTTTACATCTTTATTACGATAAGATAAGAAACCACTTTTATTAATCCCGTGAGGGAAATTCAGTTGTCAAAGCAGCAAGGTAGTAGGATTAGGAATGAAGTATCTATATACATGAATATGTATATGAATATATGAACTATACTGTAAAGTAATAGATTTTTGCTTCCATTTGGCTTCTTCTTAAAGGGAGTTTTTGCCGAGGTGGTCGGTGGGAAGAGGAAGAAGCATGTAGAAGAGGAGGACAACGCCAATCCCACTAGCAAGAAAAACAGGGAGACGGGGCGAGACGAGGAGTTCTACATCCCATACAGGCCGAAAGATTTCGACTCTGAGAGAGGGTACGTTCAAAGACGTGTAGCCTATATCGTTTCCTGTATTACATTTACTTTGGGTTCCCTTTGTTTATACTGGGCTGCATTTGTTTACATAGAAGTAGACATGTTTATGCTTATATCCCTTTAGCGCAAGAAAAGTATCCATCTCATCAATATGTGCTCCTCCTTCATTTCCCCTGACTTAAGTTCTGCATGTTCCTTGTTGTAATAGTTCAGTTTCAGGGTCATGAACCTGATGAAAACCCTTAATGGATGTTTATGTGAAAGGAGGCAAACCAGTACTGTGTCTAGGGTTTGTGCTCTTCCTCAAACCAAAGATCAATGGGTTGTTTGGTTTGATTTGAAATGGAAGCTTTAGTTGATTTAGGCTGTCTGAAGCTTGATCTCTTCAGAAACCCAATTATTCTTCTAAATGTTTCTGTGTTTGTCTGTGGAAATTGATTCTCTTTTGCATTTGTGTTTATCTTCTAAAAGAAGCATATTCCTATTTATTTTTACGAGCACCAGCTTGTATTAGCTGTGTTAGATACATTTGATCTGGGAATGGTTATGTTATTGTTCAGCTCATGGTTGTGTGTGTGTGTGTGTGTGTGTGTGTGTGTGTGTGTGTGTGTGTGTGTGTGTGTGTGTGTCTAGGCTCAGCCTTACTGGTGAGGGCACCACATTTGAGCAGCAGGCCTCTACAGCCGTACTGGACCTGATGGGAGACGAGAATAAAACACTTGACCGGCACAAGAGCATCATGAAATGGTGAGAGAAGCTACAATCATCACACAAACACACACACAGGGCAAACTCCCAAAAAGACACATACACTTATGTGTATACAACCCTTTTGTCTCCCACTCAGACACAAACAGGTTCAATATACACATACATTCACACACACACAGATTAACCTTTTGTCTCCCACTCATATATATATATATATTTTATACATATGAGTGGTTGACAAAAGGTTAATCTGTGTGTGTGTGAATGTATGTGTATATTGAACCTGTTTGTGTATATTTTATATATATATATATATATATATATATATATATATATATATATATATATATATATATATATATACATACACACATACAGGATGTACTCCTTGCACACCCATCACACTGTAACTCAATACACACACTAACACAACCACACTATACTATTATACTGTGGTTCTCAAATGCCTTTACCTCACCCGTTCCCATGTGTTTCCCCAAAGGGACCGCAAGAAGAAGCGGTTTGTGTCCGACACGGGCAAAGAAGACAAGAAGAAGAAGGTCAAACTAGAGAATGGACAGGTGGTCAGCAACCAGAAGAAGAAAAACTTGTATCCTTACCTGCTCATTGTTGTACTGACACTCTGAGGTCTAGCGAGAGCTTGTTGTAATTATTACGGCCTAAAAGGGACTGAATTTGCCCCAGGAAATCGGATCTTTAATTTTGAGTTAAATAAAATCAGTCGCAAATAATGCAGTCAAATTCCATGACTGCATATTGCGGTAATAAGAGAAAATTACACTTTTGGGGATATCCTTGAATTTGCATGAATTTGTGATGAGGCGAGATTTGAGAATGCTGGAAGGACTGATTGTAAATGTTGAAAAAAAATTCCATTGAATGTGTGAGAGCTTGCAAACAAATAGCCCAAATGTACTATCTCGAGTTTCTCATGTATGTATGGGTAGACTGTTTGTGCCTTGACAGTGTGTTAGCTATGAGCAGTGGAGGAAGAGGAACAAGATGGATGACGATGCTGGCGACAGTGATGGGGAGACTGGAGGTGGTAGAGGTCGTCAGATGGGAGGCCGAGGACGAGGCCGAGGAGGTAGGAACTCCGCCATATGTGCAGTTGTGTCTGAGATGACATGGTCAGTTTCTATGAACACAAATGCATCTTCCCGTGCACTATGAATGCTGTTGTGGCTTCTTTGACGCAGGTTTTATTCTCGCTCTTTTTGAGCGATAGGTGTTAAGTGTCATGCTCTCTATTTGAGAGGGGTTAGCAATTCTGGCTCATTCCACATTCTTCACACTATAGGGTAGGGCTGAGCTATGACGGTATATACCGTGCGACGGTAGTAATGTACCGGGAGAGATTTGGCTATACCGTTTCAACCGCAGTATACTCTTATTTTGAAACCCAATCGATTTTATTTTTAGATAATGACCTCCAAACTATATATCATCCGGCTTATTATACAGTTACTCACCAAAACGATAGAAGACATTCCTCCAAAATACTTCTTAAACGATTTTGTTGCCGTTTCGTGATTTCCACTTCCCGTTCTTCAAGCAAATACACCTTTAAGGTTTCAGGTGTTGCGTAGCAACCCATTACTTGCTGACGTTAAATGACCGGACTACTTGCGGAATGATATGAAAGACGATTATTATTACTATTATTATTATTATTATAATACTGAGCCTAACAGGATTCAAAAGTCCAAGTCGCTCTGTCATCCCCCCCCCCCTCTGATGATCATCTCTATTCCCGCAGGTCAGAGAGGCAGGAACGGGCCACCAAGGGCACCCGGCGGGCTCCAGGCGGGCGGCGCCCAGAAGGGTGTGCGCTCCGAGCTTAGGAGCCGCGAGCAGATCCTGAAGGAGCGCAAGAAGCAGTCCAAGCAGAACTTCCTGCAGAGCGGCGGTCTGAAGAAGAAACGCGGTGCGAACCGCCAGAACGTGAACAACGTCATGAAGTCCGGCTTCGGGCGCGGTGGGAACAAGAAGGGCAAAATGAGGAAGAGGATGTGAGGCCGTCTGTAAGAATGCGGATCTGTGAGGCCGATTTCGAGGACCTTAGGGACTGGGTGAATCCCTCCTGGTAGCTGTTGAGTGACGCTTGACTTAATGGACACCAGGTAGTTCACGTCCTGCGTCTCTCCCAGTTTCACAGTCCTCTTTTCTCATACTTTGTACATGTACATTTTTTTAAACAATATTCCATGTCCAATACAGATAAGATATGCTTAAAGTGTTTACCCGTGTTTGTGTGTGTGTGTGGGGTTTTTCTTGATGGTTTCTATTCAGTGCTGGTTGCTGTCTTAGAAAACAGCTGACTCTCTAATGCACCCGGCTCCGCTCCAAAGTCCACTTCTGTCTGTGTAGGGCTTGGAAGATTCATCATCTGAAAGTCCTGTTTCCCAACCTCCCCTGCTGAGCACATTTTTCTCCGGAGGTCTGGACAGTGTCTGTGTGTGTGTAACGTCTTCCTGACAGCTTTTCATCAAACTGAGGTTTAGACCTGACAGCCAATATGACTGCATGCTAAACAAATCAGTATGCGGCGGCCCCAGCGTCTGACAGTGCGGCCTCTGTCAACTGAACTAGCTGAGTTAATCCACTAGGTGGCAGTACAGTCCTAGAGACTACTTCAGATGGTATTAAATGCCAGTAATGACCAGCTTTAAATGTCTAGAAGGCTCAAATCAAGTGGAGCAGGATTTGAATTTGAGTCATCCAGACATTAAAGCTGCTTCAACTGAGTAATGTCAGCATTAATGTAGTGGCTGCGTCTTAAGCTCACAGTTGGAAAACACCAACAGGGACCAAGTCTTACAAACAGTGTTTTTGTAAAAAACGTAGTTCTATGTCCACATAATATTTAGTTTAAAACGACTCTAGTTTTCTGTCTTTTTCAGTTGGGGCAACTGAAAAATATGATGTGATTGGTCTCTATAAAAGTGGCCAGGTGATAGGCCATGTGTAAGTGAGACCGTAGATCCCATCTGGATACAGTTAGATGCTAGCTGGTGTTTGATGATATGTGCACATGTTATCACCGGGTTATCTACGACCAGACCCCCTAGACCACAATGAAGATTTGTGGCATCCATTTCCACTTGTGAGTCTGCTAAACTCAAAAAGATGGCTGGCTCATTCATAATGGTCAGCTGTACTCTAGTGTACTGGTGGAGATACCGTCGCTACGGCTCATGGCCCGACCGCCTTCTTTCAGATCGTCCAGGTGTTCTCACAAAAAATAGACTACTCTACTAAGTGAAAATACATTTAATTTACTGTTATTTTCTGTGAGAATTTAACTTGCTGGATTGTTGAAGTTTCTGTTAACGTATTCTCAAGCATTCTCATGTTTCTCAAGCTCTTCACTTTTGGCAGGAAAAAAGCTTTCTGATTCCCCTTCTTTAAAAAAAAAAAAAAATCATATTCCTCTTTTAACAATTTCAAAATGACATCATAGTTAAGGTTTGTGTAATGAAAAGAGGAGAAAAAAAGTAAACAAATAAAGGCAGTGTTATTTCATTGCAGCTGATCCATCCCACAGAGTTCAAGTGAAGAGTCAGTCAGGTTGAATACCATATAAATCTGAGCTCGGCTGTCCACACACTTGCCTCACTGAGAGAGAAATTCCCCTCTAGGCACAGTAGGTTGAGGGTCTATAAGCCCCCCTCATCTGATAGGACTTAATCCCTCGGAAAGGACGCCCCATCCTCACCACCGCAACACCCAACCACCTCTCCACCCCCACCCTCTACCAGCTCCCATCAGCCGACTCTTCTCCCACAGCATGGAACTGTGGGGTTGGTTGGAGTGGAGTGGGGGAGGCTAGTGGTGGGGGGGTCTGTGGGCCATGCCTCTGAAGAGCCTCCCCGCCGTGGCGGGGCTTATCTGCCGTTCCCAGGACTGACACAGCATCTACTTGAGATAGGCCGCACGGAGAGACGGCAGCCACAAGGGCCCTGGACGAGCTGCCGGTCACGGGAGTGTGGCTCGGCACGCCGAGGGGGCCGTGTGAACGCGTTATGAAACGCATGGTGTGGAGTGGACCGCTTCACTCTCTCTATGGCAACCGAACACGTCTAAACTCTTCGTCTGTAGTGACAGTTGCACTTGGAGAATTCAAACACCAGGTTTACATTACTGAGATAAGTTGTAGGTAGATCTGTAAAAACAAGTCTAAGAATGCAGATGCCATTATTTTTGGTAATGAAATAATCAGGTAGATTTGTCTTAAAGAGTAAACCAGTACCACTGAAGATGATGTTTAAAATCAAATGGCAACCATTTGAGAAACCTGCAAAATTAAAAGGCATGATCTCGAGCATAAATAATGTCCATCAGGATTTGAAAGTCTTTCTGTGAGCTCTCAGTGTGTACATGTAGTTGTTTCTCAGTCAGTTTTCTATGTTTGCTCCACTTCCATTTGCAATGGCTGTCCTGTACACCGCTGCGGTTTCTGTCTATTCCCTGCTAACCCACACACAAAGACCTCTGGGGGATCAAACCTGCTTACAGTGCATCTGTGCCACGGCCAAGCCTTTACGTTACAGGGTAACTGGGCCTCCAGGCAGCCACTAGGTCCTTCTGGAGCGGTGCTTTAGCTCAGGAACCCTGTTAAAACCATTTCAGTTCCCCCTGCAGGTCAGGCTGGCCCACTCCTGTGCTGTAATTAGAGTAGTTCTTGTGTTGAAATAAGGGAGCGCTGAAGTGCTTTTTAGCACGCCCTGCTGTAAAGGCACTAAAAAACATTTTGGGATCTCTAAAAGTAGAGCCTCGCCACAAAGCATAACTACATGCCATTTGGCACTTCTCAGGCAGCAAGGCAAAGCGCTGCATCTTTTGTGCTGGGTAATGACTTAGACGGTCTGTGTATCTTGCACACACTTCTTTACTGTGTGCATCATTGCACGCTAGGCCACACCACATACTTTTCTTGTACGCCACGTTTCTTTTTTCTTTCTTTTAGGTTTGTGTTTTTTTTTTTTTTTTTTTTAATTTTGGGGTGTTTTATTTGGTTTCCAATTATTTTAACATAAAAACTTAAAAACAAAAAAAATAACTGAAAGCATATGTCCGTAATTAGGCCTGCTTGGAATCACAGTGTATCGACCAGTTTTTCTTGGTCCAATTTGAGCCGCTAGCACTTTCTAGCATTTAACGTATGGAGACGTCTCCCCGTCATGCCATCAAATTCATATAGAGGCTGAAGATGCGAGAATTGTCCACAAGATGGCGCTGATTCACATGGAAGGAGCTCAAGTTCTTTTCCACTGCTGGCATCCATTTTAAATCCTTGATTCCTGAATTTCTCTTTTTTTAAATTGATGGTGAGGGAGTGGGGGGGTCATTTTCAAAGATCGAGCGTCACTGATCTGAAACGCTGCCTCTGTGTATCCCATCTAATCTTATTTTTCTCCGGAAGCTCTTAGCGCGCTGCCACCCCTGTTGCGTTCGTACGGACCTTCCTAATTGGGACCCTGAGACCCCCTCGGAGATCCCATGTCTCCACACACCTCTGGACCTGACCCCTCCCCACCCTTTACCCCCACCCCCCCCAAAAAAAACGCGCCGCAGCCAGCACTCCACTGATTGGCCAACGTACCAACCAATGACGTGTTGACACTACCACACCAGAGGCCCTCGTTTTGGGTGCGTTTCTAATGGAACGGGGTGTGGTGGGCACCCAAAATGAGAAAAGAAACATGGTTTCCATTCTAATCGAGGTTTTTTTAATGAATTGCCCACCAGCTCCACAAAAGAAGAAACCCACATGTTCCGCCTTGCCCCTCTGATATTTACTTCATTTGATTCAATTTCCTTTTTTTGCACCTCTCCCCTCCCTCTCCTCTGTAAGTCTTTAAAAATGGCCTAGATGCTGATGGTGTGCAGCATGGCTGCTGTGCTCCCAGCCGTCCTGTTGAGGATGTGGGAGATGGAGCTTTTCTCCGGTGGCCACCACCACCACCTGTCAGCGGCGCATGAAGTGCAGGCTGCAGCCCTGCGTGGGGACGTCGAGGGGGCCTGCTGGAAGATCTGCTGGACCCCTGTCTGTGTCCCGCTGCTATAAATCTTAATACACTCTATTAGACAGCAGGGCCTGCATTCAGATCCCAGCCATTAGTCTCTCTCACACACACACACACACACACACACATACACGCACGCACACGCACACAAAAAACCATGAGAGAATGTGCTGCAGGCCGCAAGCTTGGGGTCCCTGCTTCCCTCAGCACGCAAGGCTTCTCTCGTTTACGATGCCCAGCTCTCTCTCTGTCTCACACACACACTCACCCTTTTTCTTTATCTATGGGCCTGTCCCGATGATTTTTGTCTCCATCGGCAAAATTATTCCTCCTAAACGCAGTATTTGTTTTTTTACTGCATGGGATGATGGGAATGATGTATTATTTTTGATGAGTGTAGTCCCCCCTTTGGAAATCTGAACAGAAGGGGATATTCATTTTGCTGCATTATTTCAGGGCTATTTTGTTTGTGTTTGGGTCTGCATCTGCATCTGTGTTTGTCTGTACATGTGCATTGGTTGATCATATGTGTGCGATTACATGTGTGAGTCTTGTTTCTGTGTGGTTGTGTGTGTGTGTGTGTTTGTATGTGACAGTGTATTATTTTTGTGTGTGTGTTTGGAGGTGGGTGGAGCGAAGCAGCCTGGTTTGCCCATGGCCAGAGGCAGCAGGCAAATTCAGTGCTCCAGATTTCACATGGCCAAATGCACAGTCTGGCATGACAAATCCCCCAGTGCACATCCCTCTCCCATGTGCCTGGTCGCCATGGCACTCCCTTACAGTGAGCTAATCTGGGGAAATTGGTCGTCTTCTAATACAGTAAAGTTTGTTCAATTGTAGTAGCCGTACGTATTCAAATCTGATTTATAATGCTTTTTCATACAAATATTATTATGGTTATACATTATGCATTTCGTGTCTTCACATGAGGAACAATCTGCTCAGGTCAAAATCAATTCCTTTTATTCAGAACCTGAAGAGAGTCGATATTCCTAACCAGAAGAAGCATTAAAGGTGACCGGTGGTGGTTATGGTGTTTTTTTTAGGTACGACCTAAATAACCTAACCTAAAAAATGTATTTTAATAATTTTTTATTTTTTTTATTTATTAGATGTTGAGACCGGATACCTTACCATGGAATGCAGTATAGAAGGAGGAAGATGTGTGTGTGTGTGTTGTGTTTGTGTGTGTTGGTGGGGGGACTGGCCAGTGGTCAGCAGTGGTTTATTTGGGGGGGGGTTATTTGCCCAGGTGCCCTGGTGCCCCATGGTCTGATGGCAAAAGCCCCTTATAAAGCCATTACTGCGATGGGGAGGGCGGAAAAGTGGGTTATCAGCGTGGCTGACGTGCCTTGCGAGGGCGACTCGTTTGCATCTAGTCAACACCTTCCGCCCACTCACAGAGCTGATCCGCCCTGCACTTCCTGATGCGACCCACCGCTCCTGCACCCTACCCCCCCCCCCCCCCCCCCTCCCCAGACACACACACACACACACACACACACACACTTAACCCCCACCACCAACACACACATCAACCCCCTCCCCACTCCACTGCCTGGAAATGAGTTGCAGCATATGGTTTATATTATTCATGAGAAATATTAAGGCTCTCCTGTGTGTGTGTCGCTGTGTGTGTTTTCAGTCAGGGGCCACACCAGCTTTTGTGTGTGTGTGTGTGTGTGTGAGTGTTTTTCTTTTCTTCTGAGCATTTGCGAGCACAAATGGGTTTTCAGTGTCGCCTATCTTGTTGCTGTTATTATGACTTTGATAGGATGCGGTGTTATCAGCGTTGGCCTCAGCCCCTGATGCTTCTGCTCCAGTAGAGCGGTGAATTGATGATTAATAGAATCGTGCTGTTTTGTGGTGGACTTTTCCTCCATAAGAGGCCTCCCCCTGTCATGCCACCTCAAGGATCCATTTGCCACGCAAGCATCCCTAGCAAGCAGTCAGGCCATCATTAGGAGGCATTTACAGCTCTTTAGCGTCACGCCTGGGTCACAGTTTGGTTTTCCCTCTGCTGAACTACAACAGCAAAAGATTTGACCTTTTTTCCCTCAAAACTCCTTTAAAATCCACTGATCCTAAGTCCTACGCAACCCAGAAAGGACCTGTTTTTGAGACCTCATTTTTTTTTCTTATATATATTTTTTTTTAACCCCAGTCTTTTTTCAATCTTTTTTTTTTTCTTTTCTCGTCCTTTTCTTTTCGTCTCGTGCGGAATGTTTTCCCAGACTCTCTCTCTCTTCGCCCTCTCTGAAGTGCCCTGCCTGGCTGTGGTTAGGCACTTCATTTGTCATACGCAGGATCAGAGAGGCGGGGGGGAAATCAAAATAATCATTGGACAAAAGTTGCCAATGCAAAAAAAAAAGAGAAAAACGTGATGCGAGATAACAAGATGTCGCAACTTATTGCTGCCACGTCTTGTATGAACAATCAAAGGCAGATATTCCTTGAACTGCCTCTTGAACAAACTGTCTGTTTGTAAGCATACTCAAAGCCCAATTGAAATTACGAAATCCAGTTGTTTTCACTCAGTCTCTTATTATTCCTCTCTCTCTCTCTGTTGTTCTCCCTTTGTCTTTCCCTTTCTCTGGGGTAGAATTTATGTTTTGTGGGTGAATGAATTCAGTACTTAAGACTGGTGTCATTTGGAAAAAACTTTGTTGACATTTAAATGGCAGAAATGGTGTCTCTTGCTAACTATACAATTAAAAGCTGTTGTTTGTGATTTATTTCCAATGGTGTTTTTAAGTGGAAGTTGGCAGTGGTAAAGGAATGACCGCGTGAGTGAGTTAGTCAAATACTCTATATCCAATAGGCTGATGGACTCTTTTAATTTATGCTAATTTGACAGAAATTTTACTTTTTAAACAAAGATTCCTGCAAGATTGTTCTTGTAACTTCCATGGGTGCAGATGGATTTTTTTTAACAAATGGTTCTGTCAAAAGAACTATGTACACCAGATTAACACACACAGACACACAAACACACACACACACACACACACACACACACACATACACACACACGAGATTGAATTCAACTCAATTATATTTATATATTAAAATTGTCCCCAGGCGCTTTAAAGAGATGAGATGAGATGAGTGTACTTTCTAGGATCATACTGTTTTTCTTAGCCCTACTTTCATAACCTGCCTAAATTGAAATGGCGGCCCGGCCTCAGTGCCTTGCGTGTAATAGGAAACAGAGGTTCCTCTTACCACCAAATGGGGGCACTGCAATCATTGCCGCCTTTCAAAGACCGCCAGTGCTTGAGAACTGCCTGCAGCACTAAGTGAGCGCATATGTGGGCAAGCGTCCGGTGGATATCAGAAAACTGACTGCGAGCAATTTTGCACCATTTGTGCCGTAAAAGAATGGTAAGCTCTCTTCTTTACCAAAAGAGATTACTAAAGCAGACTACTGGATTTGGGTGTTGCAAACAGCCATTTAAATCTCAGCACTGCTGTCAGAACCGAGGTCCAGTTATATGCACGTGCATTGCCGCGGGTGTCTAGACTTTGACCACCAGCGCAGCATGGCGCCTGGGAGGAGGGTGGGTGGGGAGGTTGGTCAGGCGGAGGTACAGGTGGCGTGGGGCAGAGGCCCTGGACATGTTAGTTGGGGGGGTGCGGTGGACAGGGGGCAGACAGGACGTGACCCGGGAGAGGAAGCTTCGTGTCCAGTGGGAGGGGGAGGCATCCATCAGTGGAGAGGGGGAGAGGGCCAGCCAAGTGGTCTGGACTTCAAACAGACACAGAAGGGCAGTGAGAGTCAGGGGCAGGAAGGACTCATAAGGTTTGGCCTACTCATATGTATATATAGGCACAGACATGCGGGTATGAACTGAGTATTAAATCTCTCTCATTTACATATACTCTAAGACAGAGAAAAATGTATGTGCATGTATATGTGTAGCGCATATACACTATGCCTGTATCTACAGATAGTCGAAAATATCTGAATATGTACGTATATCCATTTCTATAGATACTTTCTCATAAAGATGTATATATTGTAGGTGTATATGCTTATGTACAGATACTCCAAGATACAGATATAGACATGTGATTTCATTACACACCCCTTTTATGATGACACATGCAGGCTATATAGAAATTTAAGCATTAGCATTTTATGTAGCATCACAACGTTTGTCATGTCTCCATGCTCTTACATGCCTGTGAGATGCAACATAAAAATGACAAACTGCAAGTGTTAAATAAATGCTTCTGATTCCCTTTTGAATTTGAATGTACGGTCATAAACATGACATAGTAGGCTCCAGTCACAAGAGTCATGGTCTGTCAAGATGGGTTGGGTTCTGGTGACTGGCATTAAGGCCACCATGCCCCTGTATGAAATACGGTCCATGTCTGTGTGTATGCTTGTAACCAGGGTGGTTTTCATAAATTAATGTTTTTTCTCATCGCTACTTGAAACACTAGGTTTTCCTAATTCCTGTGTATATAAACTGTATCTAGTCCAGCAAACATACAGTAGTGTAATTAAGTGAGGCGAGACACTGCTACAGAAAAACGTAGACCTATCAGTCAGAGTTGAATTGCAAACACGTCCATCTAAAAGACGATGACGCACGTGTATACAGTAGTCACAGGATTAAGTAAGCACTCAGGTAGAGAATGACTGTTCAGTTTTCTAGGAGCACACTATTAAAATGACTTTCTTTGGCTTGTTCTCGCCAAAGGCCTTTTTTAGACTACAGAGAGCGCTGGAAGCCTCTAGGACCCCCAGGGCTACTCCAGTTTTTCGCACTGGTATTAGGTAGAACAAATCATTGTTTTACCTAATTGTTATACCCTTAGTAGAAAAGCTAATTATTCTGCCTAAAGGTTTTAATGATTCCACCTAAAACCTCTCAATATGTTATGGAGAAGAGTGGTATAACCCAAAGCTACTCTAGAGGGCATCTTTAAGGATTCATAATGTGAGTTCACAGCTGTGAAGGGTTCTGAGTATTGTTCTGATTTCCAAAACACACTGTATGCACACACTGTATCATCCAGCCATTTGTGTAGACACTAGTGTAGAGCTCTTTTAATGTTTGTAGGCTTATTTAACTCCGGTTTGGGATGGACACAGATTTATACGCTTGATAATTGATGTGCACCTTGATCCTGTAAACTCCTTTTGAAGCTAAACTAATTCAGCAAGAGGGCTTTTTTATTCTATCTCCAAGTCAATGTGATCAAAGAGCCTAGGTCATTTGTTAGCTTTCAGGCTAACAGGACAAAGGGTTAGCCGGACTTCTGGACAAATGGTCAGAGGGTCATGAATACACTTACGCCCGCCGTCAGGCAGGGTCAAAGGCTACAGATGACCCTGGCACAAGGCTCATGATTAAATAGTGTGTGGGAGAGCACGTTTTGCTGTGCGCGAATGCAACATACGTTGTGTGTGCATTAAAGGGCAGTCAGCGAGCTGTTGGGGGGGGGGGGTCATCTTTTCCCCGGGCCCGAGCAGCACGCACGGCGGGCCTGAATGCAATACAAGAGTTCCAGGGTTGGGTGAGCGTTAAAGATGACCCAAATATGCGAGACAGTAGACTTTGTATCCTTAAGGATGTGTTGTGATTGTGAAATGAATGAATAATGAACTGAATAATAATTTTGTGCTGGTCTTGAATATTGTTTCCATTACATTAGATTAGAGGTTATAACATTACCAATTATTGCAATGTATTTTAGTAAAACATTTTATGGCCAAATGTCTTTTTTAAATGATTATTTACAGTCATGTCTGTGGATGGTCAATGTAATTATTAGAGACGCTGGTTTTAATCAGAGGGTTCACAGGGTCCCATTAGCCTGTCCGCTATATGGCCAGAGCCTCCCACGGGTCCTTTCTGGCCTTAACTTTAATGGTGATAGAGCTTTGGGCGAGGCTAGACATCGCAGGTTGCTAGAGGAATGCCCCTCGATGGAGATGGAGACACGGGCAGGGAGGAAGAATGCACACATGGAGTGGAGGGGCTGTCTGACCGGCCAGTGGTGTTGACCAGCATTGTGGAGCGGCTGGGCTGGGGAAAGGGGAAAGGTGCTAATTAACACTGCTGTCAGTGCTTCCCTTGAAGTGAAGTGAAGCTGGAGATAAGGCCATGGAGGGAGGGAGGGAGGTAGCCAGTCCGGCCCGACTGGGCCATCTGGACCTTGTTCCCCAGGTTCAGGAGGCCGGAGATGGAGGCCTTTTTCCCCCTCCAACTGTTGTACGGGTGAAGGTCTCCAACTCTGACTCCCTCACTGCACCATCCTACTTGTTTACTTGGAAGTCCATGAAGACGTCAGCCATGGCTTCCTAAAGTAGAAAGGCTAGTCTGGTGTGCCATAACTGGAGGGGTATGTCGTGCTAATGCATCTGGAAATAATCAGTACACCGCCTGCTAATAGACAAGACAATACCTTTTTTGTGGATGGGCTTGGCATGCATGACCAACGCTGGGCCAAAAAGAAAAAAAATCCAAACATTCTCCATTATGCTAATAAAATACGCGAATGGGAGCGGGGCTAACAGAAAAGACTACTTCTCCTCAGAGCAAGCCCCGTCTCCCTCACCTTGACTACTGTCACTTAAGGAGCCCAGTGCCTGGGCAATGTTGTAAAAGTGTCATCCCCACGCCACTGGGAACCCAGCCTTGTCTCTTGCAGTTAATCCCGTATCATTCTTTAATGAGGGAGTGAGTGTGTCAGAGAACCCCCCATCCCCATTCCCGGGGTCCATCGGTAATACATCCCCTTACACTCTAAAAAAAACAGAAACATGACAACCCCGCTGCCACTGGCTCAGGGGCTTCTTCTCCCATCCGTGCCAGTTTCTGAGGAATATTCCAGGCTTTCCCAGATATGGGCAGGCTTCTTGTGGAAAATATGAGGACAATCGAGTCACTTTTCACTGAAGCACACTACAATCTTCACACTCTATATGTGCTTTATATTCATTTCTCTTTCTTTGAGATGAGTCACGTTAATTGCAGGGCGTCTCTAGCGTGAAGACCACTGACGTCGTAATCAATGAGTGATGCCAAAGGGAACGAGAGAATTCCCACGTTACATGTGCTGCAGTTATCAGCTGTCAGTGATTTTCTCAAGACGGTGGCTCCGGCCTGTGTGTATCATCACCAGAGGATAAGTACAGAACATAGAACGAAAAATGCAGCTTTTTGAGTTATTATGTCAACGCCAAGTCCTATATTGAAAGAGAGAACTGTGTGTGTGTCTGTGTGTGTGTCTGTGTGCCTGTGTCTGTGTGAGTGAGTGTATTATGCGATGAACTTATGAGTTATCCTATTGGCTCTGTAGACAGCATGAGTGTGTGTGTGTGTGTGTGTGTGTGTGTGTGTGTGTGTGTGTGAGAGAGAGAGAAAGTGAGTCTAGAAAAGAGAAGAGAAGGAGGCCTGCCTGTGTGTGTCTGTGTCAGAGAGATAGGAGAAAAGAGAAGACCGTACAGTTGTGTGTGAGTGAGTAAGTGTAAGTGTGTACGTGAGAGCCCTGTCAGCCTGTGTGTGCGTGTACATGAAACTGTATATGTGTGTGTGTGTGTGTCTGTGTGAAACAGCTTGGAGAAGAGAGGAGAGGAACCCCTGCCTGTGTGTGTGTGTGTGTATGTGTGTGTCAGCTCCAGGATGATAGGAGACAAAGACCAGGCCTCCCCAGCCAAGCAGAAGTCCGTGGGTCGACTGACAGAACCCAAACTCTGTGGGTCGGCCTTAATGAATGAGAGACCTGCCCTGACCACTTCAAAGGTACTCGTGGACCACTGATAACACTATTACACCACGATGCTCACTTCTAGTCTGGTTTTCATGTAGTTGTATTTAAGAAGGAGTGGACTTACTGTGTTGTTTAGGGATAAATATGATTAATGTGTTCGTACAGTTAAACAGTTTGCTCTATGTAGTTTAGTTTAGACAGAGTGGTTTGCTTGTGTAAGCTCCCCTCCCTCTATTATGTAGATATATGTCCTTTTTTTCTTGGAGCACTTATGATTTGTTTGTCTCAGTCAGACAGTCATATTCAATGCTGCTGTGTAGACACAAGAGATCTTCCTGTTGGGTCAATACCTAAGGAACTCCACGCAGGCGCACCAAATTCCCACAATCATCATTAGCATTATTATGTGGTTCAGGGGTAGGGGAGTACTGGGATAAACTTTGCACAATGCATGTGACAAGCAACAAACATTTAACAGTGTGTAAATGTTAGTTCACAGGTAATTTTCACATTATCACATAGCCAATGTACATTGTTTATAGACCACAAACACGGGGACTGGTACTGAAGCTCTTGTCAGTCATACTACACACACCAGAGCAATGTCAGAAAAGCCAAGAGCATAATCCTTATATTTCAAGGCCTGAGTAGAATGCATTTTACAGAGAGTGCCTCCCGCACAGGGCAAAGAGGGTAAACGCTGCCTGCTTGTGTGATGCTAATGCACTTGAGATGTACCCGAATAAAAAGCTTTTGATTTAAGAAGGGGCTGAGTGTGAAGCCGGTGGAGATGGGATACTTGCACCGGTGTAAGTGTCAAACAGGGCTTTTTTAAAATGTCTACACACAGGCAGGATGAATATTTAAAGACAATCACACAGTGGCCATGCCCTGTTATGTTTGCTTGGGTGGTTTTGTTGATTTATTCTTCCTCAGGGTTTGTTTCTCAGGTCGCAGGTAAACTGCTTAACTCTAATACCTATTATTATTATTATTATTTTTGTTATTATTATTATCATTGTTATTATTATTATAATTTGGAATTCAGTTTTTTATTCAAATCTCTGTTGCTTCACATAAGGAAATATTTGCTTTTATAGCCACATGAATACTTTATGTGTTTATTTTACTCAGCCTTGGCAGCAAAAAAAGAAAATACTAAACATAAACTAAGCGAAACAAAATCAAATACGAATCTAATTTAAAAAGAAATCCGACAAAAAAAATCTATGTGTATTAAAATAAACCAGGGCATTGTAGTTGCCATTTTAAATAACTTACCTTTGTATACACAAATGCAGTAATGCTGTCAGGCTGCACATTTTATAATGCATCTGGTCCTCAGCCCTAACAAGAAATGGCAGCATTTATTATTCAACAGCATTTATATTCAACAAGGGCAAGATATTCCCAGTGACAGGGTGTGAGCTGAAACGCCAGACTTACTAGATCACAGAGAGGCGTTATTCTCCCGCTGTAGCTGAACCCATTTGCGTGTTGAGTGGCTGTACAAGGCCCCCTGACTGCACAAGCGTGTTAGCTATCTGTTTGTTTGTTTACAGTTTGTGGAGTAGCTGTTTTACAGCGGCATCTTCGTTAGCTGTTGACAAGCCACGGGCTAGCGACAGCATCGTACAAGTGCGAGGCGAGCAGCGCACATTTACTCAAAGTCGGTTGTCTTGTTCGCCACGAGGTGACAGAGCACGAGTGCTTGAAGAAGAGATGATCATAATTAAGCGGAAATCACAGCAAACCCGCTGGTGTTGCTGCCTTGTGTCAGACGGGTTCCCCGAGTAGAGTTCCTCTCCCTGAGAGGGCCAAGTTGTTTGTTTTGAGACGATTACTGTCAGTGACAGACTCAAACATCTGGCTAAAGCACGATACGAAACTGCCACTAACAAGCGTTCCACTCGTAATTTATCATTTCCTCTGGCTTACTGAACTCTGTAATTTGGCCTGATATTTTGAACTTCATAATGTGAGACCTTGAAGAGAGCACTGACATCTCCTTGGGGAAGAAATAGTTGAATGTCAATTTATACCACAATATTGTAATTATGACACGTGGTTCTAATTGATTTTATAACACTATACCCTTTGAAAACACATGTAAGGGTTGGTAATACCAAATGTTACTTATCACAGCTCAGTAATTGTCAAAATGACAAGTAAAAACCGCACAAAATACAAAACGTGACATCCTTCCAAACGTTCAACTCCTTCATTAAGCCTGAGACTTACAGAATGTCTGCAGCAGCTAAATGCTACTGCCATTGATTGTAAACAGGTTCTGGTGTGACGTGTTTTATGGGGTATCCAGTGTTGTTAATACGGACACAGACACACACAGCCCCTTTCCCCTCGCTTCTTAATTGCAGGTCATTTTGGCCAGTCCATGAACATGCTTTTGTTATTCGACAACCCATTGCTGGTCCCTGAGGCGACTGTGTCAATACCAGAGACGGAAATCCAATTCCTGCTGTTGGTGGTTGATCACACTGGGCAGTGTGTTGGCTCGAGGAAAAGTGGCGTGGTGGGTTTTCCCTGGATGCAGTCACACATGTTAAGTGATGCTTAATGCTGTTTTTAAGCCCCAGTGCAATAGAGAAATATATCAAAACTTCATCATACACCTGGCGTAATTACGCTAATAAATTTGCAATTTTGCAATTTATCAGTTTTTTTCGAATGACCACTGACATTTTCATCTGAAAGACTGAATCTCAAGCAAATGCTTGAAACGTTGCCAGGATCAGTAGTCTGCCAGGTATACACAGGGAAAAATATAATTTTATACAGCGGGTGAAGAAATTCGTCACCTCTGCTCTCTCTGCCTTCGCCTTTAAGAGGGGTCATTCAGAGGTTTCCCATCGTGGTTGCACTTGACCGCGTGGCCACTGGGGGGAGTTTGACCATTGTATCTCTCTGCATCCAGCGGCCAATCACATCCCTGCGTTACGTCCAGCTCTGTCCTTTGTGTGCTTGTCTGTGTCTCCGAGGAACGCCGCAAAAGGACGAGGGGTTGGTCGGTTGGTAACTCAGTCGGTCAGTTGTCCAGCTGGGTGGGTGAATGCCTATGGCAGGGTAGTCTGGGTGGTGGTGTGTGGTTTGGGGTTTGGGGGGGGGGGGGGGGGGGGGGGGGGATTCAGCTAGCGAATTCTTGTCCAAACATTCTGCACGCGGATTTGTATTCATTGCACCCCTGCTGCTATTGATATCATTACGCCGGGTGCTCCAGCTGAGAGGCTGGGGCCCCGAGTCGGACAGAGGGGAGGTCAGGGATTCGGCCGGCCTAATGAGAAGTGACACTGGCTCCAGGTCGGCCAAGCATCCACCGGAATTCAATCGGAGCCGCGCTTTCTCAGTCAGCGCATTACATCAAAGATCATTACCTGCTAATCAAAACACATCAGCGCAAGGGGGACCCCTACCCCCCTGTCTCCCTCTCTACTCTCTCTCCCCTTGCTCTTATCCCTTTCGTTGGGGTTTAGCAGCATTGGCGGCTACTGGATTAACCCCCCCCCCCACACTCCTACACCCCTTGCCTCCGCCCTCAGCCTCTCTTTAGAACCCTCCAAACAGTCTCGCCACCATTGTCTTGTCCTGTGACGCAGGGACTTGTGGTTTGGCGGGGGGTGGAGTAACATGTAGTGCCCAGAAGGAGTTGAGCAAACCCTGAATCGAGCTTTGTTTTTGCGAGATCGCTAAAGAACGTAAACCCGTTCTTGCCATCGCTGATGTTCGTCAGTCTTCTGGAGCCCTACTCCTGTTTAGACAGCGTGAATGAATGAAACAATGAATTAATGAATGAACCTTACGGCTCTGACAAGCTGACAAAATAAGCTGTACTGATTCGAGTGAAAGAGCAGCTACTGTACCAGGCTCCTAATGGGATTATTGGGTTCTTTTCTGACGGCGGAATTGATGAAAAAGGATGGGAATCCTCCAGATTAGTGAACCCTCACATTGGTTTGTTGGTAAATTTCGTCACTACGGTCAACATCACCACAACACAGCCCCGCTCAGAATGCGAGACACCCTGCCTTTGACCGAGGTTTCTTTTTTATCAGTGACTGTCTTTTCTCTCCCAAGAGACGGTCGTTTTCACAATCCCCCGCAGCCAGTCTGCTTTTGATGCTCAAGTCTTTACATCCCCATAAAAGTTGCTATGTGTTGATAGTGTCTATTTCTCCATGAATGCGGCGCCTGATGAAAAAAACCTAACTCGGATTGAGCTGAATGAGCATGAACTGATGCGGCAATGCAACGGGGTCAAATCCCGGCCAGTGTCCAGAAATGGTCATCTCTGCCTGCTGATGCTAATAGGGACAAGGGCTGTGTGCAGCATTTTCTTTTTCGACGCCAGAGGATGCTCTCTTTAGCAAAAATGTCTGTGATTGTATGTGTGTATATATCCGTGTGTATTGTGATGTGTGTGTATGTCGTAACCTCCATCTTTCAACAGGGGGCCTGGGGGACTGGGCTGTGGCCTAATAACCCCCCTGTAATCCCATTTGGATTGTGCCGCAGGTACCTCGTTAGGTCACATCCTCCACTCGAGCGTACCAAAGCGAGTTTAAGCTCCAGATTGGATTGAGATGCTCGTGGCCTCGCTGCAGATGGGGATGGGGATAGAGATGGCTGGGCTCTGTTCCTCTTGTCTTTGATCCAGCGGCTACAGCTAGATGACGTCCAGTTCTGCCCTGGCGTCACATCTGCTGCTGCTGCTGCTGCTGCTGCTCACACACACACGGAAAACACAAACACACACACACACACACACACATAAATAGAGATGTGTCCCCTGACTGAGCTATATTAAATAGCATCACGGAGGTTGATAGGCTGAGGTCTGTATTTGTTTATCGAATATATCTTTTGGTTAAAAAATAGTTTGAAATCTCTGTCCGCTTAAACTGATTGAGGGGCAACAGAATCCCTAAAAACGGACAGTGATTATTCTGCCTAAGCTTGAACTCTCAGTGACATGGTATCATAGCCTTTGGCTCTGCTTTTTCATAATGCTTTTGTGCGCCGTCCATTGTGAAACGTTCTGTCCTCCATATTTCCAGTGCCCGGGGCATGCTAGTCCTGGAGGTCTTCGGGACATGTGGAGACGAGAAGAGCGGAGGAGAAAGAGGGAGGGGGGATGGAGAGAGACTGAATGGGAGGGAGGAACGGAGGAGGGCTGGCTGAGAGTCGCTCTTGGTAGAGGCAGAGGAACATGTCACCTCTGTGCAGAGGCCTTCGTGAGATGGCCAGCCCAGGCGACTGTGGTAGCACTGAGGGAGAGTGAATGAGAGAATGAGGGAGGGAAAAGAAAGAAAGAGAGACAGAGAGAGAGAGAGAGAGAGAGATAAACAGAGAGGGGAGAACAAGAGAAGGTGGAGGTTTAGGAGGAGGAGGAGGAGGGACGCTGTGCTGTGCTGAAGGGTCCGTGGCCCATTAATCGTTTGTTTGAGTTTCCGCCCCGGCGAGCATGTCATGTCTCCATTAGTGAGAGTTTCTCTCTCCCTCCTGACCGCCCACTGGCAGCAGGGGGCTCCCACTCATCCCCCTCCATTGTGAGCTTCTGTCTGGTGCCAGGCAGACTGTCTAATATGTGTGTGTGTGTGTGTGTGTGTGTGTGTGTGTGTGTGTGTGTGTGTGTGTGTGTGTGTGTGTGTGTGTGTGTGTGTGTGTGTGTGTGTGTGTGTGTGTGTGTGTGTGTGTGTGTGTGTGTGTGTGTGTGTGTGTGTGTGTGTGTGTGTGCATGCGCGCGTGTGTCTCTCTCTCTCTCTCTCTGTGTTTGTTGGGATTAATAGCCATGAATAACTCATCCAGGATGAAGGCTAGAATCTCTTTCCCAGTAATCCCCAGACTACTATGCGGGTGACTGGTCAATTGTTCCTGAAGTGTTTTGGTTTTTATTTGTATGTACATATATGTGATATGTGTGTGTACACAACACTCACACATACATAAACACAGATGAATTATAAGTCAAAATGTGGAAGTGTGCTCAAAAAGGTTCCAAACATGTTCGTATGACACCCACTCTTACCGGTTCGTGTCCCAGTCAGTTTAGTTTAGCGCCCCAGTTGGTAGACAAACTTGTGTTTGATGCTGTGGAAATTCTTCCAAGCAGATTCCAAGCATTGTAGCGAGATAGGGCTGTTGGAAGACCTTTATCTGTCTGACCTGCTCTTTACTTTCGGGCATCTATGTGATGACCTTCCTCCTTAATTCTCCTCCCTCCTCTTCTTCAGTTTACAGGAGAGAGAGAGTGGCTGATAGCACATCGTTCCGTGCAGTCCTCCGCTAATCGTCTCGTCTGAGAGTCGCGGTTGCATGTCGCCTGTTTGGCCGTCTCCCCGTCTGACCCGCACTTCCACTGACAGTCTTGATGTTAGTTCGGCCTTTGACCTGGCCCTTCTCTACAGACGGATGCCATTCTGACCCATCAAATGAGACTCTTTCAGTCTGTTGACCTGTTAAGCTTTCTTTCCTTTTGGACATTGACAGAGGAAATGTTGCTGGCCGTATGGCCAGTCCCCAAGCCAGCCAATTAGAGGGTTGGAATAGATCAGAGTAGCATAATGAAGCAGGACTAATGATTTGGCTTTGATCTGCTACTGCGCAGAGAAAAAGGAAGAGAAAGAGAGAGAACCCAAAAGAGAGACGTAGATATAGAAACATTCATTGCAGGCATGTACTGATTTAGCATTTCAGCTCAATACTAATGTATGATAAAGAAAAAAACAATGATAAGGATTAAATCACAGTTCACAAGCCACATGTTCATCTTTGCACTCACAAATTATTACAACTATACTCCCATATTTCCGCATGTTAACATGTCAAGGAAGTTAACTTTTGAAAAAAATTATGTAAAGGGAACCCATATTATGATTCTTTCCTTGAACTCAAACTTTACGAGACAGAATTTCCATGATCAACTTTCACAAAGACTACTTTTTTCACAAAGACTTCAAACAGGTTCCTTGATCTTGCTCTTGGCCCCTGAGCATTCTGGAGTGTTCTAAGTGTTTTATGTTCTCTTTTGACCACTGAGGTACAGGTGACAAGAGAATAGCACCTCCTACACAGGGGTCAGCAGACAGCTCGTAAAGGACTCAGCCACTCTCTGCATTGTTAGGCAGGAGCTGTCTGTGTATTGATCTGTCATCAGTGGCTCCTTGGCCAAACACTTGAATGCCTCTCTCTCTCTCTCTCTCTCTCTCTCTATCTGTCTATCTTTCTCTCTCTGTTTCTCTATATATCTATCTCCCTTTCTCTCTATCTCTCCCCCCTTCCATCACTTTCTCTGCGCGTGTCAAGTCAACCAGAGCCACCGTCATCACCGGATTCCCTTTTGACCCAGCCTATCCCTGAGCGACTCCCAAATCGCCGCCTCAAAGCAGTCTGGACTGGCTGCAGCATCTCCTGAGGTGTCCCCAAGCCCTCGTCCCACACTTCAGCGGGCTCTTGTTCCAAAGTCGACATCCTTTTATTGCCACTCCCACCAGGTTTGACAGAGTGCCACCGCTCCGGCGTGCCATGTCCGTCACAAAACCGAGACACCCTACGGAGAATCAATAGCTCACTAGAGTGGAACGGTCCGGAGCTGAGGGACTTCAATTTTTCACCTTGTCATTTTGAAACACAGCTAATGTTGTCCTGTGCCGCTCCTGGTGGGGCATTGATATCTGTTGCCCATCTGAGTTCAAAGTGCAGCCATGTGCCTTCATGATATGTGACATGCTGCATGATGTTAACAATCCAGCAGCCTATGTATGAAGCTCTTGTGGATCTTTTAATGGGATTCTAAAATTCCAGTTTAAAAATGAACTTTGATGGAGAAGGAGAAAAGTGTAGAATATGACTATGGCCCAAGAATAACATTAAATTAATGTCTTAATATAAATCTATGATGCAAACTAAATAATGTACACAATTCCCTAATGGTAGGTTTCTCTTTCTACTTCTCACCAGAGGTATATTCCTGAGAAGGTCTTAGATGGCTTGCTTGCATCAAAAAGTGTGGGAACGACCTGCTCTGCGGTATAAGACGCATAAACCTTCCAGCCTGGTGGTTTGTTATGTTAAACAAGACAAACCCTTCTGAACGCTACGCAACTGCTTATTGAACATGAATGATGGCATACATACTGTACCTTGCAGTAGCATAACCATCAACACCCACTGACAATTAGTGGCAGTTACTAAGTGTTTGTGCCTTTGATGTCTGACACCCACTGGTAATAATATGATTGGTGTGAGCTGTATTTTTAGACAGTGACCATACATGTAGTAGCCATTTTTAAACAAGGGCTACATTTAGTAGTGAAAGGTAGCCCTGCCATTTTGTGCTATTCCCTCAATTATTTACACTGAGGTAATAAAGGCCTATATTCTGCGAAAAAGCAAAGTTGTGTAATGCTACTTAAATGGTATTATTAAGGAGGTGATCTCAAATAGTTCATGCTTAGAGAACGAACGCCTAAATAATAAATGAAAATTAGAACCAAACCAGGCACCCAGTGCAACTTTCAAGGCAAAAATAAACATTCAATTTCTAGTCTTTTTTACACGTAGTAAGTTTCAATAACTCCATACCATTACATATCGACATTCAAGGAGCAAAGATGAGACGTCGTTGTGTGGTGAGAACTGATAGAAAATCGTAAACAACAACAATCTTTATTTATTGGTGCCACCAATAAATAAAGCAGGATTCCCGTCGGCAATTCTCTGAGTTTGAAACTTACTACGTGTAAAAAAGACTAGAAATTGAATGTTTATTTTTGCCTCGAAAGTTGCACTGGCTGCCTTTAACCATCCAGAAGTTAACAGGGTGATGTGAAGCTCTGATGGGTTGTGTGTATATGTGTGTATCCCATATTAGAATGGGATGGATGTTATGTGATTGCAGTCTCTGTTAATAATGCTAATAGTGAGTCAATACAAATCTGATGGATAGGAGACAAACTGATAAGACATATTGGTTACATAATGGAATTGGCAGTAAGTGTAAAACAGGCTAATGGGTAATACAGGGTAAAAATGGTTCTAAAGGCTGCTGTAAGCAACTGCTGTAAGCAACATTAGCAGTTTTTCCTAACTGTAGGAGTTCAGTCACTCCCCTCATTGCTTTGTACTCATGCAAAAATAACAGATCTGGTGGGTTGTTTCCTGACTGGATCATACAGCTGAGCCAAACTGAAAAATGACAGGCTAGTTACAAATCCCAGCAGTATGGTTTACAGTAGTATTTCAGAGCATAGAAGAGTCCTAGAGACAAGATTTTGTTCTTAGAGCTTCTATTGCTATGCTAGCTCCAAGAATGCAAATTGAGTGCAGTATTCAAAAAAGAATGGCTCACAGCTATGCAGTGTTCTTGCTCAATGTCCCCAAAGTAAGGAATGTTTCTCAGGTTTTCAAAGTGTCTTTTTGGGCATGTTATTTATTAATTCTGAGGTTCTCAGGAATGATTTGTCATGCAGGTTTCCCTGACAGCTTTTCTTACACGTGAAATCAAAATTGCATCTTGTTGAACCAAGATGGCTGACAAATGGCTGACAAATTCTGAAAAGGCAGGATTTTGCTCACAAGTGAAAGACCACACCTTTTGGAAAATGTAAGGGTTATGAAAGTGTGATACCCTTGTCAGTGGGAACTAAATATGTATACATATCTCACTGATTTGTTTTTTAGGAATGCCATAGGAAAGAATCAAGATGAAGATTGAATTTTAAAATTATCCTTGCCTACCTTGGTCTTCCCCCCCATGCCAGAACTAGGCCATAACCAGCACAAGAGCTAATGGAAAGACTCAAAGTGTCTGGTTGTCTGTGGTGAGATCCATGCATTTTTTAGCTTAAGTAATTGGCTTGAGTTCTACTTTGTGGAGGTAAAGTACTTTGGCTTGCATTATACTTTACAGAAGCAAGGTTTTTTTATGTCACAATGCCCTCTCTGAGGCCCTTCACCACCAACACCCATAGCTTTTATATGCTTGTGATACAGTTATTGTCATTGGTTAAGATTTTATGCTTTTCCACAGTATATTATATTTGTAATTCAAGTGGCTACTGTTTATTTTTTACATTCTGTGTTATTCGACTGACACCTACAAGCTAGAGATATCCAAGAGCACAGATGTGAAAATGGCCTCTTGCACAGCTGATGTACTTATGTTCAATTTGTCACTACAGCCACTTGGATGTTTATAACTCTTCATCTCCTCTAAGAGGACTGAAATCACATCCTCGGAAGTACTGCTACCCGAACAAGCAAGTCTGTGACTACTCATTCAAGAGTACGGGAACCAAATGGTGCCATTCATGTCCCTTGCTCACTCTGAAAAGCACAGCAAACTGTACCTTTTAACAGAGCGATAAGAGCTTCGCGCTGACGAAACACAGACACTGATTTTATTTTTAAACCCCAGGGTCTTGCTCTGTCTATTGGCTCAGATAGAAGAGATGCTACAGGGGACTTAGATTAGCACACAGACCCATGACAGCTAAACCCCCCGAACATTTTGGGAGCAGAAGCTACTTTGCTAAGTACTCTGCTAAGTGTGTTGTTCTGCGTACACACAGGCATCGCCGTGGCGACTGTGCTCTGCCGTCTCTGTGGCTCTGGGTTTGGGGGTTGGTATGGGATGAGGAGGGGAGAGAAGGGGGGAGGAGTGAAGCGGACGACACCACCATGAACCACTCACCCACTCTCTCTCGACGCAAGGAGAACATGTGGCCCTTGCACAAGAGGCTCTGTGTCACTGGGGTCTGTGGAGGAAGGCTGCTGTTATTACTGGGATGGGTTCAGCTCATCCTCCTGTCAGCGAGCTGAGTAGCGGAGAGAGAGACGGGATACAGAAACTGTCACCTTGCGTTCTCCTTCCCTTCTAAGCACTCTTCATTTCTATTAAAATATCCAAGGCTCCCACAGAAGCCTCTGGTAACACTTGCTAATAATATGGCCCCTGCCTGCAAATACTTTGATGTATTTTAAGTACAACTTTAAGTTTAATTTTAAGATCAGACTGGCGCCAGTGTTTGACCTGTGCGATCACGCATTGCCTGTGGTATTTGGATTATGTCATTTTCTAAAAGTTAATATATTTTCAACCCACTTGTACACAACCAACTTTATTAACTGGTTTAATGTTTTTTTTTTTGTTTTACCATCTGATTGACACAGCCATGTCCCACCACTAAATATGGTAAACTAACCCTGCCTTTTGCGATTTCATCAAGCAGAGCAACTTTTTTGCTTTCCTCATTCTCCTGTTACAGTTCAGGAATGGTCCAGAAACCAGAGAGATTTCTATCTACATTGTTTTTTGATCGCAAACTATATGAACCCAAAACAATACCAACACATGATTATAGACCATCCATCTTGAAATAACCTCTCTCTGTACAGTATAAAAGAATATATACTTAGCCCGACTTTGAATCCCTATCGTGTTACACCACCAAACGCTCCTTCACCCAGAAGTAAGTATTAAAGTCTTTTGCTCTGACATGACGTATGTTTTTCCAGAGGACTTTTCTATAGTCATATAATCTGCGCCATTTTTCTCTTCATGATAGTGTTTTGATACGCCATTTATTAACCGGTAATGGCACATTCCAGAGGAGAGGGTGAACTAAGTGGATGGGAGTGGAATCCAGCCCCTGCTGTAGGACTCAATCAATTAAACTTGGCATCTGTGCCTCCCCCTCACTCTTATAATTCAGTCAGTGTTTGACTCAGTTGTTACAAATCCAGTGCCTCAAAGATGCACTTTCACATTGATTTAATCCTGACCAATCACTAGTGTAAATACAATGTACAGCATACTGTAAATTATACATCAATCCAAGAGCGTATTTAAATGGGGTAAGTGTGTAGGATTACCATCACAGCGAATGAGTGCATCAATAATGTATTTTGTTTTTCAATTTACAGATTAAGTGGTTGACAAATGGAATACAATGAAGGCATTATAGACATTACAGAACAAGTGATGCCTTTGAACCTTGAAGCTTAAATAATTCTTATTTTTCCATAGGCTTTAAGATGACCATCAGCATCCATGGTGCTTTGGTAGAGAAGGGTGCCTGGATGAGTATAGGGGACTGTTTTCCAAGCAGAGCATCAGGAGCAGGCTCCTTATAAAACAGCAGCACTGTACACTCCTCCAGCAAGTCACTAAGCGAATCCTGATGTTAAGTGAATCATGGACCTATTCACTTAGTGCCAGATCAGTTTTAGCCCTTCACTACTTTCACTCTTAAGTGAGAGGAGACATACATTATTAGCCACATGTTCATCTTGAAACTGGTCAAAAGTTAGATGTATTTCTGGTCAGACCCACAACTAATGCAAACTGGTGTAGTTTCACACATCATATTACAGCTTCTTGTTGTCCATGATATCATACCAGGTCAAGGACCTCAAAAGCATTCAGCAGCAGACACAGCTGAGTACCATCAGATATGTTCTCTCTCTCTCCCTTTTTTGCTCTCTCTCTATCTCTCTCTCTCTTTCTCTCTCCCTCTCTCTCTCTGTCACGCACGCACACACACACACACACACACACACACACACACACACACACACATACACAAAGCTGAGCAAGTGACATTTCTCTTTTTTTCCTGGTACAGTTGGATGTGATGTTTTTACCCTGTCATTGCCCGTCTGATCCACCCATCGGAGAGGGTTAAGAGGGAAAGCAGGCCTTAAAGAGTGCGCCGCTTAACCTTGACCCGCATGGGGGCTTTTTCAAAGTGTCAGTGTGTGACTGCAGCTGCCCCCCTCGCCACTTCACAGAGTGTTTACATTCTGGGAGAAGTCTTTATCTTCCTGCGGCCTGGGATCTCTCGCCGAGAGTTTACACAGCGTGTACGCGCGCACACACACACACACACACACACACACACACACACACACACACACACACACACACACACACACACACACACACACACACACACACACACACACACACACACACACACACACACACACACACACACACACACACACACACACACACACACACACACACACACACACACACACGCACGCGCGCACACACAGACATAGAGAGACAGACACACACACACATGCGTGAAGACGTGTACACACTCTCAGTCACACACTTTGCTCGCTCTCACAGACGCACACACTCACCCCCGTACTCCCTCTCCCTCCCAGACGCACTAGTGCAGTACCTTGTCTTATATGTACTCTCTGAAAGACATACAACCCCTCTCTCTCTCTGTCTCTCGCTCTCTTTCACACACATACACACACACACACACACACACACACACACACTCTCACACACACACTCTCTCCGCTCTGCCCAGTATGAGCCTCCTGTGGAGACGGCAAAGGGAGAGGCCTGTCACACACTCATCCATTCTGCAGCCGCAGACTGGGGGCCAAGTTCCCCTCTCTCCCTCTCTCGCTCTCTCTCACCCTGTCTCAATCTCTCTCTCTCCCAGTCTCATCTGTTTCGCTCTCCTTCAAGGCCTGCACAAAGTAGAGGCAGGAGCAGGCCATACACAGCCAAGCCCAGCCAGCGAGGATCACATTCACCAACACCCATGTTCACCCATGAAAAAAAGTCCACAACTTCCCTTTTAATTGGCAACAGGGCCTTTGAAATGAAAGTACAAATAACCACAGTTGGCCTCAGTAATTGTCTGGGTGCTGAAATTGCTTAAAAGGACAATACATTTGGTCCCATGGAGTTGTTTAACAAACACAATTGGTCCCAGAGAGATGATGAGGAGTGCATTTCTTTATTACGTGATAAACAACAGATATAATGATCTCTGGTAATTCAAGGCAGATGCCATTTCAGATAATTTAATCATCGAAATGGAAACTTTTACTAAATTTACAAAGATTACATCAGTTTTGTGGTTTTCCCATGATGTGATATCATTTGTATCCAAGCTGTTAAAGCAACAGCAACAACAACAACAACAACAACAACAACAACAACAACAACCACGGACAGCCAATGAGATACTCCCAGGCCCGTATCAGGGCACTCAAGGACCAATGATGTTGCTTATCTGTAGATTGAGAGGACATGATTGGCACAGAGTCCCGTGCCTGTGCGTCACCGATGGCCCTGCGGAGCATCACTGATTTGGGCTGCGGGTCTCATCAGACTGCCAGAGGCGACCCTGTCAATCCATCATGATAGGAGGACCTAGTGGAAGATTAGGCCACCAGGCCTCCTCTGCCCCATCTATGCAGCCACCCGCCGGGCGCACTGTCTTGTTTTTGTCACGGAGGAGGACGGATTCTTGACAGCGGGAAAGTTCACCTTTCCAGTGCTATGGGGTGGCACCTAATCCAAGCGTATTTGTTCACCTAAAAACATGACAAAGGAGATGTGTAGTAAAATCACTATTATTGCTACTACTACTACTACTACTACTACTACTACTACTACTACTGCTACTACTAACACCACTACCACTACTAATATACTTAATAATGTATTTAATTTGGGGATGGTTTTAGGCTGTCATCCTGAACCATAATGGCCTAAACAAGGAAAAAATATGGGAAAAACGTAAGAGACAAATGATTTGTCATCATCACCTATGTAAATGTTTATGTATGGTTTTATTTTTTTATAAAACAAGGAACGGTAAAACAAATCTCAAATGCTGGTTGTTTTTATAGTTCACTGGCCTGGGCTTTTAAGTTGTGGAATGACAGACAGCTGTATTTATACTTCAGAGGAAAGTGATACATTTCCCTGTCAACAGAAACAAGAGAGACAGAGAAAGAGAGAGTAAGTTATCAAATGGTAGAAAGAAAGAGAGAGAGGCCCCCCATTCCCCACTTAACTGGAAATGCAAACAGAAAACAAAAACTCGTCAAACTAACGAGAGGGCGACAAGCGGGGCGAGAGATTATTAGCCCGGCCCGTGGATCTTTTGATCGTCTCCAAACATTTATTCAACACTAGGGGAACAGGTTCGCTGATGGAGTGCCCATTTGTTTGTAAGGTGAGAGAGGTTCCGAGACCACCAGCATGTTGAGAGGCACGCTCAGACCCCCACCTCACCCCACCCCCAAAAACCTGACTTCTCTCCTCTCCCCCATATGTACCCTCTCCCCTCACTGTCTACGCCCAGGCAGACGCAGACAAGAGAGAGAGAGGGGGGAAGAGTGAGGGACTGCCCCTCTGAGGGTGAGAGCCAAGCTGTTACAAAAGACAAACAATCCGTCACAGATAAGATAAGATGAGCAGTGAGCTCCTTGGCTGGAGCAAGCCTTTTACTGGGCCGAGAATTTTATACCCCCAGCGGGAAGAACTGTATTACAAAATGTGTGTGCCTTTTGCTGCTGAGATATGAATAAAATGGCTGTATTACCATTACTCAAGTTGCTGAGCTGATCACTAATATAAAAAAAAACATCTGAGAGAAATGTGGTACACTGGTGTTTTGACAAAATGGGTCAGACTGAGATTAGTTTTTCCCTGTTGATTATACTGATCCCAAAGCACCCTTCAAGACTCTGTTGTCTGAAGAAAGACTTGTGTTTTGGCTTGCGATAGTAGCTGTAACAGTCAGGTGAAATGTTTGGAAGATGCCTTATGTGAAGAAATTATCCAGTAAAAAGTCTGCTTTGTGCTTGCTGTTTCCCTCACACGCGAACCAATTAAAAATGTGCTACACATTATTCTGCCTCTGCATACTTCACGAGTACCATCACACTCACCTTTAGTCATGATGCAACTGAGAGACAGAGGGATGGCGAGAACGAGGGAGAAATAAGTAAGAAAGAAAGAATCATTCGAGGGAAAAATGTAAGAAGCAAAAAAGAAAGGGAGCAAATAAAGAACTGTGATTAAAGAACAGAATAAAGAAAGTGGCAAGACGAACAAATTTGAAGTGAGTGAAACAAAGGAGAAAGACTCACCTGAGTACTCAGAGCCGCTAAGCTGTATGGATCGCGGAGACCAGAGCCACTGGTGAGATATCGAGTGTTTGCCGCCCGGAGGGGCCCTTCCCTGGTGTGGCGATCCGCAGCGCTAGAACCGGCAGACAGCAGTGGGTCGTGACTCCGGCCTGTTCCCGGTGCTGCTTTTATCGATAGCATCAGGTCACACCTTGGCTCCTGCGGAGCAGGGAACCAGTTCTGGGGCCATTCGCCCGCACAGGTAACCCTCCCCCCTCCCCCTCCCCCTCCCCCTCCCCCTCCCCCTCCCCCTCCCCCTCCCCTCTTCACCCAACCGACCCCCATCCTTCTCCGGCTCAGAGATGGTGGTGAAGCCCCCGCAGCCCCAGAGGAGATGCTCTTCCAGTCCTCTGCATTTAAGGAGATCGATAGCCTCTCTCTCTCTCGTACACACACACACACACGCACACGCAGACCCACAGCACAGCACTCCTCTCGGGATGGGCCCGTATTGACTTCAGTCTGGTGTTAATAGAGATGATTGTCTGGCTGCTTCACCGCTGAGCCCCTCTCCTTGTGATTGCTGTGCTGCCAAACTCTCCACTTCTTTCCGTCAGTAGCGAAACAAAAACAAAATGTCATCAAACTTCTGAATTCATCATTCAGTGGGCCATGCGAAGTTGGGTTTTTATGTGAAACTGTGAGACTGATAACAGGGAGGCGGAAGCTGAGTTTTGTCTGTCTGAGGTGGTAAATGTTTGATGACTGGGTCTATTTTCACACCTCAGCTGACTACACCTCAACCACTTGATTGTAAACACAAGGATGTTTTGTCGATAGCCAGTTCTGGTGATCTTATGTGTCGACAGCTGTGTTTCAATAACAGTTTTGCTGGACAAAGTGAATCCAGTTCCAGTCGGGAAACTGCAGACGTTCCTTTCCCAAGGGAAGTCATCATCTATGAAGCCTCAGACTGAAATGCCACACTGAATATTTCTAACAAATTTAGCAATTAAACGTCATTAACAAATACTATTTAATTATAAATCGTAAGAGTTTTAATTTTATGAGTGGTTAAACTTTTAATGTGAAAATGTGATTATAAATGAAAGTGCAATTTTCATGTGCTGACCTTTTCTGTCCTCAAACCTCTTTCGATATCTGTCATTAACAAATCACTTTTTAACTCTACCCCAAAGGATATTATTTTTTAATTTGACTTGTAAGTAACTTCATATACCAACCCTTACTTCTACAGTTAACCCAGTTGCAAACAACCAATTTCTTTGTACATATTTAAAAAACATGTAGATTAATGAACTGGACGGTTGGTGAACACAACCCCAATGGAAAGAGCCTTTGGGCCTCGCACTGTTCCAGCCAGACACAATGACCTGTGCTGAGCACGGAGTATGACAGTGGGTATAGACCTCAGGAATCCCAAGGGAACTCATGGGAAGACACAACCTGCAAATACTGTATTGATCCTCATGCTCGGGCAACAGGTTCCCCATGGGGCTGTCTTGGCCCTCGTTTTTTTTTCTTTTTTTCCTGGAGTATCCCATTGCCTGAGCATCATGTCAGACAGGGCCTTTGCCAGGGGAAAAGCCGCCTATCCGTTAGGGGGGCATTCATGAACCACAGCTTTCCATGACCACATTACTTCTGCCGGCTGCGTCTCACCGGCTTCCAATTAAACGCCAATCCACCTCCCTCATTCTTTCTGCTTCGCTCTGCCGGGCCCAGCATGGTAGAGATGCGCCAATCAATGCCGGGGACATCCCACATTTTACATGCCACTCTGCTTCCTATTGGAGGATCAGAGAGGCTTATGGGAGTCATGGTTGTGGTAATGGTAATGGTGATGTCTGGGTGGATCCAGATTGTGTTTAAAATTCAGTTCCCCAGGATGATGGTATATGCACTGTGATATGCAGATGTCCAAAGCAGATGGACCCATGAACTCGGCAGACCCTTGCCTGGTTCATTCGACCGAAAGCGGTTGCTCATCACACTGCGACAAAACCAATGTCCTTGGCTGAACCAGGTTTTGCTGGTTTGTTGAATTGCTGTTGATCCGTAGCACCAGTGAGTGGTTACTTTTCCTTCAGGAAAACAAGTGAGTTTTTGCATTCTACAGACCAAAGAATAAGGCACGAGATGCTCACGAACGCGGTCAAAAAAACTACGGTTTTGACATTGAGAGTACGCAAGAAACAGGTTTCGAACCACTCCCAAGCATATGTGAAAGCCTGGCCATTCGCTGACAGCGGCTGAACATTCTTCACATGGAAGCGAAGGAGAAATCACCAAAGATCCTAGAGGGCCCCCCCACGGGACTCTTGCTTTCACCCAGAGAGCGGGGCCCTAGGTGGTGCCTTATCTATCCTAATGACTAGACAGCTGGAAGCCATTTTGTGTGAGAACCAGGCCAGATTAAGCTTTCTGAAAGGCCCCCATGGACAGATGGAGTTGCTCTGACATACATTAAAAAATCTGATATGACTTTTTTTTCTTCTTCGCAGGTACGCTAATGCTATTACTTGACTCTTAGTTATCTCCAGACGCTGCCCTTGATTTTTGCCATGCAAAGGCTTTTCATCAATCAAAGCTAGCCCTGCCGGTTGGTAATTTATCATTTTTTGTTTGGCAAAGGCATCCACGGTAAAATGAATTAATGATTAATGGTTGACAGAGTTGAATAATAATTGCAAACAACATGCAAGTTGATAAATGTAACGTAGATATTCTTCTCTCTCTCTCTCTCTCTCTCTCTCTCTCTCACTCTCAACAACGATACAACAACAACGTCGCCTATAACAATGATAGTTTATTATAATGCGGGAAGAATCAGATAACCGTTATCATATTGCATACATGCATAGGTCATACCCAATGTATACATACTATACAGCACATACGTGATGGTCTGTAGTTCTTTTTATCCTGGAATTCCAGCACCTTGTGCTAATGCAAAGGCATTCCTTCCCTGGCCTCTGACATCATTACACAGGCATTGGCAAGCCTTGGCAGGATCTTTCACTGCTTCAGCGCACCAGCGAGCGATCCAGAATCCTTTTGGATTTTGTGGCCTGCTGGAGTTGGTCCACTGGTCTAGTCTGTCTGCCTGGCTCTCCCAACCCATTGACACTGCCTGTTTCTCACCCTCTCAACACCCTGCCCTGCTGCCTCCAAGCTTGGCCTGGGGTGCTGAAAGACTGAATGTCAGGAGCGTGGTAGTGGTGGTGGTGGAAAGGGGGGTGGGGTGGTTCGGGAGGGAACGTGCTGTGGAAGGGTTGCACGTCAGCAGTGGGGAAGGGGAAGCAGGCTGATGCATGTCTGTGTTGATATATTCAATGTCTGTAATCGGACCAGAAAATGTGTTATCGGACTGAAAGGTTTGGCTATATTGGTTGTTCCTACTGGCTCAGTACTTCAGTGTGTGTGTGTGTGTGTGTGTGTGTGTGTGTGTGTGTGTCTGTGTGTGTGTGTGTATGTGTGTGTGTGTGTGTGTGTGTCTGTGTGTGTGTGTTTGTTTGTGTGTGTGTGTGCGTGTGCGGGCGTTTACTGTATGCCCCTCACAGGAGTCACAGATGTGGCACACACAGTCACACACACTAACTCGCTTTCTCTTTCTTTTTCTCTTCATCATATAAACAAATACATGCACTCATTATTTCTCTCTCTCTCTCTCTCTCTCTCTCACTGTCTCTTTCATACTCTCTCACACACACACATAAACACATCTTTTTTTCCTGCTTGCTTATACTACACTCTTAACCCTGCAGGATTCCAGTTAGCTAAGCCCCTGTGTTTTGCATAGTCACCCAGGCCCACTGGCCCATCGAAGGCTGCCGGTTTGACCCCGACAGAGAGGCAGACAGGCAGACCGAGGGGCCTGGCCGTCTACGAGCTGTCTGTAGGAATGACTGTGCATCTCTAATGATGCTTTCGGGCCGCTGCAGTTTCTTGGCCTGGGCGCGAGCGTTTCAAAGCAGCTGGGTGACTCCCCGGCGGGTTAAATAGATTTGTTTTCCCCCCGGACCAGACCTTTCTTTTCCTCCTCCCTCTCCTCTCCTCTCTTACCTCACCCCCTTTCTGAACTAGTCATCCATCACTAGACGGGCTGCGTTTCAGTACATCTTAATAAAGTAATCCCCTCACTCGTTTTTCTCCTCGCAGGAATGCTCTTGTTCTCCTCCGGTTCTCTCTGTTCTCCCGTCTGCGTTCAGAGCACCCCAGCAATGATTTGTTTTCTTTTCAGATTTAAGGTTGAGAGAGGCCGTGGCTTATCATTAGTTTAACTTGACTCTTACTCTTTTTTTTTTAAACAATGGATTGTGCATTGTAATCGAAAGGCTGCACATACTGCTGCCAGAATAGGCCGGAGGCTTTCGCAGAGTAGCAATGTTTCTGTGCGATAGAGATAACTCTTACCACAGATTTCATTTGAAAGCCAGAGAATTATTACCACTGGAGAAGCCAAGGGCCAAGAGGCCACTACAACTCCTTCTAGTGGGCTTGATAGCAATTTCTACCAACTGTCAATGTTGTGATATATATGACGATATCATCATACTTGATTGTGCCGTTCTTAAATTTCACTCTGGCCTCTTTTGGCGCCCCATATGTTTACCAGAGAGTGTTTGCCAGGCCAAATCCCCTTACACAGCTATTTATCAGTTCCTGAGTTAATGACTTGAAAAGTACTGATCATGCCCCATTGTACTCCCCCATTGCAAGTTGATCGAATGAGAAATAGGTGATTGGGTTGAGGAGGAAGAGTGCTTTGAAAATGGTTGAACCAGGCTGAGACACTTGTAGGCGTAATCTGTCTTGGCCCACACAGACGTGTTTTCCTGGGACGGCTGTGAGTGGATGCGTGGGGTGGGCATCAGACGATAAATCTGCAGTTAAGCAGCGGAGTCCAGGCCAGGAGGCTACAGGGTTAATGACTTTCCCTGGCAAAGGGGGGGGGGGGGGGGGGACACGGCGGCCTTCTAGGGGAGGACGGGATCAGCAGTGTGTAGGAGCAGGTAGTACAGAGAGCTGCCATCAGTCAGATCAAAGGGGCTTGAGCGAAGGGATTGGGGTGGAGGGGGGGGCACTGGGACAGGTCACTGTGTGTTTGGGTAAAATAGAAAAAAGAGAGAGACACAAAGAGAGGAGGGGGAGGGGGAGTCAGACAGAGAGGGAGACTCTGGGAGAAAGACGGAGAGAGACGGAAAGTAAAGAAAATATGGAAAGTAAAAAAAAAAGAGAGAGAGTTTTGCAAGGAGAGAGCGACAGACAGAGACAGCTAGAGACTGACTAAGAAAACGCAGAAGCAGACAAACCCGGGGGAGGGCGAGGAGAGTTTTTTGACTTTTTCACTCTAGCCTAGTTTCCCTGTGTCTGTCATTTGGGCCTGTTTCCTCTGAGCATTCCCTGCATTCGTACAACCCGGCGCTGAAGCATATCTCAAACACCAGCAGCTCCTGTGCATCATCAAGTGATATATTACTCAGCATTTATCAGTATTTGTTTGAATGAGAGGATGCCAACTCTACTCCTACAAAAGTCAAGAAATTACGTCACAAAGATGTGATTTTATAAAACAAGAGAGTTACATATGACAGATATCACACACCAATTTTTTTTTATCACCAACAGCTACACTTCATGGGCCGTATTCACAAAGAATCTTAGGGCTAAAAGTAGGTCATAAGTGGCGAATTTAGGAGAAACTCCTAAAAATAATGGGCGTGTCAGTCTAATGTAGGACTCCTAATTTTTTTTACTAAGAGCAATTCACAAAATATTTTATCCCTAAAAGTAGCACCTAAGTCTAGGACAGCTTAAAACTCCTCATGAGGACTCCTAAATCACTAAGACCTATTCACAAAAAATCGTAAGATGGCTGCAGCCGACTTGGAATTGATAAAAGACATTGCTTAAACCGTGAAGGTATTAATATTGTCGTAGAATTAGCGCGGGATGCAATGACGCCTTTAAACAACGATGTGTCCCGAAGTGAAATGTTTGGAAACATAAAGATTTTTGTTTGGCTTCGCGGAAAACGCAACTGACGACACTGGGAATCATCAGTCAGCCGTTTAATTCATCAAACTATCAACGCACTGTAGACCCCACATCATCCAACAGTTTATCCAGACAATCGCCTATTACACAATATCAAAGTAAATTCCATGGCGATCGCAGGAATGTCCAGTGACGGGACACACATTACAATAATTCGTCCACCGTGGCCTGGATGTACCGATGACTGGTGCATTTCAACGGAGAGCGGTCGCAGGTTTTTGAGAACTTACCAGCTGGATGCCGCTGGGGTGACAGTGGCTATTGGGACCAGTAGGCTTTCGCCTAGGCTACGGTTCACGTTCGTTTCGCTTTGATCAATTAAGATTGGAGGGCTTGAAGGGCCGTATGTGCTGATATTTGAAGTGGTCAAGGGCTGGAAATATAATAGCCTAACAGTTTGCTGGGTGCTTTAATTATTACTGCCTTGATTACATGCAATTGCCATATTATATATTGATCGCTTTCTATTTACCTTATCGTGCAAATTGTCATTCCCGTTGGATGCACAAACTTGTCATCATGCGTGTGCATTCTGCTAACTGCACTGTCCATAACTATTTAATATGACTAAATTTGAAGCCTAGGTTATTCTCTTATTTTCAGTTGATATAGTGGGATTGTTAGAGGGACGTCACAAATTAGTTTTTAATGAGAGAGCCTGTCAACAACCAATCACCGTCCTCACCCCTTCTAAACTCGTGCATGAGAATCGTCGTCATCCATAGCAACGGAGTTTTTATCTTAAGCTTAGGAGTTGGTATTATCCTTAGTATGAGTAGGTCTCAGAGCCGTTGTGAATCACTTTTAAGAAATGACTCCTACGTAAAAGGTTTTAGCGCGAGTTAGGAGCACTCCTAGTGGTAAGATAAAAGGCTTTGTGAATACGGCCCCAGATTTATATTCATTTGAATAGTTTTAGACCTTGAATAAGGCAGGATAGGCAATTGCCAGGAGTTTAAATACAGTATTTCTAACCAGTTTAATCCAAGCCAAGTTAAGTCTGTAATTTAAATTTCTAAATGTAACTCTTTGTGACTACTGCTATGCTTTGCTGGGCATTTTTTCAGTGCTACAGGCCCATGGCTAACTCCATTTTGGCTGCTCTGCAAAGGGTGGCTAGTCAGCCGTGGCGTGGTAGAGATTTATTAGATGGACTCTACCAGTGGGTGTGTGTGTGTGTGTGTGTGTGTGTGTGTGTGTGTGTGTGTGTGTGTGTGTGCATGTGCATGTGCAGCCGTTACTTTATGCATTTGGGTGGATAAGTGTGTGCGTGCATACTTCTCTGAGTAAATGTGTGTGTATGTGTGCATTTGCGCAAGTATTTGTGTGTGTGTTTGTGTATGACAATGTGTGTGTGTGTGTGTGTGTGTGTGTGTGTGTGTTTGAGCATGTGTGTGTGCACACGATGTGGGAGGGGAGGGGGTCGGCAGTCATAGAGACAGCCCAGGAGAGCCCTTTAATCCAGGGGGATTTTCTCTACAACAGCGAGATGATGAGGACAATTAGTTGGCGGTTGCATTGTGATTAACAGCATGGAGGAAACACTATCTAACTAAATTCAATGGTCCCATGTTAGGATTACTTTACTGGGTGTCTCCAATGGTCAGTGTATGTTCCTTAGTGGAAGGAGGATTGTCATTGTATTTTTTCATGAGTTTAGGATATAAATTACAATGTATCTTTTAGAATCGCATTGTTTTTATTTTACAATGCGATTTGACTTGACTTGTCTTGTTGGTTTAAGGATGATGGAATTTGTAGTATTGCTGTGCTGTCACATGAGGTTGAAGAAGCTGAAGTCCAAGAAACAAATAAACTTCAACAGGACATAGGCATTATTAACATTGGGCATACTAGGGACATTTCCCCACCATTTTATACAATCACCAATTTTGTCCCAACCACTTTTGACAAAAAAAAGCTGTATTTAATGCTCAGATGCTATCACCTTTGATCCAGTACATTATGCAAAATGCCTGCTTTTCTATCAATTGTTAGTAAGATTATATCTTCCTGGCGTTATGAAGGTTTTAAATGTATAAGTAATGCTAATATTGCAATTTAGGTATTGTTTGCCAAGTAAAAAAAAAAGTGTCGCTATGCATGAAAAAATAAGTAAGACTTTGAGTAATGCCACTAGTAACTTTCATGGGCGTGGCCAAAGGTGTTGAGTTGGAATGTGATTGGTCATTGTCAGTATTATGTCTACAAGTAGAATTGTTTGGAACAGTGCTTTGATGTTGGCCAAATTATTTATATTACATTTTATGCATGTGTCATTTCATCTACATTCATGCTGCCGATTTCCTAGTCCACCCTTTCAGATTCATGAAAACAATATATATCTTTTAATGATACCATTTCTTTTTTGGGTTAAATTTCCACTTACCTCGAAACTGAATTTATTTTTGTCTTGAGAATCATTAGAATTATGTATCAATGATAATAACTTTCACAATTTCCATTCCTTAGATTTGTCGACTGACGTTATGTTACGTTTACCAACTTGGCAATAGTTCTGTCTATTGGCGCCAGTTAGTGAACGTAACATAACGTAACATAATAATTATTTAAAATAAAAAAACACGCCTGGAGGAATTAGAAGGAACAGCACAGCAGCAAACAAAGAAACAGCAGACACTTTTGATTACGATGCCACTCCAATTAAAAACACACACGACTCCATCTTCTTTAGAACCTATAAGGTAGGCCAAGTTACGATTTCCTTTTTCACTCGCTGGCCTGCTGTTGTGGCATGTTTGGACTGCAGCCTTTATGAGCCAAGGAGTTCTGAGTTGTTTACATGGGTTTCAACGTGTTGCTCGCCTTGTGATTTTACATTAATAGGCCTATGCACAATCCCGCACTGGACTCGAATCTGCACCCTCGGACAACAGAGGTGGGGGTAAAGGCCTTGGGTTTCTAATCAGTCGCTAGCACGTCTCTTATAGTTTCGGGAATAAGGTTCTCACGGCAGAGTTCGGTATCCGCTGGCCGCTATTTTGCAGAGATACATCCTACGTGTTTTTAACATGTGTAAACGTTTTAGTTTTAAATCCCCACAGAATGCAAGTAACCAGTGGTGGGCTCAGGCTGTTTGAAGGGCAGGGGCGACTAAATAATTGGCACCTAGGCCTACTGCACGACATGGGGCCCCACCAGCATGTAAAAAGCTATGATGCATCATGTATGATCAAATGGTCTTCACCCTTGATTAAGATGAACATCATGTTGTTACGTGATCCAGATAAAAAGTAAATTGAGTCCATAGGTGAGCACAGAACCAGCTAAGCAAGGTTTAGATAGCTAGGTCCTTAGCTAGGCATCTAGGCTCCAAAACACAGCAGACTATAAAGGCACTTGCATTGTACATACATTAGTATTTTGTCATGTATCATTAGTAAAACTCAATCTTGACAACTTCTAAGAAGGCTTGCTGTATCAACTGCCTCACAAACTGTAGTGGGATGTCAGGGTCACAGCTCAGACTGTACATCTGAACATTCTAGAAGAGGTGTGGCTAAAACCCGAAAACTTTATGGATGGAATAGATGTATGTTTTTAACAGTGGGAAACAGTATAGCAAACTTTATTTTGTCATCGTTGGCAACAATTTACTTTGTCTTTTACCATCAAATAGTTAACCTAACATAATCTAGCCTAGCCTAAAGGAAACATTAAAAAAATAAAAAAACAGGGCAATGCTGATAAGAGTACATCAAAGGCTAGCTAGATTTTAGCCTAACTTATCTGCCCATTTTTTTAAAACACAGAAAGGATTTGTTAGTGACCATACCATGTATTTTGAATGTGACCAGGGTTTGAAATTCAAAATCGTTAAAAAAATATTTGGCGGTGCCCCTGGACTGCTGTCATGGCATCCACTTTGGGAAAGCCTGTCCTAGAGAACACGTTGTAGAGGAGCCTGAAGATCACTGTTTTATTGTTTTCTCGCTTGTTTTATTGTCTTCTCGTTTTTTCGAAGAAGGCACTTCATGAGTTTGTTTCATTAACAAGGCACCTGTAGGGAACCTCATGTTTATCCCACTGTAAGTGCACCTACAGGGCACCACATCACATTTATTTCACTTCAGGGGCATCCATTGACACGCATGTAGGGACACCATTTACAGCACTGCATCACGTCACTGGAGGGGCACTTCTCCTTTAAAGGAACACGTCATTGGACACTTGTTCATCATGTGTTCTCAGCTGTAGGGGTGGCCTGCAGCTTTGCATCTCATTTACTCTACTGGAAACGAAACCCTTTGGGACACTGTCCTGTAGGGAAAGCATTCCAAAGGGCACTTCATAACGGTACCCTTTTCCACAGGAAGGGCACCCATAGGGAACGTCGAGTTTTTCCTTTTCCACTGTAAGGGCACCTTATGGGGCATTGCAACATTTCTTTCTCCACTTGAAGGGCACTTATTAAGACACTTCATCAAATTGACTTGCTCTACAGGGCATATCATCATGGTTTTGTGCATCAGTCATTTTTTTCTCATTTGAAGGGCAGCTGACAGGGCAGTCCCTCTTGCTTTGACCACTCTAGAGGGCACTTCTAGAGGCCACGCTCTTTCAACCATGAGGGCACCAGGAGGGGCAGAACAAGGTGCTATTCAGTTTATTAAATGCAACCTTACAGGAGACTTAGAAAATATCAAGCAATATGCAGGATGATGTTTTAGATTTATTGCAATTCTGTATTCTATGTACATTTGTGTTGTATTTACAGCAAAGTAAACCACTTCTTTGATCTTATATTCTTTTAACAACCATTAAAATTAATTATATGATCTCTAAATAAGCATGATTTCTCTTTGTCCAAGGAAGAAAAAGAATCTGAAAAGGAAACAATAAGTAGCTGCAAGATACAAACCAACAGAACAGAGTAAACTAACAAGCATCATTTCTGATAAAAAAAAATAATAGAGAAGGCTTTATAATACAGGAGAAATAAATACTATTAACATGAAAAACCTGGCTCTACAAGCATTTCTTCAAAGTAACCTTTGCCAATAGATAAACCATCTGTCCTTCTGTATGTTCCGTAATGATTTCTCTCCTTCATACTTCGGCAAGAAGTAGGGGGTTTGATAGATGACTGTTCCAAATGGTTTGCATTATGAATAAATAAAAACACCATTACACTGCACTCTGACACTGTGCAATGGTACTTTTTATTAATCAATCCATCTCTACATAATCTCACTGAATAGACTTGTCAAGGGTCTAGTTTAGTGTACTATTTGCCTTTTTTCCTTTCCTCGACCAGCCGTTTCAGAATGTGCACTGAAAAGAAGAGAAAATGAAAAGGTTCTGCTCACACCCAGGAGAACCTTTTTACGGTTCTATGAAGAGCATGGAAAGGGGCAACTGGGATCCCTGTGAGCATTTCTCCTAGAACCCTTCCAAGTTCTTTGGCTTGAAGAATCTAATTGGGTATCAAGTGAAGACAATTAAAAAAACTATTTTATCTCCATTTCTTTTAAGAGAGTTGAAGGACATTAGCATATTTCCTAAAGGAAAATAACCCAATTAGTGTGTAAGGCATTCTTATCCAATTCCTAGTGTGCGTATGTACATAAAATGTACCTTAACACTCCCACACATACTCGCATTAGTCTTCCAGAAAATACCTCTATTGAAAACAGGACTGGTTGAGAGACATCACTTCGGTACAAAGTGCACAGCATGTATCAATGCATCACTGACTGTAATGACCCAGTACAGTTTGACATTATGCTTTCAACACAACTGCAGAGGGGGAAAGTTCTTCAAATTAAAGGCATGGTGAAAATACAATACAGAGATCTGTATAGATGACACAGCTGTACGCCAAACACAAGATATCAACCTTGACTCCATTCAAAACCATACACACCATAGAAATAAATAGAGTATATTCCATATATGATTGACTGTTTCTGTTACTGTGAACCCCTGTGGATAAACGAAGATAAAACTAATTGTGACTGATCGTGTCTTAAAGGAAAATATTACTTCAGTCTGATACATTAATTATAGTCGGATGATTCTGCTCATACTTCATATGGGTGAGGTGAAGTATGTCCCTGAACTTCCTGAACTGCATAAGTGCATGTGTTTGCCCCAGCCAGAAGTCCACACTCAAAAGAGGGTTTTTTTTACACTCGACTTGACTTCTCTGACTGGCGATTGTCTTTTTTTTCTCAGTAACATTTACATAGTACATATTATCAAACAAAAAGAAGAAAAGAAACACATTTAATCCACTAAGGGTTTCAACATAATTTTTAAAAAACAAAATTATCCATCTAACAATCTTTTCATATTTGCAGATTACAAAGACTGAAAAAAATCTAAACAGAACAAAAGCATACCACATCACAAAGATGAAAAATAGAATATAAAAATTGCTTTTAAAAACGGGTCTGGTGATGAAATTGTAGGTGTGTGCTTCTGTAAGTCACTTTTAAAAAAGGGAAAAAGCTTATAGCTTATCTTTTTTTCTTTCCACTTGATACTGTACTATACACATAAACTTGACAAACTGACATGATCCTTCATCCTTCAACCCCGAAAAGAAAATCTCTGACGGAAATGTTTCCAGCCTGCTCAGACTTCCAAAAAAGTCCTCTTAAAAGATGTCCATGCTCCTTACTTCTCTCACTTCAAAGTCTCTAATCTTCTCGATATGACGGTCTCAAACACTGATGTCAGAACACCATGTGGATCTGACGTAGAGTAACTTTCTCTCCTTCGAATAACATACAAGATATAAACGGACGAATTCGCTGACCCGAACTCTTCCTTAACTCCCAGCTTAGTCCTTCTCTTTGCCTCTGACCCTTTTTTTCCAGAACCTCCTCCTGGCCAGTTAGCTGCCTTCGTTCCACTCGGGCATGATGCTAACACTGTGCACAGCATGGTACGGGTGTGGTGAGAGTGTGCGTGGTATGCTGTGTGGGTAGAGCGAGTACTCGTTCCCCTGGAGCCCGGGAGCGGCCCCTGCCCCCGGCGACTGGAGCCCTGCCGCAACGGGGCTGCACTGCCGAGCACCTGCCAGAGTCTGGTGTGGCCCCATGGTGCCCTGGTACATGGGCACGTGGGTGTCCCCCAGCTGCGGCGAGGCATGCCCGGCCACCCCGCTCAGCCGGGACACCAGCGGGCCCGAGGTGAAGTGGGCCGAGAAGTGCTGGTGGTACGGGAGCCGGTCCATGGGCTGCATGCCGGCCACCGAGCAGCTGCCATAAGGGGAGACCCCGGCCCAGGTGTTGCAGCTGATGTCTTCCAGGCTGGGCACGGGCTCGGCCCCCTGTGCGGCGCTGGCGTACATGCAGGCCTGGCGCTGGCCTGCCTCGGTCCGGTAGGGCCCTGCGGTGCCGGCGCCGGCCAGGCCAAGGGGTTGGGAGTAGGCCACAGGCCGATAGTAATGGTCCTCCTCGCTGGAGGAGCTCTCCATGTAGGCTTTCTTGTAGGAGTGATCGCCTGTGTGGCAGTCATCCTCCACTATGGAGAGAGAGAGAGAGAGCGAGAGAGAAGGAGACAAAATGAGAGAGAGAAAGAGGGAGGGAGAGATGAGAGAAACAAAAAGACAGAGAAGTAGAGAGAAATGAACAGAGAGAGAGAGAGAGAGTTACGATTATGAAAATAGAAAGACACAGTGCCAGAAATTCACCATTCACAGAACATTAAATACATTCCTGTAAAGTGTTTAGCTTGTTAAAAATACACTCCTTTTTACTCCCTGCAGTTGATTACCTTTAAAACGAGCCCTTACATTCCATCCTGAAACCTCTCTGCTGTAGAGTTCTGCACTGTTAGGTGATAAGATGTGAGTGTGTACTCCTGTTTCTACACTGAACGAACGATGCAAACAGCAGCCATGACATGCATTCATGCCTTCAATCTATTACACTAATTTACTCAGGTCAAAGGCTAAATCAGCAGTCTTAGAAAGGAATCTCAATAGGTTCTTCAAGACAGTACAAATACGCCAATATGTATTTTTGTCCTTCCAGAAATATAGGAGGTATATTGTGGCTTCCTTGGTCCGGAAACTTGTTGTTAATAACTGGAAATTAGTATAAACAAATCAATGAATGCCACCACAAAGCACCAATAAGACTCATGAGGGGTTTCTCTACAGACACGCAGAGACCCACCTTTTCTCTTGATGCAGTGGTAGTCCGGGCCGTGCTCGTGGGGTAGCGGGTAGGAGCCGGTCTGGGGCAGCAGGTCCTGGGAGGTGCTGCTGACACCGTTCTCGCACGGGTACGGGGCGACCATGCCACTGGCCGTGCCCATGCCCTGCACCTCGCCACTGAAGGGGCTGTGGCTGGTGCCCACCCTCTGGCGCACTGTGCTGCGGGGCACCACCGGGTACTCTTTACTGCTGCAGGAGATAAGAAGATGGAAGGATGAGGGATATATTGAAGGGTAGATGAAAGAAAGACAGATAACAAGAGAAGAGCGAGAGAGCGAAGAGAGAAATGGAGAGAGAAAGAGAGACAGAGAAAGATAAATGGTTAAAGTGAGATGTTGAGAGAGGGAGAGAGGGAAACCAGGGGGTCAAACAAAGAAAAATCTCTCTGTGTTGATTCCTTCCCTGAAGCTGACTTATATTTACATGGAATCTGTCATCCACACATCTCAACCATCCTGAAAAGTAACTAACCACACGCCGCACCAGTGAACAGCCCTCTGACAGTCACATCAGTCTGAGACCCATTTGTTGGTCTGCGGTGGAGAGATGAGGAGAGATACATGACTCTAAGTGATTCATGAACATCCCTGCACATTTTTCTCTTTCTTTGAATATTTCCCCCTCCTTTGTTTTTTTTCTTTCTTTTTCTTCTTCATCTTCTTCTTTCGCACAAGTGACCTGGTTTTGCAAAGAGGCCTCTGCAGACCAGAGTCCTAACCAAGTCCAGACCTGCACTGGCCACAGTACTCTGTTAAGAGAGGGCCTGGCTTCTCTCACAGAGAGGGGTGGTAAGGCCTTTTCGCCAGCCAAGGACACGTGTTACATCACAGGTGTGTGTTTACGGTGATTTATGGATTATAGCAGCCGTGTGTCTCATCGCCTGGGCTGAGGAATTCATTTTCCTTGTCTGAAAAAAAACCTGTCAGGAGAGAATAACAGATATTGTTGCTGTGATTGCAACTCCCGATCATTTTTAGATGGCGTGAGAGGAGGCTAAATCAGTGAATGGATTGGGGAATAAAATAAGGATGGTTTCCTTTCACAAGCAATGATAAGCCTGTTTTAGCTCTATGGAGATATTCAATTGTCACTCTTTTTACACAATGTAGAGAGAGATACTTCCTCTCTCTCTCTCTCCCCTCTCCCTCTCCCTCTCTCTCTCTCTCTCTCGCTCTCTCTCTCTCTCTCGTTTGGCAGTATAGGCAATGCCTTAAGTAGGCTGAGGTGTGGGCTTCAGACCAGATTTTGTGCTTTGAAAAAGTGTTTTTCAACACGGCGTGGACGTGCGCTGTGGCCCTGTCATCTGGAGCAAATCAGAGCCCTGAGCCATGTGGTGTTTGGTGCCGGCTTGGGACCAGCCAGATCGACCGTTGCTCGCTTCAGACAACTGTTCCGGATCTCCCCTCCACCGCCCCCGATGGCTGAGACAGGGCCCGCTTTCGCGTGAAGCAGAGATGTCGCCATGGCGATTGAGGGTCGAGCCAGATCGACCATGAAAGCCTCTGACACATAAGGCCTGGCCTGAGCTCAAGGAGCTACACTTACATCACAAGGGCTTATGCATCGCAGAAAAAAAGAGAGGAAAGCAAAATTGTCATTTCTGCCTGTGCGTTGTAATGCCTTGACTTGCCTCACATGCATTGATTAGCACAGCTCCACCGACGCTGTAAGGATCTGAAAGCCTATCACCATTCGCTTATCTGGTGACCAATCCCTCTCCTTGTCAAGAGAAGCCTTTCACACGGCCTGTAAAGGGAATGAGCCCAGCAGATTTAGACGGGCTGAGCAAAACGGTTCTCAAGAGGGTCTATTTCCGGTTAAAGGAAGAGGAGGACAGAAAAAAGTCAACTTTATTGACTTTTCCTTGCTCTTGCACAAGCACATGACCATAGTTGTCTGTCCCCGTGTGTTTCTGAGGAAGTTTAAGGTGGGGGGTAGGGGGTATATATAGGCCGTTTGTCATGTTGATTGAATTGTGGATTGGGTTGTTTAATTGTGAAGCGATATTATCACCTTTCCTTTCCTAAAGGATGGTCCAGTGTACCCTATGCTAAAGGAGATACGAAAGGAAGCACTGAAGCACCTTCCCTACGCATTTAGAGAATTCTGTTATCATGGCTGCAACTTATACCTCCGGGTCATTTCACTCAGTTAGGGACCTTCCTAAGCAAAAAAGACTATCTGAATGGGGCCTCTGCCTCCCGCTTGCTTACCTTTGCATCCGTGACATCCTGTGCAGTTCCATGTCATCACTTCCCCGGAAGCCTTTCGCAAATGGGTTGTTCTCAATCTTCAGTTGGGTTATCTAAAAAAGACATGGAGGATTTGCATCAGTATGTATCTTAACATTATATGCCTCATTCTGCTAGCGGTACATAGGCTTTTCTGAATCTTCACTGACAGTAGGGCTCCCTGGCTTTCTCTCACTGGAGATTCAGAGGTAAGTTTCTGTAGTTATTTATGTGTCAGTCATCTCTATTTTAAATCTCTGTGAACTCTCTAAAAAGACAACAACAAAATGCTGGTTGGTTTGTGTAGAAATTCCAACTGAAATAGTAAACCTGGTAAATGTCTGTGCTCCCCAAATATGAGGAAAACCTGCACATCTGCAGCAACAACCAGCAAGCAACATCCAAGTCTAAATCTGGAAAATTGTATTGGTGATTGCAGACCTAAAACAGAAACTAACACATGAACGAGCTGTGTCAACGTTTTCTTTTCTGTAATTAAAGAGAGAAGTGAAAAAATAGATTGACATATTTTTAAAATAAGTTATTAGTTTTAAAACATGGCTTCATTCAAGTTTCATTTATTCTCCTATTTAAAACGGTTGTAACTCCGATGTATTCCACTTTGTTGAACTGACTGACTGAGATGTGTGTGTGCGTGTTTTAAAACATATCAGTGAAATTAAATGTATCTAATTATATCTAATAATAAATATCTAATATCTAGTAGTTATATTATTTCCCCCCAAAAAAGTAACCATCCTCATGAAAATGTTCAAAAGTAGGCTAGTCCATAGCGCCTTTTCCCATAATCATATCCAGTTATACCTCAGCGTGTCTCGACATCATACAAATATGTGACGGTGCTGGAATTTAATAGGTGTACTTAAATTAAAGGATTGCAACAGTATATCATAAAATACATTTTGAATCCCTAACATTGGACAAAAATACCATCCGATCAAATGGACAGTTGAGCGCACAAATTAACTTTTTAAATCAACCGCTATTCTGTTATCATAATAATGACGCTCTAAACTAAATAAAGCACCAGACTAAGCGAATCAAAAACAAATATTTATTTCAAAACAGGCTTAATATACTCTGTGCTGAAGAATGAACTAAACTTAATATAAAACTAGGATTACACATATTTTCCATGAAAAACACATCATCCCGCGGCTATACGTTTCCCGGGGCGAATGTTTATGAATTTGCTGTATTTTCGCCAATGGGACAGAACGAACCTAGGTCTCCTGTAAAGGGTGTTACACGGTATTACGCAGAGTTACAGGCAGTGCGAGGATATCCCTTCTTCAGCCACGCTTTACTTGGCAGGTAATTAGTTGGCGAGCGTGGTGTGTTTCCCAACACGACGTCAACTTACGCTCTGGCTCTCACTTTCACCCAAACCTTGTAAAATATCTCCTTGTTGAGACACGCGGACCTCTCACGGCTCTCGTAAACGCATGGCGCGTTTGGCACACATAAGCTTGTCACGTGTTGAAGGTTCCCTACATACATCTAAGCCTGTTTTTATTTATATACTTTGCTTTACAAATGTTGGCTACAAATACATGCACATTACTGAAGAGGAGAAACCAGCAACTGGGCGCTACGCGCATCAGGTGGTTCAAAGGCTGGAGGCGTTGTTCAAAGGAAGACTAAAACATTAACCCCCTACAAAACATTCTATATTATACTAAAACAGGACAAAATGAATCGTTGACATTACATTTTGTATTCTATCGCAGAAAACATCCTGAAAAACTCAAGATATATATTAATCGTGTGCTTCTAACTAGTTTGACATATCTATGAGGCAGTAAAAACACAAAATAAGCTACATTCGTGGGTAGAGAAAAGATGTGATTTCAAACTCACGGCACTGACAGAAATGTTCTGTGGAGGTAGAGTGTCCTAGGCATGCTAAAGAGATTTCAGATACAGAATCAGAATTGTGTTTATACAACCATACATGTTAGAAAAACAAAGGCTTTATGTTAGAATATGGGCTCAAGAATAATTTATTCTGTCTCGCATAAGTAGTCTGCCATTCTGAGATAAAATCTATTATAATCTAGGATGCTAATGTGATTCATTGCATTGCGTATTTCTTAGGTGACATTGATTACACAAAAAATCAACTAAACACACGAGCTATGGGTGATGGTCAAAATTGTGTTTCTCTCTCAAGAGCCAATAACAAGAGAAAACGACAATTATCCAAATTCCATCAATGTTAATTATACCGGTTCTAATATTAAATGGTTCTCTGTGAGTGGCAGCCAGTTGCATATCCTGTTAGGAGCAACACAGAATTTGATTGGCTCAGGAGACATTACCGGTATTCGGCCCCCTCCTGCGCCCTCCCTTGTCCCACATTAAAACTTGACACCGACATAGTTAAAGCACGGATGTGAAACAGACATATAGCCGTCTAAAGAAATAACGGGGCAAAATCATTTTTTTAAGGGATATTTTGAGGAGTTCACAATAGGAACTTAGGAATTTTCCACAATCAGTTGTGAGGCCAAAACCCACCGCAAAAGATGCAATGAAACAAGCAAAAGTCTGGAACAGGTGAAACAAGAAACGTGAAGATATTGTGTTAAACTTTTGAACTAAGCCATATGAAACCGTTTGTAGAGATGTAAGCTGATTTTCCTATTGCCACGTTCTGCGTTTATTCAACAAATATATCCAATAGTTTAATGTTACAGGCACATGTCCCTTGTTTAAAAATCATATTGGGGTGATGCTCAGAAAGTTCTTCATAGATTGAGTTTAAATATGACAAAAATTAAGATAGTTTCGTTACACCATCGAACTTCAGCCTCCAACCTATGTAGGCCGAGGCCTGATAAATATCTGTTTGGCGACGAAATTCTCCATCTCATCCGTTGGATCAATAAATAGACGCTTCTACTTTTGCCACCAAAATGACGAGGTTTCTGACCTTGCTTATCGAGGAGCAGTAGCGAAAGTTGCGAATGTAAGATGGCCTAGCTAATAACACCTCCTCTCCTGACAAACTTTTGTTAGCCATCCACCTTGCCGTCACGTGGGCCTATCAAATATATGTGCCCTTGAGTCATCTTTTTACAGATCGTTCACATCACCAGATATCTTCCATATCATCTCTAGAGAAGTATAATTTTCCCTTAAAAATATGCTGGAAATGAACTTATACATACACTTAAAACCTATATGAAACGTATGTGATTTTCAAATTACAACAGTAAAAACGTCTACTCTTCAGGGGTGGGTTGCTTAACGCTACGTCGTTCGTAAGGTAGGCTTGCTGTACCTTCACGTTTGGAGGTGTTTCCTAGGGCGTCTTTAGCTAAGGTATAGGCCTCTAAGACATACTTTCGCAAGGTGGGTCTGGACCACTCATAGCAAGGTCTTAACACAGTTTTCAGATAAAATAAACGTTTTAAAACAAACAAGGCTTGGCGATGTTGTGTTAGTGCCTGAACATATGCCTATGCACTGACACCGACCAAGCCTATTGCACTATATTTTGTGCTGCAGTAAATAAAAAGTAGGGGACACCGTTGTAACAGTTTTTTTTTTTTTTTTTTTTTACTTTTCGTCTCTATATTAACTTTACTAATCCTAGAATGTGCCTTGCTTTTTCTCTTATTTTCATCTAAATGAAAATATTTTCATCTAAATGCAGTGAGTGTGGGTCGGGGCCAAGAATAATTGTAACATGCCAGTTTGAAGGGGTAGAGTAACATTTACGTCAACAAACGTGCATTATTCAAACCATAATAGTGGTGGATAATAGTTTTTCTGTAAATTGTTGTCTTTACAGCGTTGGTTTTGCCAGTGAGATATGCAAATCGCCTCCAACCAAGGGTGTCACATTTTCGCAAAAGTAGCTATAGCCTATTTTGCTTGTTAATTACACTTTCTGTTTGCAACCGATTGCAATGCGTTTTACAATTGTCCTTAGCCGAAGGCAAACACAAGATAACTTTAATACAACACATTGTAATGTAGCTAATAATTATACAAACATCTATTTTGGAAATCACTGGTTACAATCACAACCTAATACTTGTGTTCCTGTAAAAACGCATCATTTGTGCAGTCAAAACTTGCGCAAAACTTTAAAGTTACAAATTTGCCCCGCAAAGCCACTTCTGTCAGTGTAACTTTGGACAAAGGCTGAGACTGAGCCATAACACATGTCTCATCGCGTTAGACACGTTAGACACGAGCTCAGAACTTAAGCAAATTACAACTGTCCTCTTGTTACAACTGTACCTGGTCTTCCCTTTTTAATTGGCCGTCGATTTTTAATTCCTTGCAAATACAAATCTATGAGTAACATCCACCCTAGAACTGTCCTACATTTATATGTCTTTCTAATAATGATCACCTGCGCTCCAATCTGAGTCAAGTCCATCATACTTATCTCACGCATGCTCAAACCTACGTGAATGACAACACTACACCTCTTTCCTTTTTGTGCTTCTTTTTGAAAAAGTCTATTAATGAAAGCGACTTGCGTAACAGATTGTGACTCAAATTTAAGTAGCCTATGAAACTAATTTACCAGAATACACCAATGCATAATCTTTTTTTCTTCAATTATTTGACTTAATTATTTTGTGAATTTATTGGAGTTGCATTGGCTACGGTTTCACATGAGTATACAGATAGGCCTAGGCCTATGAAAGACAGTCACTCTACACTCCTAAAGCCCGTTCCTTGCAAACAACGAAATTTACATTTCAGAACAACTTATTTTACTTTGATCAAATTAGCAACACAAAATCTTTTAAATAGTTGTTTGTAAATTGGCTGCATGTTAACTGAGTTCACTGAGTCTATGATAACTAAATTAAACTATTCTGTGTAAAAGTCTGAGGAAAGTCCAACACCATGAACACACACATACACACACACACCACACACACACACACACGCACACACGCACACATACATCAGACACAGTTTTTGTTCTTTCAATTATTCATCCTGTTGTGCTACCACTTGAAACTGCTTATTGAGGCATTGACTGAAATGTCTGAAAAGTCCCTTGAGATGCAGGGTCTCTGCTTGGTTATCGAACATGCGGTTTCCTTGGACCATGAGCGTTGACATGTGTCAGTGCGCTGAGTACGCTGCTTTTCAGACATAAGACTGGTGGTCTGCTACATTATCACTATATTTGTGTATATTTGTGGCGACTGGACCCATTTACCTGCCTTCATTATAAAAACTTTGTACAACTCGTTTATTAGTTTCTATTATTTAAACACACAAAGTCATCTCCAGCCACTTATTTCAACAAAGGCAATTATATGACCACCAAGATCGAATAGGCTAGCCTAATCGTTATTGATGTTTTTTCAATAGCCTCGCTGCTTCATTAAAATAAACAGACACGAAGACGTGTTTAAATACGTGTTATTGTAAGTATTTTAAGTTTGACGTATGTTATAAAGAAAATTACTGAGCTGACTTACCTTGTGATTTTGGTAAGATGTGACTGCAATGAAGGCCGTCTCTGGGAACACATGAGTGCAGAACGCAGTGTTTTTGGATCCGAATCCATTATTCTCATCCGCTTTCACGATGTGGATCCTCGGCTGGTATTTGTGCATAGAATTTAGAATAATCTGCAAGGAATAATATCAACTGGTTAAAATATGTAACTAATTTAGCTTGAAACGCTGCCCTATAGGTAGGCTATGGTTTACGGTCACATCCAATAGCTTATCACTCATTGCTAAGGTGAAGGCAACTGAAGCAACACAATAGCGCTTTGCTTTTAAAGTAGCCTAATTGGAGTTATCATTCTAATGGAGACGGCAACATTATGCCACAAGTCATATTTTTCACGAACGATTGTGGTTGAAGTGGAACACAGCGTCCATGTACCACTACCTCGGCCACTGCCTCTGCCCATCATTAAACAATTTGCCATGGGAGAAGGCTCTGCCTAAACAAATCATGCACAGTTCTCGGTGGCTGGTCCGTTCTTTCTTTTTCAATTTCCCGCGGCCATGTTTGTACACCTTTTCCTTCCCCTGCTTTCCTTCTGACCTCCGTTGACCTGTTTTGTACTAAGTCCGCGGCGCTATTGCTGAATTGCCGGCTCGTCTGGCGACACAAAGACGCTGTCCACTCAGTTGAACTTGGGCCCTGCGCCCCTCTCGCGAGGCCTCTCTCATCCGCGGGCCTTAGTCTAATTGTTCTGACGTACTTGGGAGTCATGGGCATCAGCCGTGAGCAATCTGATGGGTTTTAATTTCATTAAGTCCACTTTAGCATAGAGATAACAAAACGTTTTTTCCCCCTGCAGGGTCTCAAGTCCGGAGGCATTTGTGTTTCTGTAGGTCGGTCCCATTTGGCTGCCTCCAATACAACACACTGCACAGACGTTAGTGAAGAGATGGTCATTTAAAAAAATATGATAAACAATGAATTTGACCTCCTGAATAAGTCAGATACTGGTGGTCTAGTTATACAGAACAGCTTATTCATCTGGCGGAGACCTACCCATTTTCCTCTTGTGATTTTTTTGAATTTGACCACAGAGGAAAAAAGACGAGATAAATAATAAATCCCCTCATGAAAGCAAATGAGTCTTGCCCTTCTCATGCTATATGACATAACCACTGTATGATCATAGCATGGCTGTCCACCTCAATATACTCACTGTGGGCAGTACATACACAGATACCCTTAGTGCCTCTCTGTGGGTCAGTGTGTCTGGCTAGTATCTCAAACACTCTAAATACTCTAATCCTCTTTACTGTAAGCAAGCAGGAAATTAAGCATTCTTTTCATTCATTTTTCAACTGGTCGAAAACCCAAGATGAGGTGGTCTTCAGCTATCTCAGCCATCCGTCGATCCTTTCTCCTGTTGCAGTGTTGTGAGGGAAAATACAAGTTCTACGTTTGGGAACAGGAGGGCGGCAGCACACTGTCATGGGCTACCCACAAAAGGGATACACAGCTTTGCTTTGCCTTGCCTCTCCTCAGGCCTGGCCTTGTCAGTGAACACAGACAGCGGCCCATGCTGAGTGATCGACCCCCTCTCCCTTTTCTGCACCACCTTGTCTCTCACTCCATCAGAATATCATGGAATCTACCCTTATGGCCCAGCCGATGGAGATGGGACAGTTTTTCCCAGCATGCTCGAGTAGCTGTTAGTGGTGCTGGATTTTTTTGGAGGGGGGTGTGGTGTGGTGGTGGTGGGGGGGACCACCCAGTCAGTCTGCAGTACTGGTCTGCTCCTTGTGTGCCCTGTTGGTCTATATCTGCACCCCCCCCCCCCCCCCCCCAACCCCTAGACTGGCTATGATAGTTCTTGATGATAGTGAGGGATGACCCAGGGGTCCCGTGGTCGCCCTCCCGCTTTCATGTTCCGACATCACAGGGTCTCTGAAGCCCAGCAGATTAACAGGCTTTGTATACCCTTGACTATTGCTCATCTCCCACTGTCATTAAAGCATAAACAGTTTGAAGCACAGTTATCCAAAGCTTGCCTAACGCACGGACAACATTTCTAGAGATTTGCAGAGGCTGGGAAAGAATGCGTAAGCCTATTGAAGGGATGACTGATGTGGGGGCCACGATCAAAGAGAACCTCTTTGGCCTCGTGCGAGGCTGGAGTCAATATCAACACTTTATTGGAAATAAAATTATTCACTCCCCCTCCCCACCACCACCTCTCACTACAGCTCTCCCTGTGTTCACTGCATGTGCAAGAATTTGCAACATGAAACATGGCCTTTTTCTTCATCTCACTTTGCCTTGTGGTGTGTTTGTGTTTGTGTTTGTGTTTGTGTTTGTGTGCGTGAGCGCGCGTCTGTGTGTCATTAATTCAAATTGATTTCCATTGGACAAGCTTGTCTTGATGTTTTGCTAACTGGATCCAGTCTACGGGGCTATCCTGCTTCTGCTTCGTCTCCAAAAAGCTAGTAATTATAAATAGCCATGAAAATTATTCCAACCACCTGGAACAACAAGTCGACGGATTGTTATTTTGGTGGGGAACCAGTATTTCATTTAGGAATCCCATGGTGCACTTGCAGAAAAAAAGGGGTAAGAGAAGGGGAGAGAAGGGGGAAGTAGGGTTTGGGGTGGGGGGCGGATTGAATGGGTGGGTGGGTGGGGGTGTTGTAAGTCAAGAACCACTGCAACCAATCAAAACTGCACTTGGGCCAAAAAATGTACAACACAGCTCACATTCCGGGCTGGCTCCAGTTTCGCCCTACCAGCTGGGGTTTGGCAGGAGAACAAGCACAATCGGGCCGAACAAACACTGGGCCAATGGTGCTTTGTGATCAGTACTTAGCAGTGGCACAGTACACCATAGCTCAGAGTAGCACAGCACAGCACAGCACAGCACAGCACAGCACAGCACAGCACAGCACAGCACAGCACAGCACAGCACAGCACAGCACAGCACTGGACTGGACTGCATGGGCTGGGAGACCATATTTAGGCAGACACAAGCAAAAAAAAACAACTCTCAGGATTGAGCAAGGCCAGACACAGTGAGGATCAATCAGCTCACTGGTTAAGAGCAGCCTCATTGTGGTCAGGTTTCTCTGTCAGTTCAGGCTTTATAGCTCGGCATGCAAATCTACTGACTTATAAGTAATGGTACAATAACGAAAACCAGAGCAAGACACTGTTGCTGAATCTGTCATTATGGACTCTTTTCTAAGCTGAGAGTTGCTAATACTGTGGGTCCTGGGTGTGGGAGGGAATAAGTGGGAGGATGCTTCTCTGGTTCTATTCAAACTTGTAACACCTTTGTTAACAGCATTATACTATGAAATACTGCACAGTACTTGCTACTCGATACCCTCATAGCATTTCTATCTCTGATGACTTATGTTACATTATGAATGATAAAATCATTTATGTTTTGACACATCCGAAAACTTAGACTCCCATGAAAAAGAGATGGAAAATACATGATTCACAGCAAAACCATAACAACATTTACTGCTGTGATGGGGGTGGTGTTAACCATTATCCATTATTCCAAATTCCAAAACACACTTTCACTATTTCAAACCATTGAATGTTTAAACAGAATAAAGTGTTCAGATCTGCATATATCTTTAAAATTACATTTCATGATTGGACGATTGCCAGCTAATGCCTGTGTGTAGGCCAGGACCTCTATGTCTATCTCAAAGGACTTGTGAGAGATTAATAATGATCAAAGAAATCATGAATTAGCCCAAATAAGAACTTTCGTTGCAACAAAAGATTAGTTGCAACAAAAGTTTCCATAAAAGAAAAACGGGTATTGCCACTAAACTAATAGGCCTTAACGATTAGCTTAGGATAACATGGCACTTTTCTCGCACCACACCTAAAGCCTAAACGTCGTTTAATGTTGCAAAACAAGCGCTTTAAAAATCAACAACACTATCTTGAAGACAAAATAGTGAAAATTAATTTAAAACAACCATATACTTACGTGTCCGAAGGGATCGAGGTGGTTGTTGGTCAGCTTAAGCTTTTGGAAAGAGACAAGCTGCCTCATCCAATGCGCTCCTGTGGCGGGGGAGTCGGGGTGGACGTAGAGCCTCCCGGGCATCGCCGGCTCTGCTTTCCCTGTGACGGACCTAAACCACAGCACAAAAATCCAACATTTTAACTCACACCGACCTCCGAGAGCTGTCCCTGCAGAAAAAACCCAAACGTTCATTTAAAGTTCACCGTTACTGTTCAAACAACCCTACCAACGGCTGACAAACATACTCTGCCTTTGAAGCAATTAGATATTAAATGTTGACACATGTCGGTAGCCTATGTGTTTATATGAAGCTCGGTTTAGCCATACTTTGTTTCAGTGCAAATTCTGTAATAGATAATAATAAGATCATTCTTAATTTCGAAAAAATATATTGAGTTGATTCTATATAGGCTACTCTGAAGCCTTTGGATAAACGTGTCTTCAATAGCCTTAGGTTAATATGAATACACACAGGTAGGCCGAAAATGGGCAACTCTCGTTAATGCCCCCAAGGCTACAGTGACCGAGATTTGGCCTACTCTGATCTGAATAACAAATGTCCACAAAGCAAAAAATTAAATCAAAAATGAAATCAGCCGTATTATTTTATTTGTTATTTTATGCCTTGTGGGAATGTGTAAGATTGTAAGATTAGCTGCTTTGCAGGGTTCCGCTCTGGCGTATAAAAAGTCGCTTTGTTATGTAAACCTACACAACAGTGTTTGATCATAAGGGCGATTAGTTCCAGAGCCTGAACAGGAAAGGTAATTATCAGTTATTGGCTGGTGCATCCTCACTGAACACACGACCATTCAAAGCCACTGACCCTAAAACGTCTCGGTGGGACAAGGTTACAAAATACGGCCATTACCCTAACCAGGCATAGAATTTTCATAGCTGCAAGCACAGCGCAAAAAGTGCAAAGAGAAGTGTTAAGAGGTCTTCGTTCCTGCACTTCTGGTCATTTTCAACTGACAAAAAATGAAGACACTCGCCTTTATTTAGTTTTGACTATACTTGCCAAGAAATCCCCACTCCGCAACTTCCACTACCCCTCCCCCCATATGCATGCACACACGCAGTAGACCATATCTGCTTAGCATGTCAGAGAGGAACGTTTATTTACCCAACCATATTTTTAGTATGCATTTAGAATTTATTTTCTATGTCTGAGGCGCCAAGCAAATCTATTTTATGGATTCCAAAATAATTCTTTAATTAATTAATACATTGGAGCATTGACTGTATATTGGCCTACTCAAAAGCCACAATCGTCCTTTTCTTTAAGGACAGTAAACTTGAGGTATTTTGGAGCATTTCATAACCTAGCCTCCGTTTTGAGTCTCAACATGTCCTTAGCATACAGAGACTAAAACTTTGTCTAGAAAATAAGATGGTACTGCAAACTGAGATCATGAGTGGTTATTCGACATATTGCATTAGTGGAATCAAATTATTATATTCCTCAGAATAACGAATGCACTTTCCCATTTAAATAAATCAATAAATCATCTTGAATGCAAAATATGAGTCTTTGAAATAGTGCCTGAAATTCACCACAGGGTCAGCTATTGTGTCTTACGAACCATTTATTATCGGCGAATTTATAGCGGTGGTCATCCGCAGGAACAACATCCATCAGAAGTATGTATTTCGTTTTGGGGTTCAGTCCAGTCACCTTTACTTTGAAGCTGGGGAACATTCGCCTATAAATAGACGAAAGAAAACAATGTTACTGAATTGTAAGTTTTGCGATGCAAGAATATACAGTTGCCAATAAATATACTGAACATACAAACTTGTATGGGCATTTTGTGCTGTACAAAACATTGTATACAGTGGTGTCAAGTCTAACCTTGAATAATACACCATAGTTTTTGTTTTAAATCGTCTACTCAAATGTTACCTTACAACATTTTAAATAATAATTCGCTGCCAAGCGAAGTTCAACCCACAAAAGTTTTTTTTGGGTGACAGACAAAACGCTATACCATCACTGATGAGTCGACTGATCATTCGGCCATGCTACGTCAGTGACCGTTGGCTGCAAACCTGTTGCTTGACACCACTGCCGGTAGAAATAGCCAACCATCTGAACTAATTATTAATAAAATAAACTGCGTATCTGCATAGAAAGTTTAACATTTAGATTTCCATTTAATTCCGATTACATAGGTTAAGTATTTCCATTAAAACCCAGTGCAGAAAAGGTATCACATTAACGTAATAGTTATCACATGAAAACGCTCCTCCAAATCACAAATAAATTAAGTATAACTAAGCAAATATTGAAAATAGCAACAGGCCTACAATTGGAAAATTGGAGGCGAATGCTGAGCTGTGCTTACATAAGCGTGTTCTTCATGAGAACGTTTAAGAATGTCATACAGCTAACTTCCCAATGGGAATTTTCCACCTTACCTATGTTACAACAAATAGCCTTCTTTCCATTAACATATTTAAATATAAGCTTCGCTGAAACTTGTGTCTTAGTAATAACGTCAAAGAACTTGCAACCATCATACAGGCCCAATAATCAAGTAGGCCCTATCCCCTTTAAGCCAAAACAAATAAATGCGATAAATAAATACCGTTTCTGAGCATTAGGTCAAACAAAGAGGAATGTATAACCAGCTGCATTAACTAAGGACTATGGACTATTTATTACAGTATGCAAACTCCCTCAGCAAGATTGGACTGAGGCCCATGTGCTGAGGACGCAGAGCAGAGGTTCAGGGTTCAGAACTGAATTGAAAGGCCGCTTTATGCAGCAGTGTGAGAACATAGCAAGGTTTACTGAATGACAGCTCACACTGGTTGGCTATCGGCGACACAGCTCTAATGAATAATAAATACCTGAGACCCGCAAGACAATTTGTTAACATGAGCACGGACCACCGTAGCCTACTAGACTACAGATACATTCATAGTTGTCTAAAAGCCCTAAAGGCATGCGCAGTTATATTAGGTCGAAGCTGTCGAGAGTGTGAAAGTATATTTTTCTATATTTGATTTGTTATTTCGCACAATTCACACTCGGAATGAACTCGTCGTCAGGTTTGTTCCTATAAGAGTGCATCATTTACCAAATCACCAAAAAGGCAACAATTTCAACGGTTGTAATTGAGTAGGCCTATAACTTTAGATAAATGTGATCATAAACAGAATTTCATAGGTTAATAGGCTCTGAACCAAATTAATTCTGACTGCAAGTATCACACGCAAGGCATGCAACACACTAATCCAAGAAGGGTTATAAAAAGGCCTACACCGAAAACGTAAAAACATCCGCCTCTTTGAATTCAGCGCAGAAACGATCCGTCGTGACAGAGTGAAAAAGGATGTTTCTAGGCCTGCCTCTATGGCAAAAGTGTTTTTACCCGTGCCTAAGCTGAATAAATCGGTAACCATACAATCTCAGGACATTTACATGAACCTGTCTTTTCAACGGCACAAGCGCTAATTCATTGTCAACAAAATTCCACTGTACAGGCACCATTTATATCAGACGATAATCCTGACTGTAAGGCAGGTGGCATTGAATGGCTTCGCTCACGCCTTGGCCTCACAAACCATATTGTTCCTGTAACTGTAATGGTCTCCTTCTCAGTCTAGAACGATTTTTTGTGTGTCGTCTATCGTCAACCTAGACCGACTTCGGCACTCGGCAGTGCAAACACAAGGCATTAAGTAAATGGCATTCATAAGTTTCATAACCACCTAGTCAGCCTTAATTTATTCGAGAGCAAAACTGCCCAGAGACGAGAAATGTTCCATTATGAACCGAGCGATATTTTCTATAACATATACACAAATGAGGTGGACAATGCCTAACGTCCTACATCATTTGAGGTATTTGCCACACATGGTAACCGTTTACATTAATCACTCTCCCCATCGTCAGAATTTCTAAAGGAAAAAAATATGATCTTGCTCAGTACTCCAGGTCGTTTATGCCACATGTCAAATAAAAACAAAACAGAACATAGAGAGTAGGCTACGTTTTGAGTGCTTTAGGTGACCAAAACAACCCGAAAGAACCAATGATGTTTTCAGGCCTTCTCACTTTACAATGTGCTAGTCCATGGTAGAGAAGGCTAAGCTATTTTCATTTCACCTGCCTATGTCAAAGGAGAAAACAAGCATGTTTGTCAGCGCAAAATACCATGGTGCAATTTGCCATTTTGAGGAAACTGTGTATCTTACCTTCCAGCTTTGGTGATTATCATTTCTGTGCCCACTTCGTGAAATTTCACCCACAACTCCCTTTCATGCAAGTATACCTTAATTCCTTCCATTCCCTTTAAAATACAGATAAAAAAACAACAACCCTCAAATCGTGAGAATGCAATGCACCAAGTCTAATTTGAATACTAAACATACACAACATGAAATAAATAAAAAGACAGCGCCTTGCATGAAATAGAACTTTGTGTCATACTGCCTACTGTAGCGAATACATTTTGTAAATATTATGTAGGCTATACAAGTCTGTTCAAATGGTTGCATTCATTTCAGCTAAGATGAAGCTAAGGGACAAGTCCTTTAAAATAAAGACCTCAAGTCTTTATCGACCTCGAGTCAAGTCCATGTTATTTCTTAAAAGTAGCCTATATAGGACTAGTTCACGTATGTATTTGTTATACTATTTCAGTGCTACATTATTTTGCAATTTTGTTTTTGCAAATGATGAACCTTGTTGGAGTTAGGCTATACCAGGCCTATTTAAACATCAACACTCACTTATAAACAACAACCGTGTTTATAACATATCTATTACACGGTATACCTTTCCTTACCTTTCCTTATATTCAACTGTTTTATTGTGAATAGCCTGTTTCAGGTAACTCGTGAAGGTTAAAGTATATAACAAAATATGTGTGCGGTGTTAAACATATTCTTACATCACACTGACCGTCCAAACAACCAAAATAGAAGATTAACAGCCACAAGAACAACTACAACACCACCGAGAACTAAAAAAAAAAACGTTTAGAGCCTGCCTTTTTGCATTCTAAACAGTCTATAGCCTATAGGAATGGGAATGTGAACTACATTTATACAGTCAGTTTGTTTGCAGCTATAGGCAGAGACCCTTAAGATATAGAAAAGGCCTAACCTGTTGAATATAAGTTGTCTGCGACGACGGGGATTTGCTTGAAGTTCCATTTGGTTTTTCTGGTTTACTTTCAGTGTGTAAATCCTTCGACTCCGTTTCACTGGGCGAATTCTGGACAACAAACGCTTCCTCGTTGTCCGCCATGTCGGGAGGCCTGGTAAGCACTGCTCCAACTGTCAGATCGGGATGAAAAGAGTTAGCAACAAGCTTGCCTTTGCTAGAATTAAACATTAAGTTGGCCCTAGGCAGATTTGGGAAACCATACAGTCCATACCAAATGTCTTGACTTAGCAGAGGGTAAGGTCAAAACAAAAGTGTATGTTTTACCAGCTGAGCACTACTCCCGAGATGGCTATTGGCCTGCAGCTATATAATCATGTAGGCTAACTATATGATGGAATACAAATTTACCAAGCATCTAAAATTCAGACCAATTGCAGAATAAGTCGATAAACTGTCACCGAAATGCAAACGAATGCAGGGGACCCCCCCCCCCCCCCCCCCCCCCCCACACACACACATACGCGCGCGCGCGCATCACATAGGCCTACAATCAGACAATGTATATTGACCATTCGGTGTGAGTTATCATATCATGATCAATTAAAAAAAAGATATTTGTGCGTTTAAAAAAAGGCAAACGTGTTTATAAGTAGGCTGTGTCATATGGTTGCATTATCAGGGTTTTTACACAGCACTGGTGTTATCAATGGTTGTTTATGTATTGAAGTTATTAATGCTGCTGTCTTTGTGATGATTCAGGGTAATTTCTCCAGCCTAAACACAAGCTGCTATTCCAGCAAACTTACAAAAGAATGTTCGTATTTCACTTCTGTGGTTTCATGAAATAGATGCAAAAATTAAGCAGTTATAGTTCATAATGGCTACTGTCCACACGTGCAATCAGCCAAAACAAACAAATCGCTTTATTAGGCCGATATTATAGCTTACGAGATCAACTGTTTCAAACATTTACGCGACATCAAGTGGCGTACACAACACAAACCACACTGATTATTTTAAACCTCGAATTTAGAAGGCTATGGTAAGAAGCCAGTAGCAGGCTATTTTGAATGCCGTATTTCACCAACAATAGTGAGCTCTACGATCTCTAGCCTAAATAACAGTGAATGTTGTATTTTTATTTTGCCGTCACCAGTTCACAAAGACATTATTAGACGAAATGTCTCGAGGGCCGCAAGGGACTGGAATAACAATGACCATAAGTGGACCAATAATTGTAGAGACGAGAACATGGACAGCGGACAACGGACAACGCTTTACCTTGTATTCAGCTGTGAGTCTTGCAGTGCGGTGAATCCGTTAGCTACCAAACCGATATCTTCCCACTTCAAAAGGAGCGATGTGCTTATGAAGTTTCCCTTTATTAGGACAAATCCAAGCGTGTAGCTCGCACAATGCTACCCAGCAAACCCATTGGGTTTCGTCCTCTCAATGCAAGCCGAAAATGTTTCTTTGCCAAAAGACCAAATGATTGCAAGGATTTGATGAGCGAATGATTAAAAGGATCGCAGCGGGTAAATAGCAGTAACTACTACTACGACGAGATGTAGGCCTATTATTTTAACCTTGTGGACCGTTTTCCAGAAAGCCTGCCTTGGTGATCGCGCATACCATTGTAGTAGTCCTCTACAAGAGCAGGTCTGTCACCGCCTTCCTCTCTCTCTCCCTCCCTCTCTCACCCTCTCTCTCTCAGAGCTGGCTCTCTACTGGCCCAATCTTGCTGCTCTCTAAAGCGGAAACGCGGAGGCAAACGACGTAGTCGGCCTTTCTCAGTGTGAAGCCTCTGCTGAAACAGCATTGGTCCATCCTCAGTTTAGCTTGCGCTCGTGTCCCCACCCCCATTCCCTTGGCCCCCCCGCGTTCCTCCAAATCTTTTTGACATGACCAACGAAGATATTTTCCATATGAATGATTTTATTATGAAAAAAGGGAATAGCTGCGTTTTTACACAGTCACTCTTGTCCAGATTTGTCACCATTAATTATGCAATGAAAGCATAAAAAGCTTAAAATATATGTTGGTAAGCATAATTCATCTTCTGTTCATGGTCATTCCTGCCGTCGATTCTACATGACGATTTGGATAATTATGTAGAATGAAAGGTTCCTTTTACAATAGGATTGTTTTTTCAGCTCGAAGGTGAACAAATTAAGGAAATCAAGAAAATGTCACAAAGATGCACGATCGCGATTATAGCTTAAGGGCAAGTCGTCTCCGTTCGCGACGGTCACAGCCTAGAGTGTGTAGCAACCCTTCAAATTACATCAGAAAAAAATGTTTGTTTTTCTGTCCTCCCATCTACATCCCGTCTGCGTGTAGCTTACTCTTGTGCGGTCAATTACTGAAACACGGCATTCTCACTGTATCCATAAAAGAGAAACACTTTAAGTAAACACTCGTGTCAGGCTGCAGTCGCCAATGAAACCAGAATAAATGTCACTTGGAGGTGACAAGATGGTCGACACGACGGATCTACAGATTTCTGCTCACCCCTTAGTACCAGTCATGTTATGACACCTTGTTATGGTGATGATATTTGGACTGAAGATATGGCTAGTTGGGTATATAAAAATACAGTGTACAATCAATGTGGTTACAAAAACATAATGGCACCCTTGGCAATCGATTCCATTTGTGGAGGAAGGCATCGACCTTACATGGATAGATACAAACACTCAGACGTCATTGTAGGCCAAAATCTCTGTTCAAATGACCCTATAGGTGTCCACGCACAATACAATACAATATTGCGTGGATTGTGTGTGCATATCACAATGTCCATTTCAAACCTTCTAGATGTCAGCTTTTGGCAATTGGCGTCTCCCCACCACCGACTCACAGAGCCTCCACACATCCACACTACCACTGACCCTTGGGCACATGCACATACACGCACGCAACTACTCGGGCCCATTCATAGTTTTCGTTCAGACCACAAATTAATCGGCTAACCACAGCACACTCAAGTCTTCATGTGTTCCTTGCAGTTTGAAGGACTGCAGGCAACACATATCTCCTCGCTAACATGTCATATTAATTACATGACTAAGCTCCTTATGATGTGTCACGCTTAAGTTATCACTGTATACAATAACTACCAGATGAAAGACAAATAACGTTTAGACCAAATATGTTTCACTAGTCACTTCAGAATAATCTCGTAGCCCAATAAGACAGAGTTGACTATTAGTTTGCATAAAGGTATCACTTCCACTTTGGGGCCACATGATATGTGCTATAACTATGTAATAACTGTGACCCATAGCTACCAAAGCAGTAGGCCACATTGTGTTTAATTTACATTAAATACGTCAAAACAGTGTAATTGATTATATTTGTGTGAGTACATAAATACCTATTCATTGTTAAAGCACATTTGCTTCGTGCCAATTAGGAGAGAGGAGGCAGCGCAACTGGCACAGGCACCCTCATTTTAGGCTGCGCTAAATATAGACTAGCGTCTGATAACCGGCCTGTTCAAAGAAAATAGCAGGGAGCTTGTTGTATGTGGTGTTAAAATGGCAATCTGGCGAACTCGCATGGTAAAGTAATTCTTGCGGTCCCCGGGGGCAAGAGCTGTCCGCGAGATATGAGCTGAGCTGCTTGTCTCTCCTCTGCCTCAGAGACACCGCGCTCTCCCGTCGATAATTGCACGAGAGAAAACACAGCAGCTATACTCAGAAATAGTCTGACCTGGCAGCGCAACCAAAGGAGTGCCGGCCGCAGACTAGAGCGAAGGGCATCATAATTATAACCCAGGAGTAATGTCGGGTAAGTGTGTTCTCACTAGTAAGGCTAGATAAACAATACTTGCATAAGTGACGCAAATTATGCTATTCCCACCAAACGCGGTTTCCAAATCATATTGTTAGTGAAATGAAATAAAAACACCCATAGTGTATCACATTAACCAATGATGATTGTAAACGTGAAATTAATCGATATGTTGCTAGTGTTTAGCGGTGTGTTCTTTCCATACTGATTACATTTAGTGAACACACGTTCACTATGTTGGTTTCAAAATTCATGACTATAGCTCTGTTTCCCCTGGCAATATATTAAGACTATTCATTTCCTGAGAGAGTCTCCCAAACGCGTCATGTAGCCTATATCATTTCGTCCCTTAAAAGAATGCAATATTAATTTCAAATCATGTCGCCAGTTTGCACCTTCCTCTGTGCAAGAGGACTAACAAGTCACTTACTGTCACCACAATCCCCTTTGCACATACATTAATCTGCACACATCAAAATAAGCACCGAACGATATCTGTCAACCGTGATTAAAGAAAACTTTCATATAGTCTATCGCGACGAATTTCAGTTGGGTAATATCCTGCTGAATATTTGGTAGAATAATTTAAAAAGTGCATCATATAGCATTTTCATCATAAACATTTTAAAGTCAAAATAGCACTCCAGCCATTCAAGTTGCAGTTTGAGTTAAAGATCAGGGTATCGTCGATGATAAATTAGCGTACAGCAAGGCCACTTCATATTTGAAAAAAAAAAGAAAAATCACCACAATATGTCATCATTCCACAAACACCTTGTGTACCTCAAGATCAGTGACTCCTTACTTCTGATGTTTTGGTACACTGCTGTCTCCCACGCCAAATCCATGCCAAACAGCATTCTGGTTATTCATCAAAACTCAGGTTTCTGATACTGAATTGTGCAAACGACAGCGATTTAATTATATTTTACGCCAATAAACAGGTAAGCTGTGTCACTTAATTTTGCAAAATGATTGTGTGTGTAACAAAACTAGTCTTTCTTTAATGCCAAGATCATGCAACGATGAATAAAATCATGAACTTTTCTTTTTCTGTGAAAGGTGTAAAAGGCCACACAAAACTTTTCCTACTATGTACTGAAGTTTTATTGTATCAGTGTCGTAGGCTAGGTCAATAATAACACACTCATACAACAGTAGCCTGTATGTGCTTTTAAAAGGTTAGTGTAAGACGAGTTATTATTATTATTATAATTTTTTTTTTTTTACCAAGGATCGATTTAAGTAGATTTACGAATGCGTAGTATAGACTTATTAAGAACAATATGTAAAACATCAAGTAAAAAGTTTAACCGAGTTCAGTTTTGCATCCAGGTGGGCATCCAACATTTTATTTGGCTAGTAGCCCTTTTAGTTAGTCTACAAGAGGTTATCATCGCGGCTTATATTTAAAACGAGCAAGTCTGATGCCCTGTGTGTGTGAAGGTATGTGGGCAAGACAATACATGTATTCTGGAACTGTGCGCATGAAGTATTACTGACTCCTGGAAAAAGTGAGGAACATCTTTAAAATAATAAAATATTCTCATTTTATTTGCAAATAATTAGCTTACCTGAATTTTTCTATTTTTGGATGAGATGGAAACATATCCAATTAAACTAAACTTTTCAGCAGGTCTGAGATTCGATTTTTCTTTGCATGAAATTCTGGTCATAGTGCTTAGCTTCTGGCAACCACTATAAATTGTTTACTGGGTCATAAAGGGCACATGACAACATCAACATGTTTTAGGTCCAGTCTGCAAAGTGATACCAGGAGTATACCAGCCCACTTAAAAAGGTGAATTGAATCCAGATATCTTTGACAGTTTTGCGCGTCCTAAGATTAGTTTTAGTACTGTTATCCGCCCTGGAGATGAGAGAATTTTTCCCACAACTCGGCCTTCTGAACTCCGAGTACCACCAATTAATTAATTATGCCGCTCATTAACTGACTGAGATCAAGGATTATACTATTTCAAGACGTCCCAATGACTGTAGGACATACCATTCTTAATTTTTCATAAATAAAAGGTTGCTGCGCGTCATGAGTATTGTATTTTGTGTGGTAATTGCGCAAAGAAATACGCCAAACACGCGAAACGAAATAAGTTTTGTTTTGTACGACCATTATGCATATTTTCTAGCAGAAACAACTGATTTTTATAAACCTTTCATTGTGAAGTAATCAGCAGGTTAATATAACCATGAAGATAGGATTCATAATGCAGACATATTTTGGAGAAATGACGGACAACTCTGTATGAAAAGTTTGCGGTTACTGTAAACCGAAATGAAATTTAAACATTTCAAGAGATGTGGGGACAAAATGTAATTGGGACTTGAAACCATATATTTCTTCTTCCAGGTTTTCTGACTTTAAAGTCGAATGAGGGAAGTTAATCTATACCACATTCTTGTAACGTCACAGATAGGATCACACTACCAAAGGAGTGGATGAATGTGTGCTGACAACAACTCCAGCAACAGGTCGAGAGCTTGCCATATAAGGGGCACACCATTACAGGCACCCAAATCAGTGAATTAAGAGGACCACAGCCCCACCTTCGTGTGTTTGGCAGGTCGGCTGGTCGAGTAGATCTATCTAATAAGACTAGGTCCTTACACTGGGCAAACCACATTATGAACAATAACTAATTTCAGTGACATATGATGCCAACCTTATAAGAAGCGCAAGCATCCGTGTGCGCAGCAGTAAAGGGCAATTTACCACAACATGCATTTAAATGAATCTTAGGATCACACTGGCACATTTTCGAAGAATATTGTACCATGTCTTGCGTGCATACTAAACGTCTGTTTGTTTGTAGGGTGCAGCTCTGAGAAAAATACTGAACAAACACACAAGATTACGCACAGACCACATACTGGCCGGAACGGCACGAAATGTAGCAAAACGTTGCCTTTGTCAAGCTGTTTTGCGATGAAAACAGGGTCAGAGTGGACAGCTAATTAGTCTGACATACAACGGTAAAGAGCAACATGCTTCTACAATAAACTTGTTAGCTAACCTGTGGCTATAAGTCACAGCAGGAAGTGAGGGAAATGGTGGAATGTGTTGCCGCAACTCCGACTACATAGAGCCTGAATACAGAACAACAGGTAGAGGGAGTGGATACGGATACGTAACAACTAATGCGAGGATAGCATGTACAAATAATTACTTAGTGGTAACATATTTGTTTTGCGAGGCCCATGCAGACTTTATAAATGAAAACAAATGGGTTGAGAGTAGCCTAAGCTTGGAAAGGCTTTTGGAAAATGTGAAAGGGAAAAATAGAATCAATCACTGCATCATCACTTTGGTTTGTTTTTCTATGATCGTCATCATTTTGGAATGCATTCTCATTCGAATTGAAAAGGAAAACTTGCTTCATGTGGTGATGGAGCTCAATAAATACTTTATTCGACATGGAAATAAGAGGTGATGTTTAAAGACCAAATGCAGAATTAATTAATCAATTTTCACCTTATTTGGTGTAAGGTAGCAACTGTCTGTTGGTCTTTTTTCTCTCCTAAATGACAAAAGCAGAAATAGTATCATGCATGCTACACTGTTCACATCACCTTCTCCAAGACTAAAGCCAATATGTCTGAAACCCCAGCATTGCTTCTTGGGCCTTGAGACCTCTAATATCATACACATGTGACACGTACCTGAGGACTTCAGAGAACATCCACTGTGTGGTCTGAGGGGATCCTCAGGGGTTTTGCTGCATGTGTGTGTGTGCATGCTTGCATGTCTGTGTGAGAGCCTGTGTACAGATGTCTATGTGTGTGTGAGATGAGAGGGAGTGAGAGAGAGAGAGTGACAGATAGAAAAGAGAGAGAGACAGCAAAAGTATATGCATGTCTGTGTGTGTGGATATACGTGTGTGTGTGTGAGATAGAGAGAAAGAGTGAGAGTGAGTGATGCATTAAAGCATAATGGAGTTATATTTGGAGTTTTGATCAAAATCTAGTAAGCTCTCTGCCTAAAAAGCATGCAAAAACCTTGCAAACACCACCAACAGCCCAGTTGGCACTGATAAAAGCTTGCTAACATGCTAACTGGCTACCTTTGCCGATATTGTTGGTGGTGTCGTGCTGTGATGGCTTGGAGGCCCAAACCATAAAAGTACATAGCACCTAGCCTGCACAGCTAGTGGGAAGGGCAGGTGTGTTTATCTATCTTTTACAAAACCATATACCATCAGAATGAATTTAAAGATGATACCAATATGTTATTAAAAACACCTCAAAAAGTGGCACATTGTTGCATATTGCTGCTTTAAAGAAACACAACAAGAGGAGAAGTTATGAGAGAAAGAGAGACTGTGTGTGTGTGTGTATGTGTCTGTCCAGTCTGTGTGTGCGGTTCCCATGGGGCGGTGAATAAATCACATGTGAGGAGTTGAAGAGATGGAGACTGGAATTCCTGGAGACTGGAATGCCAATAGCTGGACAGGTGAAGGGAAGAGGTAAGAAGAAAATAGAGGAGAGGATTCTGACTCAGATGGGGGACATCCTCCCTGCCAGGTATGAATGCAGTTGGAGTGGACTGCCAAAACAATGTGAGGTTTATGACACTTTGGAACTGTTATGTATTACCACATTCTGCTGTCATGTAAGACAAGCTCTCATGGTGGATCTAATCACTCTTCAATAGTATAGACGTAGGAGTTTAAAAATGTGCATCTGTGAACAGAATCAGCATTTGTCTTCTCATTTCTTTTTACAATTTGTTAGCAAATCTTATGCGTCATTGGTTGAGCGGCCAAGAGCACAAATATCAGCATTAAAAGACCATGATATTTGAACTATCTGGAATTCTTCCAGTAGAAGAAAGTCCCAGCCAACCAAACATGTCTGATCTTATGCTGACAAACATTGAAAACAATAATAAATACATCTGTGCGCTGGATTTACTTTCAAATGTTACACACGTTGTAACCACACACCAGAGACTGTCATACTGAGGAAAGGTGCGCACCTTAGCCTGTTTAAAATGTTACGCACACTGAAACTCACCTTAGCCTGTTTATAATGTAACACACACTGAAGCTCACCTAAGCCTGTTTGGTGAGTCCTACAGGTCAGATGGTCACCAGAGGCCATAGCAGGCCGAAGCCCCAATAGCAGGCTAGAAGGGGTGGGTGGGTGGGTGGGGTAAGGATGTGACATGGCCACACATGGCTACATACCCCCCTTGCCCCACCACAAACACACTTCTATACCTACCCCACCACTCCTCCACTCTTCCATACTCTATCATACACCCAGCCGCCCATCAACCCGGCCTGGACGTCGCAGCTTGTTCCACTGAAGGCTTGGGGCGATAAGGTATCTGAGCCAGCGCAGTGGTGCACTGCTCAGCAGCATTGTCCCCCACACCTTGGGCCTCACTCACAACTCCTCGGCCTGCCCGGGGCCCTCAGGCCTGGGGAGGTTGGTGTGGGGATTGGGGGGTGGGGCGGCGGTGGGGGGGACTAGTGGTGGTGTGTGTGTGTGTGTGGGGAGGGGGGGTTCGGCTGACACATTTCTGCTAACAATCACCTCACACACTGAACCCACATTCCGGCTTCCTGGTCCCTTTTTTTCCATTCACTTTCTTGGCCTCCTCCACCCCCACCTCTCTGTCACGTCCCCCCCCCCCCTCCACCGCCTTCTTTCCCAGCAAGGCTCACAAGGCCATTTGAGTGGGTGGGGGTCAGAGTAATTAAAGCAACAGGGGACATCAGGGGCATAGCAGTTATCTGATATATCATGAGAGCACTGATGAAATCACTGTTGTCAGTGCCGTCGTCACCATTATAGTTGTTGACATCTCTACCATCACTGTTGTTTTAATTATCATCAGCAACATGGGAGCATTACTGTCATTAAAGTAATCATGATATGGCCCTTTTACTACTGAAGCTACAATAAGGTCTTATTCCCCAGCAGATGATATCAAACACTTGACAACAATGATGCCATGTGGGATTACTGAAAGATGCTCAATTTTATTCTGTAGCTAATACTCTACCGCCCTCTACTGGTCTAATCTTTCATCTCATTCTTTCACTACTAGAGTCTATGCCACTAAATGCAAGGTTACATCTTTAAAAAGGGATTTATTTTATAATGGTAATCAATAAGGATGATAACTGATACATAGTATCAGCCTTTGTTATGTTTATGCCAGTGTACAAATTACACCTATGCAATGTAGAAATCGTACAAGGTATTGTTTATGAGATACTCAAGCATGTACTGTATACATAAAGGACAGACACATTTTCACACATAAAAACACACTCAAATACAGACATAGCCACACTCATGCAAGCATACACACACACAGACACACACACACACACACACACACACACACACACACCATTAAAATCCAAGACAGTAAAAAGTAGATGGTGACTTGAGGCATAACAGATGCAGTATAAAGAATTTAATCGTTTATATAAGATCTCAAAACAGCAAATACATATGTTGCTGGTTGAGTTGTTAACCCCAAAGGATTGATAAAAACAGGGATGGATAGAATAAGAAAAAGAAAACCTTAAAGGAAAAAAATAGTAAAAGGGAAGTAGAGTGAAAGAGAAATAGAGAAACATTCTGTACATGGGCAGTGTACAAGACTGAAAGAGACAGATACCATAGAGATAGATGGAGAGAGAGCAAGAGATACTGTACATGGTAGTGTCTCCTCAGTGGTGGTCTCTTGGAGGGCTGGGGGCGGGGGGTATCCTCTGGGTGTGCTGGGCGGTCTGCAGCCCATAGGAACACAGCTGCCATTGGGGTCAGAGGCACGCAACCTCCGGCATTGCACATCCCCTCCCAGAGATTTGTGGGCAGCCTCATATTCCCATGGCAAGAGCTGGCCCAAACAAGCGAGAGTCCAGTCAGAGCCACACAAGTTTTAGATTGGTGCCTGTTCAATCAGTCAATTCAAATCACTGCATGTTCCTTGTGATCATCTGCACTCTAAACCTCACAATGAAGATATAATATGTCAAGGAGAATGCTTGTATTATAAAGTAGACATGCAAGGAAGTTAAAGTTAAAATCCTGAAATCTTAAGAGTTAGTGAGACCAATTTAGAAACATGAAATGTCAAATAACATTGCAAATAACATTGCAAATAACATTGCTCAAACAGTCTTTATTTTCATTAGATGTCTTTCCTAAAGATGCATAAATGACTTCTCTCACTATTTATTAAAAAGGTAAGGTTAAATTACTGTACAATGTTTATAGAATCAGTTTTGGTTTTATATATGTCAGATTTCAATGTAACAACACTACAGAAAAAAATACTTAACCCACGTGTTATTCCTACCAGTTGAAGCAATTCTGAACCTACAGAGGTAACCTTACAGTAATCTAATACAAAACCACAGACGACAAAGGCCAAAGTGAAGTGAGGGAATTTCGACTGGTTCTGAAGAAACCTATACATAAGAACCTTTAGCTATAGTAACTACAATGTTTTTGACTTGATACATTTCATATTAGCCCAGCCATCAAGCTATAACCTGCAAAAGCTAATATATTCACTACAGGGCATGAGTGTTTAATCATAGTAAATATAATCTGATATTAATTGCACCTCATCACTAATCCCATAATCTCACTTAAAAGGCCATGTGGGTCACACGCAAGGAGAGGAGGTGACTTAACCAACATTAGACGAATGGCACTGTTGTCCCAGACCTGCATACAGTGGATACTATACCCATTTCTTGATATTGTAAAGATCAGGTACCAAGTCAAGTTTGCCTGGGGCTTGTCATTTATGTTTTTTAAGGGAGACTGACATCGGTAGATTGTATATATACAGTATACGTATATGCTGTGTGTATATATATATATACAGCTTTATAAGCCTTTAAGCATTTTGTTTCTCAAGTTTGCTTTGGCAATACTGTTTCTTATGGTCATTTCAATAAAACCAATTTATTTTAACCTAATTGAACAGCAAGAGAGAGAGAGAGAGAGAGAGAGAGAGAGAGAAACTTTCACTTGATAGACAGCCGCCAGTTCAACCTAGGCTAATTAGTCTTGGGTTGCTTTATAGTCATCGGTAAACGTTTTTTTTTTTGCATCAATATAATTCGATACATTGGTACATACCCAATGTAGGCTACCCATGCTCAATAATTGAACTTAAGTTTTCTTCTTCAAATAGCCAAGAAGGTTCGATAGTTTTTTTTTCCTCTGGGGTGCGCGCGTCCCCCAACTTTGTGCGCACTGACTGTGCCCTTCCTTTGGACGCTGCAAGTCAAGTTCAACCCTGTTACAGAGTCTGTTGTTTTGCTACAAACATCTCGGTTTTCAGGGCGAAAACACTTGGGGCTATAGCCCCGAGTCAGCGGACCTTACGGCGCCACTTGACTATCTAAATCACAGAATAGGCCTAGTCCTACAACTATGCTAACATCTAGACTGGGCCAATTTGTACAAGCGACGTGTTGTGACGGCAATAATGCAAAGACGGTCAATGATACAGGTTGAATGCTGGCTGGGCTACATGATGCCAAAGTAATCTCATTCCAATAGCCTATTCAGGTAATTCACACAAGACTGCTGCCAACCCCACCATGTACCTTTATGTCTGTTTACGAGGCAGGTCTGCAAATTTGCGGCGCAAACCCACAGCACTTCATGAGTTCGGTAATAGCCTAGTATTCCACTTGGTGACAAAATTTCGGTTCACAAGTTGTGGTCGAAAGATGTGATATGAGTGAGTGCCTGGCTCGACAGTGGGGTTCCCCTCTCATCGACCACGGGCGGCAGCCAAACGGATCTGTCAATGATTTAGGAGTGGCGGGCTACAGTGCGGTGAAAGACCACAGCTGTTGTCACGCCACATGCTGTACTTTGCCACAGAGCTATGTTTGTCTGGCGATATGCCGTACTCTCATCTACCCGCAGGCGGTTCTCTCTACGAGGTGACTCTGACACTGGAGTCTGTCAGGCTTATGAATCAGAGTTCGGGACGGATCTGTGTTCGGCCCTATGCTCGACCTTTCGTGCCTAAGGCCTCTCGCACGAATCTGTGTGTTCACGAAAGACGCTTGAAGTGTGCACCAAAAATCCATCAGAGGGCGTCTTTGTGACCACTGTTGCCTACAGTAAATAACGCAGGAGTAGCTTTCGGACTCTCAATAATAGACTGGAATTAGAGAAAAACACTGAAGGAGGGTGGATGAGCTTGGTATGGGTAGTGTGAAATATGGAGTTTTCACGACGTCAGCACCACTTAGCTGTTTAGAATATTCCTTAGCTGTTTTGTTAGAATCTTTAAAGCCATAATTTCTCTTCAAGTTAACCGCATTATAGAAAACGTATGTAGGCGTAAGTAAGATTCAAAAAGACACACTTTAAAGAACGTATATGGTTACAAGGTGTGAGTCCAGGAAAATTCGTCGTGCTTTCGAGAGAAACGTATTATAAAACAACATTGCCTCTGATTCATATGCTATCATAAGATATTAACTCATGGGAAAATTCAGAAATGTCCATGTCAGTGTTCAATATAGGCTGTTCTGGATGCAATAGCTCATGAGAAGCTCAGACAAGTTTCTCACCATTTTTGGTGTGTTTAAGTTGCAGATAAAGATGTTCCTTTGGCATCCCAAGGCAATTTTTGTTTGTCTCAAAAATGAAAAGAATGTTTACCACGTCTCTCCCAGACAAGGAGTGACCCTTTCTCCCAGTAATTTTACACTGTGTTTTTCAGCTTGACAGAACTTAACAGCAGGGTTCACGAAAAGACTATTTTCCAGTGACTGAACTACACAAACATTAGGATGGAACATTTGTCTATTTATCTGTGGTTCCCTTGGACGTGCAAAGATACAGTGATCTTATTTATTGTCCCCATTGTGTGTGTGTGTGTGTGTGTGTGTGTGTGTTTGTGTGTGTGTGTGTGTGTGTGTGTGTGTGGTGTGATTTACCACCATTACAATTTTAGTTGGTTGAGAGATTGTGTAGATGCCGTTCAATTACAATAATCTAGTATGGTCAGAGATTTGACATGGCCCTGGCTACGAGCAACATTCTACCCAAAAGCTGATTTGACATGGCCCTGGCTACGAGCAACATTCTACCCAAAAGCTATCATTCTACTCCATTTAGCATGCCAAGCAATACATTTATCCAGAACTCACATTTAGGTAGAAAATACTTTTTTTCAAACACTCACTAGCACAGGACAGATAAACTGTACATTTCATTGATACACACTCAGTTGACAGTTCATGAGGAACTCTGTGCTAAAACTAATTCAGTCAAATACACCAGTCCAGAAATACAGTGCCGCTTGAAAGTATGTGAACCCCTTGAGCAGGTAAGAGTTTTCTGTTGTTTTACCATGATTTTCCTATTTTTTCATCGCCAATTTTCCATAGATGAAGTGTCAGGTTTGTGTTTATCAGTTGCATGTACTTGTTTAGAGAGAATTGTGTGAGTAGCCAAAAAAATACACAGTAAATGATAGAATGTTTCAGGTGATAATCTCTCTGAGGACACTCTCTTAGTTTTGATTGACCTAGCACAACAATGCTTTTGGGACATATAGCCCGGGTTTGCATCAGTCAGTGTCTATCCACACAGCTTCTGCAGTGGAAATTCTTACGATCAGGCAACGCACAGAAGTAAGCAGACCATTAGTCTTGAATCACGGCCAGGGAAGCAGTCTTACAAAATCCTCCAAAGCATACAAGTGAACACGCAGTTTATATAGAGCTATGTTGCGTAGCTCTCATGTAGCCTATACTAATTTGAACCAGTTAAAAAGAAACTTGACATTTCACCCACCAAATGTTCCCGAAAGATAAGAACAGACATTGCAACCTCTAAAGGAACAATCTGACCTAGAGCACATCACAATACATTCCATCAGTGTGAGCACACCATTCATTACAGACATATAAAAACATTCTTTAAACAGAAGAGTATACAAATAGTTTGTAATATGCATTTAAAAGAAAATAAATCGTTCCCACACGTCTTTCTTTGCTCAAACAAGACATTGAATGGCATATTGACCTAAGTGGATGCTGTGTACAATTGCATTGCTACAACTCCTTTTTTTATTATCCGTTTTTACTATTATCCTATATTCTATTAATGCACTTTGTTATCTACTAAATAGATAGTCTTTATAACTTAAGTCCTTTTTTTACCAGTGCCTCAGTGTTACTTAACAGATGACTGCTGCTTTTGTCCAAGCAATTTAATACCACTTACACCCTGTCGGATTGTGTACACGACAAATACAATTGAACTTGTATTGAACTTCTCCTTAACAAGTTTTTTAATTGGTGTTAAAATAAAATAAGTAATGCAAGATTAAAACAGACAGGACACTAAACAGACAAATAAAACAAAATGTTAAAAAGAAAACAAAATAATCATACCTTCTTCACTTTTACACTCAGGAGTTGGGCCATGTTCAGTGGTGGGAGTAACAGTCATTTGGACCAATTGTTGTGATGCCAGCATACCGGAATGTTTGTGCAGTGAGATTTAGTGGTGGTCAGTTTAGGTGACAAGTGGTCAGTTCAAGTGACATGATTCACTTTTTGGGGATCTCTCCCACTCCGAGCAGTTTATTTCCCTTTTAAGATATGGAAATATGTATTGAAAGGCATTGGGTTTGAATTACAAAAAACCCAGATTAAAGGGACCCTTCTATTGATGGTCTTGTGTCACCATCCTGTGGTCTTTGGTTGTATTGCAGGCTTTGCACAGGTCAAAGACATTCTGGGGTGCGTTTCCCAAAAGCACAGTTGCAAAGTGTGTTAAGGAATATATAGTTGGAACCATGCAGTTGTGATGCAAGTGTTTCTCAAAACCATAAGTCAAACTATAGAGGTATTTACGTTGGTAACTTACATAGTCTGAATCATTGTTAAGGGCCACAGATGTTTTCCAAAACCATAGTTCGACCGGACGTTTGCAAACACTGTTGTTAAGTTATGTAGTTGTGGACAGCTGTCAACCCGTGGTTCAACACTCAAGATACGTCTTATCTATGACAACACTGATGTCAGTAAATTGGTGCTCCAATTAGGCATTATAAATGAATTCCCAAAGTCTACCTGGTTGATATTTGACATTGTTAACCACCACAAAGCTCTACTTATAATTGCCTTCAGCAAAAAAGTCCATGATTAATAGGCCCACTTGCAGAAACTAGCATGTGAGTTGAATTCACACACCTACAAACAAAAAAACAAGTCAGTTCAAAGCTCAGTCAGTTGATAATGTGTAGACTACTATGTGTATATATATATATATATATATATATATATATATGAATGTTCTAGTGTTGTAGGAAAGGAATATGGTGTATGTTTTACACAGAAAAAGAGGATTATGATGACATAATTATAGAGACTGAAGAATTAATTCAGACTGGATATAAACTCATTACCTCCAAAGTGCAGGCCTCGGGTGGGAGACTGAATAAGTGTTAGCCTTCTGAGCTGAGGACAATTGTGTGTTTATTTTGGAATTACCACAATACATAACTGTTCAACATAAATATGTTAATTGTATACAGACATGTTCATCATGGCTGGCATTGAGATATCCCAAGTCTCAGTGATTTTGCCCTTCATTAAACTATGCAGGTGTGCCAGTCCACGTAACCTACATTAACATAAACCACTTGCGTTCTTTCCCCTCTACTCTTCTCCCTGTATACCAACAGCTACACCTCCACTCACCAGTCCGTCAAACTCCTTAAGTTCGCGGACGACACCACCCTCATTGGACTCATCTCTGGTGGGGACGAGTCTGCTTACAGGTTGGAGATTGACCATCTGGTGACCTGGTGTGGTCAGAACAACCTGGAGCTAAATGCTCTGAAAACAGTGGAGATGGTTGTGGACTTTAGAAGGAATGCAGGCCCACCCTCCCCAATCACCCTGAAAGACTCCCCAGTCCACACTGCAGAGTCCTTCCGCTTCCTGGGCTCCATCATCTCCCAGGACCTCACCAAAAAAGCACAACAGAGGATGTACTTCCTGCGGCAGCTGAGGAAGTTCAACCTGCCAAAGACATTGATGGTGCACTTCTACACCTGCATCATCGAGTCCATCCTCTCCTCCTCCATCACCACCTGGTACGCTGCTGCCACTGCCGACAACGACAAGGGCAGACTGCAGCGTATCATCCACACTGCTGAGAAGGTGATTGGCTGCAATCTGCCATCTCTACAGGACCTGTTTGCCTCTAGGACCCTGAGGCGGGCAGGTAAGATTGTGGCCGATCCCTCCCACCCGGGGCACAAACTCTTTGAGGTCCTCCCCTCCGGCAGGAGGCTGCGGTCCATCAGGACCAAAACCTCACGTCACAAAAACAGCTTTTTCCCAACTGCATTTGGCCTCATCAACAAGGCCCGGGACCCCCACCTGTCATGGACTCTTGCCCCTCTGCCACACCCCAAGTCTGAGTTATGTTAACTCACATTTCACTCCTTTACATTGCACATTGCACACTCACTTTTGCACACCTGCACTGCATTTTTTTTTGCATTTTACCTCTCACTTTACTTCTTCATATTCATTCTTTTTATATATACATCTGTTTCCTTACTGTGTTCTGTAGTACTTATGTTATGTGTAGAACTTAGTGTGTTTCTATGTTTTATATTATGTGAAGTACTTATTGTGTGTGTATGTTTGTGTTTTTTATGTTTTTATGTTTACTGTATGCACCTAGTCTGACGATGTCATACTCATAATTCTAGTCAGAATATGAGTCTGAAACTGAACCATTGGGCTGTGATTATGGGGCGTGTTTCAACGAACCAGGAAAGAAAATTCCTCTTCGCTGAATTGGATACCTAGAACCAATCAGAGCAACGTAGTATTACCATCTGATAGATTAAACTTTTACCTGATCCCGTAGGAAGGACGGCAAAAACATCTTTTCAATCGACAAATGCCTTGATCGCGTTTCTCTGTTCCTCTTTCAAAATGAATGCGCTGTCAATATCTGTTGAGATATGCCTGCTCACGTTACTTAATTAGCACTCAAGGCTAGAAGCTACCATTTGTTTCAATGTTTTTTTTTGTCTACGCGTTAGCATAACCTATCAATAACGGTCTAGAGTGCTTCAGTTAAGACCTACGATCCTCGGCAACATTCGTGTTGAATATACACAACTAACCGAGTCAATGTAGACATAAAAAAAGTCGTGTAGATAGCTTAAATCATATAAAATATGTCCCACTAAGCTCCCGAGACGGCGCCATCTTTGTTCGATGTATATTCTATCTATCTAATCAACTCAAGCGTTGGTTGGTCATCTGTCCATCAATGTATAATGCCCGCCCTTACAATTTGATTGTTCAGATCACTTTTCTGAGACGTTTAATCTCTTCCAACTAGCTCAATTCCAGACTGAATCTCCCAGACCAAAAATGTTGTGGGCGGAGTTCAGGCTGGTATCCAGGCTAGTATGCACCCATGCACCATAGCAAATTTCAGGTAGGCGCATACCTACTTGACAATAAATCTGTTTCTGATTCTGATTCTGATTCTGATTAAGTTCCAACTACTTAGTATGTACAATTTTACATACAAACTCACATAGTACTCTATTAATCCATTAGTTTTGGGAAACAGTCGAACTTCAGATGTTAGTTAGTTTAAACCACCATGGTATTATGCATCGTTATTGCTAAACTCCGTCGTTGTACGTGAAACGCACCCCAATTCTACTCAGATTCATGGTAAGCAATATCTGATCCTCATTCAGTCAAACTGTAAAAGTGAAGTACAGGTGTTCAATACAATCTATTTGTCTGATTTAACAGTAAAAACAATTATATGAAATGTAGGCTTATTGTGGTCCTTCCAAAATATGTATCTGTAAAAGTGTAAAAGTATTTGTGATGGTGTTAATTTTACGAAATGTTTGGCAACTAACATTATTTATTTATAACTAACTATTTCAGATTGATAAAATGGCCAATGATGTTTTTGTTGCTCAACATATTATAAAGTAGTTCAATTTTGTAAAAGTAACTTACCTCTACGTTTATATGCATTTATGAATGTGTGTATGTTTATATCAACCATAAATATTTTTTCATTCTAGGTTATTGCTTTGACCATGAACAAAACCTGTGTAACATAAGGTGCTCAGAAGACCAATTCTATTTTTAAAAAAACATGCAATGTGTATATTAATATATTACTTATATAAGCATATATCAATGGTAGTCTTCACAATTCAGTATGAAAATCTTGTATGCTAATATGTTATTATCCTGATATGTGCATGAGTCCATCTGTTTACTTCTGATCCCCACCCTGTATCTGTTTGGGGGTGATCCAAATGAAAAGCCTTCTGCTCCTTCACTCACTGAGGAATATCTGCTGTGAGGATGTAGCAAACAGTAGGTGGCGCCCTTGTAATGGTTATGTGCTCAGGTACAATGACAAACAGCAGAGAGACAGATATGGTCAGACAAAAATGATACGTTATTCTTTTCCATTGAAAAACTGTACCCAGTTTTATTCGTATAGCTGGATGGAGAAATGTTTCCTTATTTCAGGGGCTCTCAATCCTGCTTGATGTGTGCACCTGGCTAAGCTCATTAGAAGCACTCTTAATTAGCTGAACACCTGATTTAGCCATTTAGGATGATTTTAATTGGGAGCTGGGCTTGTCTCAGAAATAGTTAGACGATTTTCAATGCAGGAAGGCTGCAGGAGCTGGAATGAAAACACCTGCTGTCTCAAACAAACAGGTTTTGTCATAAGATAGTGGAAAGTAATAATAAACAGTGACTGAGCCTGCATCCATGTTTCATCCTTGGTTCATTTATGAATACTGGAGAGATCAAGTACATCAACTTGTGGTCAATCAGTTTCTAGACATTCATAGTCATTGTATTGCATCTTAATCATAGCCATACACTGTGGTTTTAAGAAGTGTGACTGGTTCTTTTTTTTATGTGGTTGAGTCCACTCCGTCTCAACCTAAATTTGTATTGGTGTGTTTGATTTTGACTCATTTGAGTATGTTTCAATGTATGATCTGAAGGCTAATGCTCTCCTCACTATACATGCCCATAAAACATTATTCCAATAGTTATATTTATCCCTCAGCCAGCAGTGTAGAGGAACATGTTTACTACACCAGCAGCCAGTTTAAAGTTTTGAATAAAAATATCTGACTCGGTCTGGCAACAAATTCAAGACCTGGCATCAACATGGTGCTACACTGGGTTTATTAAGATGGTTTGAACATCGTCACACCATTTATCATCGTCATTATATGTAATTATGCCTCCTCAGTCAACATTGAACAGTCCATGTTGTTATGAATACCTTCCCACGCTCATTAAACCTTGTGCAATGTACGCATGCACTCATACGCCTTAAGTAAACCCTCACTTGTAGAATTCACAAAACTCAGAACACACAGCTTTGACAGAATTTCCAAATTATGTTGATGTTTTGGACAACTAACCCATACTCCCCAATATCTTCACATTCTTACACAATGAGTGTCGAAACGGAATAAAAGCGTTGAAGGCACAAAACCACTGCCTGCCAATTCATCAAAATAATCTACTAATAATGGCACCATGAAGACAGCTTGAGGTGCTTATTGGCACGCATCAAACTAATTACGCCAACTCTCCATGAGTTGTGTCTTCATTTTGTGGGCTTGACTCCCGCTGCATAGAAAGGTTAAAAAAAAAAAAAAAAGAATGGAAGCCAAGCCTGAGTTTCTATGGGTTGGAAAAGGGTGTGATAACCTGTTGTTTAGGCCGTGAGCTGTGGGTTAGATGTGAGCGTCGCACTCACCAGCTTTGCTATGCCGTGCATGTGGCCTGGGTGACTCATCAGTAAAGATGTGCTTTTTAGTCTCTACTATGCACTGTGCCGTCCGGTGCGGGAAACCTATTCAAGCAGAACAACAAGTACATCTCTTTGAAGGTACGTCTGTCTTTGTTTATTTAACAACACAGCATCCATCAAGAGGTAGGGAAACACTTCCACAATCTGAATGCTCTGAAAATATTGGTTGCTTATGTGTATTTGCCAATAAACTGATCTATTTGAAAAAATATTATCTTTTTTAAATGTATTACAAAAAAGTTTTTCTCTGCAGCTCTTGACAACAGTTATACAGCAAAAGCCTGTGCTGTGAATAGCAACAGTGCATCCTAGTGTTGCACAAAGGTATGTAAGGGCACATGCTCGCATGTGCCACTGATTCCAAATCAGGTCTTTCAACCTTAGTGTACTCTTAAAATGAAAACCTAAACAAGCAAGCTGATTGGAGATCCGCGGTGCCACTCAAGACCCTCTAACCGTCACACCCCAGTGTTGCATCTGTTTTTCATTTCTCAATTTCCCCTTGTATATGAGTCACAAAAACTAGCCTGCCCCAAACCAAGAAAAAATGCACCCATTTTTTTACTGCTGAGTCTGTGTGATTTTGGCATGCATGGAAATCTACTTGTTATATTAAATGTCTGTCTGTCATATTTTAATGTTATCCCAAAATGTAAATTAAACATTGATAGACAGGTGTCTACGCATTTAAACATTGATAGACAGGTGTCAACACTTAGTTGATGAGGCTAAAATATATTGGGTGCTATATTACTCAAAGGTTCCCTTAATCCCACGATATACAGGCCTCTTGTATGTTTTAGATATGTACAGGGACATAGTTATAGTTATAGCATATAGTTAGGAGACCATAGAATACCTCATCTTAAGAAAGGTCAAATAAAAGATGAATTCGATTACAAATTAGCAAACATAAGTGAAGGCTTGTATTTTATTACCAGTGTCCTTGAATGAGCACAAAACAAATATATGTGGTCTATATCCACAAGATGTCGCTCTATTCAAGTAACTGGGAAATAAGACGTCAAGGGTGTTGGAATTCACTGTGGGAAAGGTAGGGCAAAACTAAAATATCTCATAAGCAACACATAAATCACAGGTTATTTTTTTTTTCAAATAGAAATAATGGGAATAATAAAAAAGTGTTTAAGATGACTAATGTAGAGAATGTGCCTATGAAGTGGAATTTAGGATATTTGAGGTTTGACACTGATTAAAGGGGAAAAAAGCGGGTTGTTTTCAATGAGACTGAATATTGCAATCTTTCGGTTGCACCTACAAACTGTCAGAAAACTCCTGAATTTGGAAGGGGTAGGGGCCCTGACCTGATGCGACTCCTGCAGAATAACTTCCTCACTGAAAATGTTTCCAGAACTGAGCAACACGGACAGATATATTTACAGAATTCTAGAAAAGGCTTTTAAAATGGAGAGCGATTATCGCCGAATTTACAAAAAGGCAATAGCTTCGTTTTCTGGATCTTTGACCTCATTTTATAGACTGAGGAAACTGATACCAGTGGCGCTGAGGAGTTCGATATATTCCCAGGCCTATTAAAGTAGAATTGTGTGAACGCCCTTTAATGACACCACGCAGAAGGGAGATTAAACACTTTATGTAACGCGTAATCATTTCTTGAATTATCAATATATTCTGGTAATAAAAGAGCAATTTTACCCTCTTTAAAATGCATAGCCTATGCATCACGGTGTATCAAAGATAAAACAAGCCACAGACATATGTTGTCCACCACAGATACTCGGCGGGGCATATAAAATGCTCATTACCCTGTTGAAATTGCCGGTGCAAAGTATTCTGAGGCAAAACAAGATAATGATTGATCGAGACTAGACAAACACCCGTTTCAAAATGGAAACAAGTTACAGTTGAGTGCAGTTTTGACACCGAGGAGAGAGTAAACAAATAGATTAGCCCTCCTTGGCTGCGAAAATGTAGGTTTGTTTGTAAGGAGAAGGCAACCAATCACTCAATTTTCCTGCACTTTGGAGCTATTTAAACCTTAGATCTACGACCTCCATTTACATATAAACTGGACTACCGACGGAGATGTTTTCAGGATTTTTTTCAGTTACGTGCTAACAGTGCCCAGAGCGTCACTCATATTTGGTTGGCATTTTTGGTTAAAAATTAGTATATGCAATGCAAGGAGCTCTCTTAAAACATGTATATTCGTGGACTCGCATAATTACAAACAAATCGATAATTGAAAGAGGCCTGTACTGTGTTGCGTTATTTCTCGTTGTTATAATTTTCTTGTTAGTTATTTAAAACACACACACACACACACACACACACACACACACACACACACACACACACACACACACAGAAGTGTTTCCTTTGGGTACAGACGTTAGCTCAAAGTCACGGGATGAGACAACTTGAATAATTTGCATTATCCTGGTGGAAGTAACCTACTCAGTAACAGGCCTAAACATAGCATACATGCTTTGAATGGCTTGAAACAAACTGGGGAGTTTGTTATCCAGCGGTTTTTAAGGCCTGATCGAATCAAGTTAGGCCGAGGCTGTATGTCATCTACCAAGTGTCTAGTGCGGCCCACATTAGGAGGACACACGTATGCCTCCTGTGTAATCATCCATTCTGCACTTTGGTGTGTACTTTGCCCTGTATCCACTGGGTGGCGTAAGGTTTTATATATCTACCGGAGAATTCGCTCCCAACATTATTGCAGACGCACTGTCGCCTTCCATGTAATAAAATCAGGTAAGATATCGAAGGCGCCAGGTGAGCAATAGACAGAGCAATTGAGATAGTTTGCGTCGTGTTTACCCCTATTCTCTAGCGCCACGGTTGTTACTTATTAACCATTCAATATACAAATAAAGATAAGAGCTTGATAAACTCATGACTCTAGGCGCAACAGAGTAGGCAATCAAGTTATTTTACATTCTTTGAGGTTCCCATCGGTCGAAATAAACAGTCAGTCAATAGCCTATACTCGGCAAGCACAACAACAACTGACTTAGACTCGGACTGTGTCCACAACAGGAATTCCAGGTATGACAGGTCAAAGTGGAAAGCGTTCCCTGACGCTGATTTTGATGGAGTTTCGCGACAAGAACATTTCACCCTGTCCTACTCCTTGCATATATATCTTCTCGACAAGAAAAACAGACACGGCTGCCACCATGATGCTTACAATAGTCTTAAACAGAAATGTGTTTGTCCCTCTGGGTAGGATTTGTGCAAGTCCAAGGGCTCAGTTGGACATCTCGTCACGTCATTGGCGTGGTGAAATGACATGTATAAACATTAAGAACTACAGTTAGGCTTTCCACTAATTCGTGTACAACCTACATTCAAATAGAATATGAATACATGGTGCAGTTTAAGGTAGCGAGAATCTTGACTGGCCTTACGCCATAGGCCTATGCTTGAAATGCCCGCTGGCGCTCACCACATTTAACAAATTGTCAACTTTCCGAACCTACACTGGCACCGTCTAAACACATTTTTATTGTAAAAAAAACAACTGATGAGGGCAACCAGCTTACATGACCGCTTAGCTAAAATGTGTGCATAGGATCTTAAACTGTAGCACGTGCTACGACCCTATAGCTCTTGCACATTCCACAGTATAGACATTGTTCACTGTTGAGAAGCATATAGAGACTGCATTTTAACATTTTTATTGAAACTTTCAAGAAAACATTGTTGGTGTTGTAAACTAGACAAAAATCGAATACAACATAACCCGATGAGAACTGTAGTAACAAATGAAAACAAACCTTCATACTTAAATGAGATGCGGCACTTTTGCTTTTAGGCTGCAGTATACATCAGGAAAATTAGCATTTTCATTTTAACACACAGACGAAAGTTTTTTTTTTTTTAATCAAAGAAATTTCTAAATAGTTTCAAGCCATTGGTGCAGTGTGCTGTCGCTTTTCATTAGTTTGAACAGTAGCACTTCAACACAGAGATAACAATGAATGGAACGATGGCACATGGTTGTCTGCTAAGGAACAGAACTAACTGTGTGTTTGGGGACAGATAAATCCGTATCTAAGTAGAAGATGAAAAATGAGGGTGGCATAAACAAAGATAATAGTTCACAAACTATTTTACACAGGTATATCAACAATAAATTAAGGACATATTTTCCCCAAAACAAACAACTCCGTTATATTTACACGCAATATCCATATGAAATAATTACATAAATATTTGTATATATCAGTATTTACATTTTAGCCATTGCTACCCTTGCGATTGTTTCAGATTCCCTTTTCCCAATTTGAATTAGTGCTAGACACGGTAAGCGATGTGAGGACAGATGCCTAGGAACTCCCATGCTTTTGACTAATGTCATTACCTCTTTTGTGATTACCCTAGGTAACCATAAGTCATCCGAGGCCTAATATGATAAAAAAAACACACACACTTCCGCCCTAGAACGGTTGATCGAAGCCAGATCAATTAATTCAATAGTGCCAATAGCACATGGGAAAGAAACGTACGTAGACCTATTTGTCTCATATTAATTGCAGTGTCTACCCCCTGTGTGTACAGTTGGCTTTAATAGTGTAATCTTAATTTGGTCGTCTTAGAGGTACATTAACTGGCAGTCATGAATCATAGGCGGATTTCTGTAGGGCATGCAAAGCGTCCCCCTCTCTACGACAATAACTAGACGATTCAAATAGTTATTTAATTCATATATCAAACACAGCAGTCTTTATAAGATGAAGGGATAATAACTCAACTGATAACCAATTCAGAGTGCATATTAAATAAACTCGCTTTCGTTACCTCCTAAATTTGACATAGAACACAGACAGAACACAGCAGCAACTTAATCGATGTATGTGTGTCACATCCTCTCCAACCGTTCAGTTTCAATACTTGTATGGTATTCAAAAACAGAAAAATCGAAGATACTGATTAATTTAACAAAAGAGCAATATACATAGATGTTTGTTTTTTTCTTATTTTTGCCAAAGTGCATTTTAAAATCTAATTTTGTTTAAATATGTCCATGTTGTAAACCCGCATTCGCTGTCGTACTCATCCCCACCAGCGTTCTCATAGCATCCTGGTCATTTTCATCAACATCAGCTAACAAATACAAGACACTCAAGGGGATACACTTCGAGGCCTGTCTTGTTTTGAGTCAAGTCCGCTGACAAGGCGCTGGATGCTCTGCAATTCGTTGGTGGAATCTTTCTCGGAACAAGTTTTTGGTGACAGTGATACCGATCCAGATGATATGGTCGAGGACCGGCTGGTGACCTCCGAGTTCGAGTCCAGGGTAGCGGACACGGGGCTTGTGGCCATCCCATCTCCTTTCATCTCGACTGCGCTGCTCGCCATCGTGGGCATGGTGGTAGTGAGCAAAGTGCTACTATCCGGGACGCTCATGGACATAGGATAAGGACTGTACCTGAGCCGGGGACGCACTGCGTTCAGAAACGGGTGGCGATGGACTGACTGAGAGGAGGCTGCGGCAGCGGCTGCCATGTACGTGTAGGGGTAGGGGAACAGACCTCCGAATGGAGACATTGCAAGGCCCTGAAAAAAAACAGATGAGCAGTCAGACACTTTGGTCACAAAAGTTTATTGCATAAATGCAAAATTACCATCGTCTCATAGCTTTCTCAATCTGGATGTCATTTGATAATAGTTTTTTACTTTTTTTTAAAACTCAGTTACTAGTTTGGAGAAAGAGTGTTATTAGGGAGGCATGTGCGGCTTTTAATTCTCATTGCAGGAGATGCCAGCGTGGTTCAGTAAATTCAGTGCTATCAATGCTTCTTCGAATATAATCTAAGCAATTTAACCATGTAGAACCATGCACTTGCATACCCCCATTAACAGTATGTTTATACTGAGACTTAAAAGGAAACAGCGAATATGTTCTCTATAGAAGCTGGGTGTTCACCCCTCCCCGTTTCAGCGAACCGTTTTAATACGAGGCCTTTCCCCTTTAAATGCCGAAATAATTAATGTTCTCAAATCTACACACAACTTCCCTCTCTTAACACATGGGCACAACGTGATGGAAATGTCTGAATGGCAATGCAAAAACAATGAAAGAGGCTGCCTAGTCTAAACACAATATATATACCCAATAGCCTATTTTGTTGTTGTTTAAAAACAAAACATATTGGACCAATAGCTAACACGAATCTGTGCAGTGGACACCCTTTAAGATGTTTCCAAAAGGGTGATGTTTAAATGATCCTGCGCAACAGCTGGTTTGTTTTAGTTAAATTCCTCCTCAATAATAAATTGTTATGTGCTCAATACTATTTTAAAGACTTTTTCTAATTCAGAACACCATAGTCCAACTCATGAACAAGGCCTTGCTTTACTCGTGTGACCCCCTTATACAATAAGCAACATTATGCGGTTGAATGGTAATGAAGATAAACAGGTTTTTACCTGTGATGCCAAGACATGTTGCTGCAAATGAAAAGGCAGTCCTGGGGCTCCCGTCAGGCTTTGCGAGGGTGACGCCATGCTCGCCGTGTCCATGGTACTCACCCCTCCGGAGGATACAGCTGCCAGTAAGGGGCCCATCCCAGCCATATTCGAAAACGCACCTCCCATATTAAACTGGCTGGGATGAAGGAGGAAAGGGTGGGCACCACCCAAATGATTAAAAAACTGCTGTCCTGCCAGACCCGGTGGAAATCCAAAGTTGTGCAAGTGGCTCTGGCTTAAGTGTGAGACGCTTTCTGTCTGTACAGTCAATGGTAGGTAGCTGTCTTTGCCGATAGACCTGCTGCACTCGTCCGCTTTGCTGTGGTCACGGGTAGGACTTTTGAGGTCTTCTCCGGATCGAGTCGTGCTGGAGATGACGGTGATAGGGCTCTGCCTCGAGTCCGCCTTGCTTTTCTCAGTCCTCGTTGCGCTTTCCCGCGAGCGGCAAGAGGAATCGTTATCCATGAAGTGAGCTTTGGAGGGGCTCGCTTCGTGGTCCTTTGCATCCTCGGTAGTGGTGGAGATTTTACTAGAATCTGGCCCTTCTTTCAAGTGTTCGTCTTTGCTTTCGTCGTCGCTATCTTCGTCGCTGTCACAGAAATCTTTGGGGAAAAAAGTACATTTGAATGAATTCAACATATTCCTGAGTCCTGATTGACAGCTGTGTCAATGCTTTGTTTCTCCTTCCACATAGATCTAAATAAGTAATCATACATTGCATTGCTAGAGCTGGAAACTCATTATTATATTTGTCAAACATATAAGGCCTGCCTGTAACTCTTCAGAAGTTATTGTCACTTCACTGAAGATGCGCAGAATATTTCACTAGTAACCTCCTTCAGATGCGTTAATATTCAGCCCTACTTCAGATATTAATAATACTGAAATAAGCTTAATTTCATCATTAATCTAGTTCTGGCATGCCCTTTGTAAGGACCCGTTTATCAGAATTCTTTGCACATGCCATGCGCAATGCACGTCATTTTGTATTTCAAATATAGTTGAAAGAAGGCATTCCATTTTTGTTCACGGCCATTCAACTAAATCTGGTCGATTTTACTGGAATTTATGCTGATCTAATTTGTGTAGTTAATCTACTCCAGAAACAGAAGTCTATAAAGGCGTCTGCGAATACTCCAAGCTAAAATCTCTCTTGCCCTGTCAATAGAAAGGCATAGTTACCTTTCAGATTTGGTGGCCCCACGGTCGACACTGCGGGAGAAGAGGCCTGGCGAAAACACTTGAACGGAGCCTGCTCGCCTGAAGAATCGTCTGACGCCCCGTTCTCTTTCTTCTGCTGGTCCTCATAGGAACGCATAGACTGCAGGGCCAGTTGTTTCCTGCTCCGAAGAAAGAAAAAAAGTTAGCTAAAAGTTTGTGATAAAGACGTTAATAGTTAGTGATCACTGATCGAAATGAAACTACAAATTTTACTTGAGTGTTTAACAAGTTTAACAACTACTGACATTTACAATAACATTTACATTTACATTTACAACCAGGTTAACATGGGATTTACCCACGCAATGAACATGCTCTATACCTTTTTTCTCGCCTCCCATTGCCAGTGTCACGAAAGCCTTTAGCAAAAGGATTGTGGTCGATTTTCAATTGTGTTATCTTAAAAAAAAAAATCAATTTTAATGTTATAAAAGTAAGAACATGACATTACAAGACAGTAATGGATGTGTTTACAAACTATTAATCACATTCACAAGTGTGTCTTGAATTGCTGTTTTGCTGGCATTACAAATTTAATTTTAAGAACATATTCTACACCTTTTAGTATTAAGTCATTGCCCAATTTAGGTGCTAAATGACTGAAATATTCAATATTATAATGACTCGTTCAAACACACTCAAACTTGTATCACACACACTCACACATAATCGCGCGCGCGCACACACACACAATCGCGCGCACACACACTCCCCGCCCCATTCTTTCTGCACCTCGACTCAAACCCAAACTCATGGAGACATAATTAAAGAGCTCTACGCAAATGTTCTCTCAATATCCAGTACACATAATATAATTCGCTGTTACCAACTGGTCATTACACTTGCATTTAGGACAACGAGACTACAGGGAACACTTAACGTGAGCAACATTTTCACCAAGTCAGTATCATTTTTAAAAACACTTTTACGTGTTGAATTATGGCTTAACACCACTCCTTTGACACGAATTGGTCAGGTTTCACCTCTATTCTAGTTTAGACTGTCCCCTCCTCCATACACAGACACAGCAGTACTCATACAGTCTGGGTAGTTCGCCAAATATTCGACCCCATGTGATTAAATATAATTAAGATAACTGTAAGACATACATTCCTGAGATGTCTGTCCACACTGTTACAGTAGATGAGGCCCGTGAATTGCTAACACGGTAAATAGTCCTTACTTGGCCTTTCCTTTAGGCATTACCAAATGCAGTGCATTCAAAACATAAAGGTAACATATGCATTAGGTCGAAGAGCTTTAGACTAACTAGGGACATGTATGCATTTTCTTACAGGATTGCAGAGGCATTTGTTTAATCATAAGCAACGAGCACATCTCCACACACACACGCGTTATGTAGAAGGAGGACAACTCCATAAACAATTCAAAGCAAACAAACACATGTCTAAACACACCTTGTCATTTTGGTATGCAGTCACTGCTATGAAGTCAGTTTCGGGGAAAACGTAAGTCCTGAACGTGCTGTACGGAAGTTTCAGAATGTCGTTTGCTCTCACAATGTGAAACCTCGGTTGATACTTGTGCATGGAGTTCAGAATCGTCTGCGACAGGAAACAATGCTGGGTTTTAAAGATAGAAGCAGACACTTTCACTTTACACACACCACACACAACACACTGTCAAGTCACTGCTTGCAAATACATATTTCAGTGTTACACATTGAGGTCTATTATTTTTTTAATCTTTATGCGAATGGGTATGCACATTTATAACATTAAGCCAAAGGTTTCGACAAGTTTATTTAAATAAAACAGAACAATTCTGAACAAGGTCTTTCTGTCAAAAAATGCTGAGGATGCAATAAGTTGAGGCCTGTAAGGCATAGCATGATGCATTTATTATTAATGATGAACGTAATTGCAACCATATGATGATGTAGTGCCTCGGCAACAGCTGTAATAATAATACAAATAATAATAATAAGTAATAATGTAGAAGATTTTAACAAACTTAGCTTACACTTACAAATCCATGCTTGTCCGAGATGTTGTTTGTCAGCTTCAGCTTGTGAAAATTGACGACTTTGGACATCCACTGCTCACCAGTGGCCGGACTGTCCGGGTGAATGTACATCCTCTTTGGCATTTCGGGGTCAGCCTTGCCTGCCACCATCCAGCGCGAGTTATGGAATTTATACCTGCAGTCGTCAGCCGCCACAATATCCATTAACAAAATGTACTTCGCTTTCTTGTCCAAACCAGTGCACCTCACTTTAAACGGGGGGAACATCCGCCTGCAAAGAGAAGGAGAGCAGCTTTAGTCATTAACTTTATGTAACTAAAATCAAGTTTCTCCTAATCGTTTTGTGTCTGCAAAAATATATGTGCCGAAATGCGCAATAACGCATATACTTTAAAGGAGCTGTAAGCCAATATGCTTCTGGTGTAGCCTACGATAGCCTACATTCTCTAACATTAGAGGCCTTTGCCTTTGAGCTGTGTATTATTGTACACTCTTACTTAGATATAATTGTATGGAAGATGCTAATTTTGGAACGGTTATAGGCACTGTATATTTCACATACACGTGACCTTACGGTATACGGATACATACACTTTGGCCAATATTTGAATAGCTTTATTTTAAATATAGGCCCGATATTTGTTGGTCTACTAAGTCCCACTAGTGAATAATTATAAGATCCATTATAAACTGGTTGCCCATATTCATAAAATTAAAAGAAAACGAAAAAGACGCACTGTTGAAAAGTAGACTTCACCTTGTTTTGTCTTAGTATATATATATATATTTTATAATTATCCACACAAAAAGTAGGCCTATTTCTTATAATGGTAGTGTTGACAAAACCGACGTGACCGGTCATAGTTTGGGTTAAGCTGCATTTTATCCCTTGCACAATCTGCACTAACATATCATACGGTTGTATAAGTATATAACAGATAACATAGTACCTTACTGTCTACGCATGGCTATTTTTACTGTGGCAAAATAATTCAGATATGCAGTGTGTGAGTCAGCGGACGTGCATTTCCAGGACTTAATCAATAAATCGATAATCAGAAGTGCTTTTCTCATGCCAGCGTTGTCAACAATAAATTTACCAATACTTTGTAGTCTATTTCTAACGGTTATTGCTGTTTTATAAATCGCACAAGAACTGTTGTTTACCTTCCTGACTTCGTGATAACCATTTCAGTGCCTCTCTTATGGAAAGTCTCCCAAAGTTCCTTCGCCTCCAAGTGAACTTTCGGATCATCCTCTACCTCTTCCTCAGGCTCCAGCGTTTTGAGAGGCCTCAGATGAGCTGCGGCAGCCTGGTGCCCGAGCGAGGTGAAGTGGAGGCCGTGCTCGGCGGCGCCCATCAACTGGTCCATGATTGGCTTTCCCAGGGCGCCCGGGAGAGACAGCGAGCCATTATGAGGTAGCGCCAGGGCCGGGAAAAAGGGAGGTTGGTGACCCAACATTGCACTCATGGCAAATTCCGGACCCCGGTGAGGTAAAAACGGATGGTATGCCATACTTGTTCCTTGTAAAACTGGATCTCTCATCAGGAAGCTCATTCAAGTCCAGATCAAAGACGTATCGATATTAGAGATAAACGCTATAATTTAGAATAGTTTTCAGCCAAAGATTCCGCTTGATCAAAAGTATTTCTCTCAAATCCAAAGTGGTTTTGGCGCAAATAGGAATCCAGTGATTTTTGAAGATTTTTCTTTACTGATATGAACTGAATTTCAATAAAATGTCCTCAGTTGAGTAGAAAAATGATCCATTAATCTTCGGCGGTGTTTGTCTGCAAAGGTTGGCTTGCGTTGATGTGATGTTCTTCACTGAACTGACTCGTGGACAATTTTCGAATTAAATCGAGAGTTGAGTCACTCTTGCAGTTTGCAGCCACTCTGTTTTCCTCGCAGTTGTTTACAATATCGACATTCCTTTTAAAATGTATTCACTCGCACTGGCTTCAGTCCTCCAGCAGACGCGATGTGTTGAAATATTTCGATGGTGCAGAGTAATTCCCCTGTCTTTACTTGTTCAAGGCATACACTCTCACACGCACACACACATTTTGTTCCTCTCTCTTTCACGCACACACACATTTCAGTGAAGAAGTATGCGGAGAAAAGAGTCCGTTGACGGCGGAGAGGTGGTAAGGTTCCAGCACCAAGCTATTCCTAGTGCTTCTGTACCCCATAGGCTTCAAACTGTGTGGATGTGTTGCATGTTACGAGAAGCTGGGCTCTGTTGATTGGCTCTTTGACGCTTTCGGACCAATTGTGTGGCTTCGTAGGCGTGGTTTTAACAGGTCGGGTGGAGGGGACAGACTTCAGACTTATAAAAAGGTGTTTGGAAACTCTAATGCTGCCGCGAAACAGCAGTGCCTCAGTCAATGTTGTGTGAATATGTCAACATCATTAGGACAAGGGAGATCGGTCGGTCTGTGGGACCCTGCGAAGGAAAAGTAACCCCAGCCTCGTTTGCGCTGTCCGTAAGAAATTACTGCCTCGTCCGCAAAGCGTCATGACTGGCCCCACATTTTCGGAAATGTATGTTGTTCTAGGACGATAAGCGTCATAGAACCACAAACACTATCAGATGTGTATATTTAAACGTTATATTTTGTGTAGATTCCCCATTTCAACATACGGTAACTTATATGGCGATACAACCTCGTTCTGTAGGATATTGTAGCCTGCATCGCAAAGAGGAGTAGCCTATGTTTGCTTTACGTGTTCTGTGTTGATTTTGTAGTAGGCTACAGTGTTATATTAACTCATATGATATTTATGTAAGTCTTTCTGTAAACGCTTACCATGTGAAACTCACAGGCCACCACACTTAAGTACACAAACACCAGACCAAACCACGTAGCGTGGTCTGCCGTTTACCAAGCACTTTTTAGACCTTCTGTTCTGCAAGGTATTCGATAGCTACGTACCTCTGTCAGTTTTAATAGTATATATTGGATATTTCCAGTCGCTATGTTGATGCAGAAATATACTGTAATTTAGATTGGGCCTATTGTGTTATCGGAAGTTGATAAGGAATCATTTTGATAACACCAATCAATCAGATAAACGGCAATCAATCAGTCTCTCTCTCTTTACATCTTCCCCTCTCTATGTCTCTCTCTCTCTCTCTCTCTCTCTCTCTCTCTCTCTCTCTCTCTCTCTGACACACACACATGCACACGCACATTCGCAAACTCCCACCCCTATACACACGCACAAACACGGCATATCTAAACCTATCAAAATGCTAAATTAAATCGACAGCAAATGGATTCATGTCGATTCACGTAGGGGCAAAATATTTCAAAGATCCACAAAACATTAACTAATGTAGACAGTCATACAATGTGTATCAAATGAAAATGGTAGCACTGACCCATGTATTTTGTGACAACAATAGATAGATTTAGCAAACTAAGACAGAAGCAGTCAAAGACGCAAAATGCCTGGGCGTCACTGTGGAAATATGGAATCGCAGGTCAGTGCGAGGTCTACATTGTCTGCGTTTTAATGACCCCAAAGCGCACGTCTCAAATTGGCACTGCAGCCAACCAAACAAGGCGGGATTAATTTGCAGGTAAACAACAGAGAGACGTGGCGAGTAATCTAAGTGTACACAGTGGACAAATTCAGCCGCCAATTGCCTCTCTGCAACAGGAGAAGCAACAACCTGTGTCCAAAATGGGTGACACATGTCAAAATGACTCCCGTCTTGAATTATCGGCGAAAAAGCTAAATCACCCCCAACTTAGCCTTTCAGGTCCTGTGTTGATCTATCCACGTTTTAGTGTGTACCTATGATGTGTTTTTTCTTCAGTGTTTATACTCCCACACATTCTGCTACTGTTGTAGGCCTTTTGCAATATCGAGATGTAAGACCATTACATTTTTTAAGTTGATTATATAGGCCATAAGTCAAGTACACCCTCTTCAATATATTCTGATATAGGGCGGCACATTTACACTATGCTGTTGCAATGACACCAAAATTCAAACCTCATGGATTCTGTGCTCATTTCAGTACCCTGAAGAATAGCATACATGGAGCACAGTTACAGTGCTTTGAGAAAGGACCACTGGTAAATACTTGGTGTAAGTGATGATAACAGAAAATAAACCATCTCTGCATTTTTCTATTTTAGAAAAATATGCAATGTATGTACAGGCTGTTAACCCTATTAACCCTTTTGTTGTTACCGCACATCGATGCACATTTTTTTGGGATGTGGACACAAAGTTGGGTCATTTGGTTTCTTCAACAGGAGAAGCACATTCTTAGCATAGGGTCCTTCACTGCCATGTTTACTTGATCCACATGGCCTCCATTTTGTGTGTGTGTGTGTGTGTGTGGGGTCAAGCCTGTGCCGATTACATGCTTATTCTTATTTAAACACTCGTCCCCATTAGCCGCACATTTCAATTTAGCAAGAGGTGTCACCAAATAGGAAGCAGTGTTGACACAGCGGTACCCTTTCATTCTCTGTGGCCACTGGGCTTAATTAAGTAAGCAACCCTCGGAGAGCGGTCAATACACTATATAAAGTTTTACAGGGTTAGGGCTCTCAGGGACTCCCAAGTGGCCATAAAAAGTCCCAGGCCCTGAACAGCTGATTGATGAGAAAGTTTGTTTCTGTGTTTATATCTGCACTGATCATGAATATCAGAACGAAGGAAAATCAAGGTCTGTCTGGTCAAGAGGGCTCCAAAATGTAAACGCTGGATTACACGGGGGGTACATGCTCAGGTTCCACAGGAAGTGTTTACATGAAAGGGTGTTCTCTGTACAAAAGGTGGGAATTTAATAGTGATTGGGAGGTATAGTATCTACTATTGGTTTGAGGGTATACCAGTGTTCTGCGGCTGTGATAAGAAGATAGTTAGAGTACCAACCCACTCACCTAAAGACATAAATGTGTGCCATTACAAAGCAAAACTGTACCATATCATATCAGGAACTATGGATAGTTGTATATGAATTAGATGACACACAAGCAGTATGCGGACTGAAGAACAATTCAATTAGACAGATCGGACAGATTTGACGGATCATGTGCTGTTATGTGTCACCGCCTCTGTGAATAACAGTATCTTTACATTACTGTGCTGTTGATGGGATTGCTGTGGATCTACAAATGAAAACATTCTCTTGCATGGCTATCCATAGATTGAAATGCACACAGTGCTGCACCGATCTGTGATGGATAAGAGTTTAGATAAGTGTGAGACAGGGCTTACTTGGAATGGGAGGGATAGTGGATCAATATCCGTGGGGGGAGTCAGTGAATTATGGTATTTGGGAAAAGATAAAGGCATGTATAGAAGAGAACACGTGTAAGCGCCCCCCATTGACGTATGTGCCATCCTCTTGTTCGAAAGACATTGTAATGATGGATGCTTTGTGAGTGCTTAGTGCTGCCCATTCCCTGGATTTAAGGTATATCAATAATTGGAGGTTGATTGATGGGGATCCCCGGGTTCAGTGGAGGCTCCACAGTGGATGGGCCTTGATGCAATCCTTCCCCATTTCTGCAGACCTGCAGACCGGCCCACAGACGTGATTAACTCCTACCTGTCAATGATTTCAGCCTGTCATTCATTTCATGCAAGTCAACCTGGGCCAACATAAATTCTTCCAATAACCTGTTACAGGTATTGATGAAAACTATTTTAGTTAATTAGGGGATGTGTTTATTGACTGTGTTTGAAAATGGTACATTGACTTCAGAGGGACACACTGCGGGAGATGGACACAGACCTACCTCCTTTGGTCCTAACTGTTGTAATCCATCAACTGTCCAATACCTCCTCCACTTTGACTTACAACTTGAAAGGGAAAGAGATATCAAGACCATTTGATTTTAAAGGAAAATAAGGAAACATTATCCTTAAAACAAGTGTTTTTGATGATGAAAGACATCAGTCCAGCATATAAGCTCTGTATCTAAGGCATGTGTTGAAAACATATTCGGACATATTTTGCTTTTCACTAAAAACCCTGACACACTGATGCCCATCACAGTAATAGATAGCATACCATGCTGTAAGGAGATACTTGATGTTTCAGGTTTGCACCCTCTTCTGCATCTGAAAGTGGTACATGCCAACACTTTACACACTTGCTATATGCATGTGGCTGGCTGACTGATTCACGGTATCTTCAGAGCATGAGTTATGGATATCTCATATTCCAAAATGTACACATTTTAGTGTGACAGAAACTTGTATGTGAGCACTTGGGTAATACCCAGTTGATGAATGGATGGATGGATGGATGGATGGATGGATGAATGAATGAATGAATGAATGACATATGAGAGTTTGTCCTGTATGTGCACTAGCATTGTGTATTGTGAAATTTCCCGGTAACCTTTAACAAACATCAAACCAAAGTGGTAAAAAAGCAATAAATTGTCAGAATCGCAACAACACTGTTATTCATTACAGACATTGGAATTTGCAGATCCCTCTGGTAATGCTCTTGAATGGGTAAGGAAGGCTGTGGAAACTTGTGGCTACTCTAATACTCATGGTTTTAAATTTGATTAGATTGAGGGCAGAGAATAAAAGAGGATATCTCTGGCCTGGTTAGCCATTGCACCACAGTCTTTTTTTCTTTTTGCTGGACCCGATCGAGTTACAGCGTCTCATGAGCCTGTAAGATTTTTTTCCACTGCCTTCTTTGACCAAAACACCAGTGCATAGTTTCATAGTGAATCCCTGGCTATGTTTGGACGCCCCGTGCTTTGAACACTGAGTGAGTCAAGAGCGAGGCTCTTGCCAGCGTAGGGGTCTCCCCATACTTTTGAGCCATTTGCTAAGGTTGAGTTACAGTGTTTTGGTATTTACATGGATACAAACACCTTTGAAATGGAGACTTGCATGGGAGCTGTTTATGCTGTTTATGCTGTTTATGCTGTTTATGCGACAGAGAAAACACTTTTTGGAAGAGTGCAGTTCACGTTGATTAATCAAATTAAGCAAGTTGTCCCCTTTATGTTTTTTTTTTTAAGTTGAAATTTATATTGCATTCCATCTAGTCAGAGTACTTCCGCTGTGCTTACCGCTCACCATCTGTACGTACACCGACTAGGACTGTGTGTGCTGGGACTCCTGTGCCCTCAGCTTGCCAACATATGTGCCTCTGGCACTGGGGCTGTGGTGGAGGTCACACAGCCGACACGTTCGCTCTGGCACTCGTTTGCCCTCTCAGCCCCCCCTCCCCCAACTCACACACACAACCAGACCTCTGTACAGCTTCAGGTAATGACTTAATGCCACAAACATGTTTATGGTGCCAAGCAGTGCACCTCCCCTCGCCCTCGCCCTCACCCTCACCCTCTCGCCCTCCACAAAACCTCATTCGTTTGTGAAGAGAAACTCCTGGCTCCTTGTTCTTGGTCTTGTCTGGGGGCCATATGATCTGGCAGGAGGGGTGGGTGAAAGCTGGAGGAAGGGGTCTCCCAGGCTGCTCACGCTGCTCTTTCTCCCATCGCCCCATGGTGCTGTGGTCAGTGTAATCTTACCTGTGCCGTCCTTCTAGCATTTTTTTTTCTCTGTTTTTTTTTTGTTGTGCTTTTCCATTGAGACATTTGTCTACAGCTCCCCTTGTAAGAAGCTGATTGAGGTTCCCTGATCAATTCCAGCTATTCATTAGACCCATGTAGTGTGGAACGGTTAATGAATGCCTGTGGCAACTACTAAAGCTTTGTCAAAGGGAGGCTTTAAAGTGTAACACTGCCAAGCAAGCTACAAGTCCCACAGCAATCTACCTACTACCCGTTTGCCTCTGATGTTCTGCAGAAGTTCAATTGCAAAATGATCCGTGTTCCTCGTCTTGGCACAGTGTGCAAGTGTGTGTGCATGCTACATATGATTTACATTATTAGAAATGCAGGCTTTAAAAGGCTACTTAGGATATTAACGACAGAAACGTTTATTTAGATTTGTTATCACCAGAAAAGTTTATGTTAATGTCTAAATTCAGGACAAGACAACTGTTGAATATTTACCAATTGCACTTGTGGCTAAGAATTCACATGCAAAAGAACAATCACGATGTCCCGTAACAACAGGTGATGGGCTATGCTTACGGAGTGACGCTTTCTTCAGAATAAGTGCGACGAGAGAATTCCATCCTCTGCCCATGTTAAAAATTCTGCTGGTTTTGTGTTGCGAGGGAAACGAAAGGTTCGGTTGACCAGAGCTTCTGATTAACGGGGCGAGAAATATAATCTCGAGAAATGTCTCCCACGGTGGAGTCTACTTTAAATATTCATTTCCATGTCGCTGTCAAGACTTTTAATAGCGAATGTGGTTTCTGGTTCTTCCAGAGAAATAGTTAAAACTAAAAGAAAATACCGAACAGATGTGATTCGTTTTTTTTAAATATCGATAAATACTTTTTTTTCCCTCTGTGGGTCACGTCGTGCGCTTATTGGTAATCTCCGATTGGCCAGTATTCATAGACACAAATGCTTAAAGAGCTTCTAAGTGATACATGTTTTACGTTTTATGTAGGCTATGTGAAATATGTGATTATTTTGATATAACCTCGAGCTCAGGATGCTCCATATCAAACTTTTTAACAACGATAACATTAGTCTGCAGTGCAACCCTAAAACAACATTCATCATTCTTACATTTTCTTATGGTAAACTTTTGTACAAATGCATCATTAAGTTGATTTAGTTTTTCAGGATTGCATTTAATTGAGTCGATTAAAAGTGTAAAATTGCATATAAAACGCTTTTGGGAAACACGGAAGATTCCTTCTAACGTTTTATGAGGCAAGCGTTAAATAAAACATGATCACAAATCCGGATGTTTCTGTTCTTAAATGAAGGTGAACAGAATACTATTAATAGAGATATTCAAGAAATCTGTGCGCTTTCTCAGTTCAACCCAAGGGGTAAGCTGTTTAGTAGAGTCTTATATAAACTAAGACGAGAAATACAAGTTGCTCAAATAGGCCTAAAGGTTATCTGCACTAATGATACAATTAGAATTAGGTACAGTATAATACAATCAAGAACCTTTAGTGGAATTGACCTCGACGCCCCACTTTCTATTAAGTTTCTATTCTAATGTATGACTTCACTGCATACAAAGTTAACAGTAACAAAGTATACATGTGCCTAAAGGTTCGAATTATATTGAATTGTAACATTTTGATCCTTTGTGGTGTGCAACTTTTTTAGCCTCTTGTATTTTAGATAAAGAGGAAATGTACAGTGTAGCCTAAGTATCAGTACTCAAGCTTTTTAGCATTGAGAGTACTATAGGTTTGCGGACGGCCTAACTCTCCTTAACACTGGTTGGTCAAACCATTACGACCAACCTCGAAAAACGTTGGTCGCGTAGGCCCATAGTGCTACGTCTAGGCGACTGTAGGCCAAAGCACTTCCGAATACCCCTACACCACAAAAAAAACTAACTAAATAAATAAGACTGAGTCGGGTGCGGTTGAGAATCTAGCTTTCATTTATTGAGGTTCCCACAGCTGTTTTGCATGAGGATGTTTTGGACGTAGGCTATACGGGGGTGTTTGAATGTCGGCTGATCCGCTGGTTGCACTGGCGAGCCTCCAAAAGATGGGAGGATCAGGATCAAGGGCAAGAGTTTGCATTGCCATCAAAAGTCCTTCTGAAAAGACAAGAAAATACACATATAGCTTGTTAAGGCCCAAGGCCTATTTTTTGGAAAGCAGAAATGATCCATTGTCCGCTTAAACGAATCATTAATGTCCTCTGACTCCTCAATCTATACGACTCTAGTATAATTCAAATCTTTAATTTTTTAACAGTCACTTGATAGTCTGACTATCTTTCTACTAGACTACTTGTATTTTAATGTTGTGTATTTATTCTATGTCGACTCAATGCACCTAGACTTTTTAAGAGGCGGTTAACGATGTTTATGCTAATATTTAAGCGATTTGATATCTTTAAACGTCATTATTCTGATCCATCGTCCTCTATGTCCAATACAAATACCGACTTTGACAGAAAACCTTCCGGGTTCCAAGTTTACACCAATTCCGCATGCACACGCAGACATACGCGCACACACCATTCGACCAACCAATTAAAATCCGATTAGGAAACATCTTGTTTTTTTTTAGACCAAGGCAGTGAAAAGCCCATAACCTTTCAGCACCAGGGTCAGCCTCTAATAAGATCCATTGCCTATAGGGAAGCCACAGACCTTCACAAATGTCCTTGGCGACCGACTCCAGCCCAGAGACCTTTGACACACATCACAAATTAATTGGTCACTGTATTAGGAATGAGGTGGGGATTCTAGTTAATTAGTGGGGAAATGAATAAGATTCAACATTATATGATTTGTCGCCAGTGCCTGGTTTGTTAGTGGGGATTTGGGGTAGATCAGCTTTTGTGCGCATTAAATGAGAAGTGAGTAGCGTGGTGTCTATGTACAGTGTCGTTTTTGTGAACTGGCGACAGCTCCAATCCATGGGAAAAACTTAAAGGAAACCGCGTTATCACAGGACCTCATTATCTCATGTCTCTTGCCATCTTTTGGGAACAATCCCTAATTAAAAGTGGCATGGACCTACATAGTTTCTCTCTCTCTCTCCCTGTCCCCCCTCTCTCTTCTATCACACAAACACACACACACACACAGACACACGGCGAGAGAGAGAGAGAGAGAGAAAGAGAGAGGGAGAAGGAGAGAGAATGAACACTATATCGGAAAAATAAGAGAGGCGGTGTCATGGCATCAACACCTTAAGTGTACAATTAATTGAATGTTCTTGTGGGAGTGGTGTGTATCTGCTCGGGGAAGGGAGATGTCATAACACGCGATGACACGTAATTGATGATAGCGTTGCTTCACTGAGTCTTTTCAGGACAGGACAAACAAGACCAAACTTTATACAGTTAAATAATGATACCGAAATGGTCGTGGCAACATGCATTCTTAAAAGTGTCGCAGCCTTTTCAAGCCAAAAGATTGTTAGCCTCACTAATTATACAGCAAAATGTTTTTTTTTTTTTATAATTTAATTTCAAAATAAGGGGGGGGGGGGGGGGGGGGCTGACAGTTTATGCGTTTTAGAATGCCACCTAACAGCAACTTTATACTTCAATAATGGAAATATTCTTTATTTTCATTCTCAGGTTTGATTTTATGTTGTGCTTTGCCGAAACTATTGTTAGGCATTTTAATGGAGCATACTTTTTTTCTTATATGTTGAATTACTGGAACACTGAAAGTAGGCCGGCTATATAACTGTATATACCCAAACAGTAAATCCATGCTTTACAGAAAATGAGACAGTCCACAAGACTGACCCCAATGTGTATACAACATATAATAACTGGTTATAGATATTCTGTCCAAGTCGATAACAATACAAGTCAAAGGCATATTAGAATCACAATGAATAACGATACCAATAGCCTAAATATACCACAATAATACATTATTCGACTAATTGCGATAAATCTTTGCGTCGAAAATATTTTTGGGTTAAAACAGCTTGAAAGCTTTCACCCACAGGTGAATTTTGCCAGGGTAGAACGAGAGAAGATTAAGAATATTTACACCTGTCTCCCTCTTCAAACAGACAGCTCCATAGCCCATAGAAATGACTACTGGAGCCAGGGTGTCTGGGCTCTGCTAGGCACTTCTCGCTAAATCCGGATTAAACATGATAAAATGACTAGAAAAACGCGCCAATGCCACTTTCGGTCACTCGGCAAACCATCGTCCAAGCGAAAGCTAAGTGTTTAAGAAAAGCCAAACAGCCAAAGTAGCGCGAAATTATCAAGCGACAACATTGTTCCCCATACTTGCCGGTCCAGTGCTCCGCTCTCATGCGTGCACAACGCGCACTTCGTCGGGCTGGGTACCGTCTCCGCCCCATCGTGTAAACAGGAAAGTGTTTTATGTCATGGCTATGAGATTAAGAGACTCTTGCCTGTGCGGGTCACTGGTCCCAAGACAACTCCCGGCCAGACAGCATAATTTCTCGACAACCCTTTTAAGTTGGAGTGGAAAGTTATATTGTGACAGACTGGCGAATAGCTCTCTACCTGTCCACTCTTGTGAGTCATTAGGTAACCCCTATAGCCAAGTCCAACACCAACAGACCGAGAGCCGTCGTTTGATTGCTAATATTAAAACGATAAGGTTATCTGTTGTTCATTGAAATAGAAATGTCAACAAAGATATTGTCGATGGATGTTTGCAGAATTATCTCTGAGTTATTTATTTTTCGCCACAAAGTAGTCTACTAGACAGGAAGATTGTCGGCTTTCCTTGCGATGATAAGGCCAGACGTAAAAAAATAATTAACATTAAAATTACATAACTAATTTGGACAGCTCTAGATTTGGGAGTTGAATTATGTGAAGGAAACTGTAGCATAAGCTAAACATAAACACACACTCTTCGATGTCGAGTTTGAATGCGAAGTTTAAAATTCAGATTTCAGTAAGTCATTAAGAAACATCTCAAATAGCCTATATCAAGACTGTTGATACAATTAATGATTCAGTCACATGCAGTTTTTAAAAGGCAATTAACTTTTTTGCCTGCATAAATATTCCTTGTATCCTACTATGTCGCCCAACAGGTTTTCAGAACATCTTTCCCTTACAATTATCAAAATAAATTAAAAAAATAAACTAACTTTAATTTTGACCGTAGAAATATAGCTTAAGGGGTATTTTAGCCTTATGTTATACACACACACACAGTTGCTAATCTGTACAAAGAAAGTAATTACTGACGCAATGACAGAAAACTGTAACCATATCAAATTTAAGAAACGCCTGTTATGATCATATACGTTTTTACCTAGATGGTCCACCATCCTTACACCAACCAGTCGGCATCACTGTTGTGATAGAACGTAGCTTTAAACCAGATTGACACCAAGACGGAAAATAGAAATTGTAGCCAGCAGGCCATCTATGAGGCTCTGACATTAACCAACACTGGTATATGACGGTTCGTCTTTGATCTTCTTACAGCCCCTTAAATGGTGAACATATTGTCGAATATTATGAATCCTCCCCCCTCCAAATAATTCGACATCAATAGTAGGCCTATAATTGCAACGTCATGTACTGTCATAAGCCCCATAAAATGTCGACTGTACATTTGTATCCAGTTTTTGTAAAGGTGCTATAGATAGCCTACTAATACTATAACTCTCGGAAAATGAGTCAAGGAGCCTAAATGCAACGCTCACTAATAGGCCTTTCTTTTGAATAATATAAGGATGTTTCAACACGCGAAAGAGACTATTTTAACTATAGGGCCTATAGGAATCAGTCACATTCTTCACTCTGTTTTGAGACACTCTGGGTTGGCTCTCAAATCCTTAAACCTAGCGAAAACAATTAGTGTGATTAGAAGACGTTGTTAGACCACTTAGATCATTACACTGTCAGGTGGTTAATCCTGCGTTTGCAAACACAACACATTTGGTCAATCATCTCTCTCATGTAGGCCTTAACATCCAAATCCCAATAAACATAAAGTGTAACTGGAAATGTATATTTCCATATAAAATCTGTATGAGGTCATGGATTGTTCAGCAAGCAGGCTGTTTAAACTCTAAAGTAAAAAATAACTTTTATACCAAAATCTTTGTGATCAAAATATTTTCACTGAAGATTCAGCTGAAGTCTGAATTCATTTTTTGGTCAAAACGAGTCTGAATAACATTTTTCTCAGTACAGGAGATGTAGTAGGCCTCCCGCACTGGGTCTGTACTGTATCACACATCTTATGTGTTGCTTTTACAATAGCAATGCTCACTTTAAACCTTTTTAATTAGCTTCAAACAGCAGGAGATGATACTGAATCAGAACTGGCTTGTGAGATTTTCATTGTCTATTCTGAGTCCATATTAGTCATGGGTCTCTCAGCTTTCCACAGAAATGTGCGTATGTGATACAGTAAAACACTGTGGATTGCTTGCTTTCATTTGGACATAATCGACCGTACTTGGATTGTGAGGGATTGGCACAGGGACCACCGAGGCGGTTCCATTTGCTCTGATACAGCTTTGCACACTAACTGGCTCTGACACAATAGAAGAAGTAGAGAACACTGTGGTCCAGGCACTGGATGCTATGTGCTATACCGTTCCCCTGGAATGCCTGGTGGTTCATGGGCTCATTTCCCTTGAACAAGGCAGAGGCACTTTGTGGAGAAGCCATGCATTACATGCTTCAGATGAACACAATCCAGCATGACGCATAATTGGCGATGTGGAGTCCTTCCGATAGCTCCCAGCAATTATGCATTACCAACAGGTTGTGTAGGGAGACAGACTGTGCTATGTTGTCCGTCTTCATCTGTATGTGATCATCATTTTGCAAGTTGTCATTATTACAATGTTGTGTTAACTATGGTGTTTATTTAAGCTATAAATTACAGTTTGTCTTGATTGCTCCAGTTTGACAGTGCCTGGGCTTGTCTGGTGTAATGTGAAACAGTTAAGAATACACATACATATTCACAATTTAATTGTACAATCTCTTTGATGTCAATCTTGATGTCAATGTTCTTTTTCACCCATATTTTTCCATATCCAGTTGGATGTAATTAGATACACTCTGTGTACTGTATATGTATTGAAACAATATAGAAATTACTTTTTGTGAATCATTTCCCAGACACATCTAATGTTGTTCATTCATTCATTCACTCACTCATTCATTCGGACACACAATCAGTCTGTCAGTCATTCACTCAAGTAAAGAGTTCAAGTTGCCTAAAAGCAATACAGAGCTATGAAGCATCCTAGATAAGGCTGTGGCGTCCTATTGAGCCATCCACTGTGACCATTTGTTGCTGCCTTGTTTCTCTAATTGTATGTAAAGTATCCCCTCCATTGTTGCTGAAGGACTCTGTCTTGCTTTTTGCTCTCCCATCTCTCACGCACTCACCCACTCACTCATTCATTCATTCATTCATTCATTACATATGCTCACTTATTCTTGGGTGAGGATCCTCTCCGTCTATGAAATAATCATATTTTAGGACCCACATTATGCCAAGGAAAAGTTATTGCATATACAACTTGGAAATTATAAAAGGAAGTATTCCATCTAACGCAACCCCCTTTAAGAATACAAGCAAGGAGGGTTTGTGTGGCGGGTTGGGGGTATACACAAAGAGAGCACTGATTTCCAAAAGGGGCCAGCTATTGACTGACAATGGCCAGACGCTGTGGCTCAGATAAAAACATTAGGAAGAAAGGGGGGGGGGGGGGGGGGGGAATCAGTAAATGAGATTTGTTGTCGAATCTGGCGAGGGACATCAATGCTAAATTAATTTCTGCTTGTCAGCTTTAGACGCCATTGTGTACGTGGACTAATCTGGAGAGAATGGTACATCTTATCGAGAAAAGGCCTGGGAACCATGTGCCTCACTGTTGAATCTTAAACTTGAACTATTACAGGACAGCCAGTGCTGCTGATAATTCCACCACTAGCACCACCACATCCTACTGGATGCCTGCAGAGTTCAAAACAAGCACAGCCATAAGGCTGTGAGATGCATATACGGACGCTCTTTCAGCAGTTTATATGTGGCAAGTGGTCCATCACAAACGCAACTGCAAAACAGCAGTGTGGAGACTATTTAATTTGGAATGTTCCCCTTGCCAGAAATGGTGTTTAAACAGCTGGGCTTGATGGGACAAGTTTGATGTACATCAACAAGGGCCCATTAACTTTTACTATCGATGCGCATGTTCTTATGGTGATACACTTACTTTGCATATTTATACCTTATAAGATGATTATCCAGCATAATGTGAGGCAATGTGTGAAGCTGCACTGTAGATATGAATGTTCTTGTACAATTAAGCACTGCAGTCTTAACATGTGTACATGTAAAAAAAAAAAACTAAGCTATTTCATCAGGCTGCTGGTTTTATGAGGATTAACTTTTTTGCGGAAAGAGTTTATGTTTTCCAGGATATATCACAGATAACTTATTACCGCAGGCTGTATGCTATTTCATATCTGGAGAAAGTCTAAAACATGACTAAAACTGATGCTTGAATCATGACACGGGCGCCTGAGGCTGACTGTAGGCGGTGTTTAAAACAAAAAACTGTTACCGGGCATCATCGTGAGAACTCTGTGTGTTAGTGCTCAGTTTATGCATATCATCTCGGATGTTTTCACGCTGAGGCATGTTAAACTAATATTTCCCATACCATCTGATTTTAAATCAGTAAACAATGGATATGATATTCATTTGTTGGCTGTAGAGCCGCATACGTGTAGACTAGTGTGCATGGTATAAAATATTTTCGGCAAAAATAGGTAGTGTGCCTTCGCCAGGCAAGCTTGAACTACTTGCCACCCCTTTACGCGAAAAGCACGTGTGTAGGTTACACGGAACCAGTTACGCATCATTCTTGCATAGATCATTCAGTACAAAACTAAATGTATGTTTATTAATGTGTTAACTTTAAAGAATATACACCAGTAAATGAGGGTGAAACGAGAGGTGAGTTTTTGGATCTATATAGCCTACAGTATTTGTGGGTTCACTATTCGGTTACATACAGAGATGTAATAGAAACTAGAACAGGCGGATTTCAAGTTTAAAAAGTTAACGCCAGTGGAATAGCTGTGTATCTACTCACTTCATATACAGGGTTGGTATAGGGAAGGTATGTCTGTGTACAATGTTAGGGAGGCTACTTTGAAGCCATAGCTTTGCAGGCTAACAATTACTTCATACTGGAAGACGTTGAAATACAGCAAAGCTTCCCAAGGGAGAAATATTGTTTGGTTAACTAAAGCTAAGAAAACAGTAGTTAAAAATACTGATCAAATTGACAATGTGTATGTGATACGAATTGAATTGAATGTATGCAACAAGTGCCCACTTGGTCACAGGTTACATAAACCAATAGATAAATAAATAAATAAAATACCCCACTATTCATAGGGAAGTGCAAGGAATGTCAGCTTTGGTGACAATGTCCATCAGTCAAACCCCTGCCCTCCATAACTACAGTCCAGGTATGTGTATTGCACCAAACCGGATTACTCAGTCAGCTAGGTAACATCTAAAATGCATGCAACAACTTCCCTGAACATTTGCACATGCACTACACAAAGTTCAAGTGTGTGGTGGTGGCTGTCGGATAAAGCATTGCCTGGGCATGCCTTCACAGCGGTCAGGATGAAAGAAAACAGGGGGTGGGGTTGGTCAAAGGGGATTCAATTACAGTAGGAAAGCAATGTTAACAAAAAAAAAATACGTATTCATTCTTTTCTTTTTCTAATTCATATTTTGAATTTTCAGTAAGTAAAGTTTCAGTTAAACTTCTTGAATCACTATCCAAATGTATATATAGTTAAACTACCAGAAAGCTAGTGTAAAATGTAGCTAAACTACTAGTTTAATGATGTAGTCCACTACTCCCTAACACTGTGTCTGTGGTAGGGGGGCTACATGAAACACATGGTCGGTGTGACCAGAAATATTATCCAGACATGATTCCCGGGGCCTGTCCCTTTGGGTGAAGAGGGGGCGGAGAGTTATGGACATGTACGTTCGCCATTTGTTGAGCCCATCTGCATGTCCGCTGTTGGACATGCGGCATGAAATATTCAGGGTCCAGTGGAAACTGATCTGATCATTTGGAGAATTTTTTTTTTCTCCCCCCTGCTGGTCATCTCTCTATGGATTTGTCCCCGAGCTGCCAGAAAAGGTGAAATATTGACTCTCTTTGGGTGATCAAGTGTAGAGTCATGCTCACAGGCCAATCTGTCTGACTGAGCATCGGGGGAGGCCACATCCCTCATCCCTCAACCACAACACACTGTTTCAATTGAAAAAATAAATGAAATAGGATGACAGTAATAAGAATAATAATGATAACAACAACCACCATAACAACAACAATAACAATAATAATAAGGAGAAGTAGTAGTAGTAGTAGTAGTTGTAGAAGTAGTACCTTTAGATAGTTTCCAATGTAATAGACCTGTCAACTGCATAATGTCTTTTTCTTTTGATTTAAAATTCAATACAAGAGATCATGCATGTTGAGTATGGATTGGCTGTGGATTGCCTAATTCATTTAAATGTAAGAAATTCAGGATTTAGTTAAAGCATTGAATGTAATATTTCTATACTGAATGTTTCTGTTCAATCTGATCTATTATGTTACAATCTGTATGTTTTCGAAGAGTAGAATTTGATTACTGTAAATGTTTATTTCTTCCTCTCAAAACAGTGACCATATGGATAGTAGATGAGTAAATGAGCACACACACACACACACACACACACGCACACACACACACACATACACACACACACACACACACACACACACACACACACACACACAGGCACTCACACTCACACACACACTCACACTCACATCCACACACACACACTTACTCTCTCTCTTTCTCTCACCCAACATTTCCATACATTTTCTCAGGCACCAATAACATATGAGCCTTTCATCAAAGGGCAAGTTTAAAAAACACTCAGAAATATGTCAAAACTCCTACGCCCACACATTCACTTACACCCCCCCCCACACACACTCCCCAACACACACACACAGCGCACACACCTCCACACTTTGACACACGCACACACATACATACACACACGCACACACACACACACGTACAATCAGAAATCACCCAAACGGCATTGTCCACCTACCCACAGTGCAGTGGTAGTTACGTGCTCTCCTAAATGTCTGCGGCTCTCGGCCTGGCTTCCCCTGCACACTCGCTAAACCAGAAACAATCTGAGGAAACTGGAAACAATCATAGGCAGGCTCCAGCGAGTAACGAAGAAGGGGGAAAAAAACAGACAGAAAGAAAGAGAGAAAGAGAGAGAGAGACAGAGAGAGAGAGAGAGAGAGAGAGAGAGGGAGAAAAGACTTGCCAGGGCTGTCTTTCACTTCCACTCGCTGCTGTGGACTGATGAAAGATCAATGGCGGGCCCAGGCTGCCTGCACACCCCTCCTGTGCATGAGGAAACAGGCCAATAAAAAAATAGAGATGGGAAAAGCCTCCCTACTTTTTTTGTGGGACAAAGGGAGATTCAAATGGAGAGGAGGACATGTTTTTTCAAAAGAATGCGGACTCCTTACCCAACCCACCCCACAAACCACCCTACCGCCCCACCGCCCCCCCCTCTGTCTACCCCTGTTCGACCCGACCTACCGTCACAGAAAGGGCTAGGGCATAGGGCTTTACGTAACAGACATATTAAAGATTTCCACGGATGGGAACGGTGCATGCAGAGTGCACGTCTTCTCTGCTCCGCTTGCCCCCAGACTCCCACTCCTCCCCGTCCCGCTCGGGGTATGAAGAGGGTCTAATGGACTGGGGGCACTGCCTCGACGCAAAACATGCGGCATCAGACAAACAAATCAAGTTAATTCTCTGCCGCTGCCATCGCGGGGCAAAAAAACACACTCAAAAGAGAAATAAATATATAAAATAAAATATGAGGGGCTGGCTCCAGCAGGCCCCAGCCCCAGAGAGGAGGGGTGAACTAGGTTTCCCAGGGAGGTGCAGGGTTTACGGGTACGAGCAAGGCCCCCACCGTTCCCCTAACAACCAAAGGCAGTGCTGCCCCTTCTGGATGGAATGTGGGGGAGTAGAAAGACAGAGAGAGAAAGAGAGAGAGAGAGAGAGAGGGAGAGGGAGAGAGGGGGGGGGGGAGTGGCGGGGAGTACCTCCAAAACAAACCTCAGAAACCTTCACGCGCCAATCATCCTTCACTCTCTGTGTTTAAATCACTGCGGAGGGATTACACGTGAAAACAAACACGCCATTATGCATGTAAAACACCACGCTTTGTCCATTCCAATTTTAACCCTTCGCTGGCCCCAGTCTGCGGGGAGCCAATTACGCTCGCTGCACACCGTTCGACTAGATCTTCAAAGGCTCTCCGCGACTCAGACGCTGTGTTTGTTTTACCAAGTGCCATGCGATAGAAGGGATGATACATTTGTTATTTTTGGGCTGGCCCTTGGCCTCTGCATGGTGCGGCGCGGCGTGGCGCACTTCTGGCATATGATGGTTTCTTTTGAAGAGCGCGTACAGTCCTTCTAAGATGCCAAAACACCCCATGTGATTTCCCCCAAGCGAGGATCCTCTCGCCCAGTCCAGAAACGCTTCAAGCAACGAAGATGTCGACAGTGAGTAGAGCCCTGCCTTACATGTACCAACACCACTCATAACAGACTGAAGGGGGGGAAAGGGGAACAGAAACGCCATGCTGAGAGGGATTTCGACAGAAAACTATCTGCAGTATTTCTATTCCACAGTCAGACATATTTATTTGCCAAGCCTACGGAGAAGCGACTCTAATCTTTAGATTGCATTCCTGTGTGTGCGCAATAAGTTCTTTACGGCAATACGTCAGGGCGAAAGAACAGATTTTGTCAGGTGGAAACTGGGGGTTCGTGAGTTCACATACAGTTCAGGTTGGAGCATTCCGGACAGTCTTTGCATTACCATACAGAATCTCTCTCTCTCTCTCTCTCTCTCTCTCTCTCTCTCTCTCTCTCTCTCTCTCTCTCTCTCTCTCCCTTACCAGGCTCCTGCTGCTTAAATTTGCTTAGTACTCCCTGCTCAAACAGCAGTGCGTTGATTCCATCATAGAAGCGAATGGGGGAGCTGGTCCACTTGGTTCACTTGCTCACTTATTCCATTCTAGCTCTAGAAATGAAAGTGGACTGAAAGCTCTGAGAATGAGTGAGTGTGTGTGTTTGTGTGTGTGTGTGTGTGTGTGTGTGTGTGTGTGTGTGTGTGTGTGTATGTGTGTGTGTGCGAACATGTGTGTTTGTGTGCCATCTCACAAATTTGAAAGTACAAATTATTGCTCTAAAACAAAAAATGGAATCCTGTTAAGAAAGTGTTTAAATGTAAGCTGAAGAGATAACACAGTCAAACCTTCTTCGACATACATCTCACAATTCCATCCTTTAAGTTCTGCCCAGTTCCTAGTCTACAGCTGTCATCTATAAACATACAGTATGTGAGAAACGTGGTGTGAGTAAACTCTGTTGTGTTTTGGGGATCTCTTCTACGTTCTCAATGGTCAGACATTGATCTGCTGAGGCAACTGGTTGACTGTAATAAGAAGTCAGTTACATTTGAAGTAATCTTTTACTGGTTAGCTAATCATAGTGTTATTGATGGTTTAATACCCACAATGTTATTTTGTGTTTAGCTTTAGCTTAGTACACCGGATAGACCAGATATTTTTTTTCAGATATTTTTTTTCTATTTAGTTTTCTCTTACAGTTGCAATATCTTACAGCTCTGTGGTCAGTCTCAAATGTACAGTTAATCAGTACAATGAGCATTGTCCCAACGCAAAAAGTATTTTTAGGACTAATTAGTTAAGAGTTTTTTTTATGTATTAACAGGATGAAGGGCTCTGGGATGTTTTTCAAAGAGGTTTTGTTTTTGCTGCTGAGTCTTAGTCCTATTTCTGTAGAATGAAATAGAATAAGCTGGCCAGCAGGCATCTCTGGAAAAAGATGCTATTGATTTTTGATTATTTAAAACATCTCCACTGACTCTTCAGAAGAATCCATTGCAAATGACCAGTCTCAAAATACTACACATCCGCTCAGGTAAACCTAATATGAGAGGTCTGCATTCACTGAACACTAATTGTATGCGCTTTGGGTTTTAAGAGGCCGGGGTCTGAATGTAAAACAGCACACCTCTATCTATACATTCATACCCACACTGCAAGAGCTGGCCGGTTGCCTTCCATCTTTCTAATGAGTCGAATGATTGGAGGCCTGCTAGAATTACATTACTGCGCTTTGGAAAAATGGTTTCATCTTTGTTCAGGTAATTATGAGTAGAATACTTGAAAGGAATTATGGATTTTTCTGTGAAACACACCTTGAAGCATGCTGATATGCTGAACAGGAGAAGTGTTCAGGTTACAACGTGATGAATTGCAAAAAAGCCAGGTTTCAAATGCAGGTGCAAACCGTATCTCATACATGTATACATTTAATTGCAAGGCAAGTTGTTGGTTCTCCATGTCAGACAAATATAAACTCGTCACGACAATGTTTAACCAGAACATCTCTTTATAAATGAATACACTAGTTTAAGCATTTCAGGCACACACACACATACACAGAGAGAGAGAGAGATAGAGAGAGAGAGAGAGAGAGAGAGAGAGAGAGAGAGAGAGAGAGAGAGAGAGCGAGAGAAAGTTCTCAGTGAACCATAATGAAGCCAAATGCAGAGCTCCCCAAACATCATCTCCCAACCTCATACAGCATGTCACAGCAAATACTACTATCATAAACTCATGTCATTTGGCGAACATGTCTGAGCTGATAGCTGATAAACCATAACTCTCTCATAACAGTTTGTTCAGTAACAATCTGCCGTTATTCTTGTGGTCTTCAATCTTTGCCGAACAGAGCTTGAAAATTGGACATCTCTCTGCCAAGCTGAGGTGGCAGAAGTGCTGTATTGTAAACAGATGTGCCCGGGTGAGTGCCTGTGTGATGTGCCTCTTCTCATCACGACTCGCACGCCGACTCTGTGTGATCTGAGGATGAACATCGAGCCTCATAGATGCAGGCCCACACCCCGTCTCTCAGCTTGGCTACAACACAGGAAATGACCATATGGGGGCGGTTTTTGTTATCATTTATTTATGTAATTAAAAAAATGGTTTCCAGTTTTCCATAAAGCAGGCTCAAAGCTTAAGGAGAAAGGGAGAGAAAAAGAGCAAGAAAGAGAGAGAGAGAGAGAGAGAGAGAGAGAGAGAGAGAGTTGTACCTCTGTCAGTGTTGACGATGGTTTTTAAATCCATCTCCGAGCCAGTCAATAACTTTCATGGCAAAGGGGGCAGGACTTGGTCGTCATGTAGCCGCTGGAAGTATATCCGTACCGACAGAGAAAAGCAGTGAGGAAAATCAGGAAGGAGTCATTGAAGTGTTAGTTGAAGTTGACTTCTGGCGGCCATGACGTTTGCGTGTACTTTGTAAAGAGGAAAACGACTTGACGGAGACTCTCTATTGCCTTCCTGTCATCGGCAGCGTGCGGTGAAGTGTATTAAATGTTTTAGTTCGTATAATTCGATTAAATGTATGCAGAGGGCTTTGCTGTGGCCGCATTCCAACTCAGCTCCAGCAATTGAACAGGATATGGAAATTGAAATGGAATTTTATTTACTGAATGGGTATTCCTCAGTCCAGTTTTGTTTCTGACTCTGTGCCAGAAATATATAAATAATAAACTGGCAACATCAAAGGGCATGCCTTGATTGGCTACATATGCACCAATATAATATGATTGCTAGGATTCCCAGTAGTGGCGTGGTTCTGGAGAGACATGAAAAAATTATTTGGTTTTATTTATAATTATTTTTGACGAACGAGAAGTCACTGCATATCGGATGTCCTTCAAAATAATGAAGTTCATTTCAGAATTGCTTGTATGCTTGCTTTTATCGTACTGAAGGCCCAAATCGAAAGCTTCAAACCTCTAGCCTTAAGTCAGTCTGTGTTTTGATGCTCTCTCTGTTTCTTGCTGTCTGTAAGCAATATCTTTAAGTGTCATGCAGTGGACCTGATTCAGCAACCAGGAAGGCTAACAAGGTAAACATGTCAACGACAAAGCAAGAGACCCGGCCCTCTGTGGGAAATTAGCGTTTAATGGTAGACTCGCTGTGCACTAAAGTGGATTGGACAGCGTCTTATTCTTTGTGCAGGCTAGACTGCATAATGCTCCTTTTTATACAGATCCCTTTACGTACATGACATGATTATTATGTGTATAAGCAGGTTTGCCAGGTCATATGCAAATACATATGTGTTTGGGTGGCTATGGTAGAATAGTTGAAACTGAAGGTTGTTTTCATGCCCTAATCTGTGCTGACTGAAATGGCTAGCTGATGATTGTACTATAAACCTTAATGTATTTTTAAACAGCAGTGGGCTTGGGAACAGATCTTGCCCAGAACTGGGCCTCATTCGACCAGATCTGGGCCTCACCATCAGCGGCTGTTTTGGTTGCTGCTTCCCTTTTTCTCTTCTCCTCCGTCTGACTTTGGTTGAACTGCTGTAAATATTCACAGTTGAAATAATTGTAATTGTTTTGTGCTAAAATTCTAAAATTGTGTTTATAATTCAATGTAACTGAAAGAGAATTCAACAATTTTCAGAGATTCTAAACGAGTGTTGAAATAGGTGTGAGGACCTGCCACGTCCATTAATTCTGAAGCTGGTCTTGTTTTGAGTATTTAGGTTCTTTTGGGTCATCATTATCCCTTCCTGAGACCAGTTTCCATTTCAAGTTTTCCATTTTCCCTTTTGAAATGCTGTTCTCCTTTGGAGAGCAAAATGTTACAGAACTCACTAAACGCACAGCTCAAAGCTGTTTGGTGAGATTTGGTGAGGTTTTCAGGTTTGGCGACCGTTATGTAGTTGTGCAGACACACTCTTTCATATGGAAAAAGGAAAAAAAAAACATTCTCTGCTGACATGGGCCTCGAGAATAATCAAGCAAAACCACTTTCACTTGCCATTCCATTTAGCTAATTACAACAAAGCCAGACGTCGTCATTCCGTATTGAGTTATGCATGAAAATAGGCAAGATAACGATCAAACTGCAGATAACATTCAGGTTTCACTCCTGTTGTTGTTGGTCTGAAAACACTTACCTAACTCAACTCCAGGGCATCATTTAAATAACTGTCATAACTGAATCCTTAGGCCTACCTGCAGGTCGCTGTTGTGCAGTTAGGATCTGTGGCTTTGGGTTAGATTAGTTATTTGAACACATTTATACTTGTATGTGTCATGTCAGTTTTGATGTCTTTTTATTGTTGATGTTCTCAGTCTTTCAAATACTTGAATTTTCCCTTTGGCTATCTGTTCCTGTATGCAACTAGTTTTGTTTCAGCAGCATTGTTCTCCATTAGTATTCTGCTTCTGGAATGTGTTTCTGTGTGTGTGTGTGTGTGTGTGTGTGTGTGTGTGTGTGTGTGTGTGTGTGTGTGTGTGTGTGTGTGTGTGTGTGTGTTTGTGCATAGGTGCTTTTCCAGTGCAGGAACTTGGGGCACTTACCAGTTCAGCCTTTCTGAGTCTATTGCGGTGCAGGAACTACGGACATACAAGTGACCTAGCCTAATGTTTTGCTCCTCAATTGCAATATCAATTCTGGGCACAACAAAATAATGATATATTTCTCCAGTGGCAGCACGAACATTACACCGTTAAACCAAACATTTTCTAGATAACGTTAGGATTACATCAAGGTTGAATTTTGCTATAACGTCGCTAACACTTGATTAAATGGCTTCACGGCATCTGTAATTACTTGATAAATGAACATACCAGCACTGCTATGATTAATTAAAGTCTATACTTCAGCTGATATTTTGCTTCTGTTGATTCAGTGACTGTAACCTCAACAACCTCCACTGCGTTGGATACAATTTGTTTGTGTCACCGAACCTTTGGTGTAGCTGGTTTTAGAATCTCTACAGGGACAGTTCCTGCAGTGGAAAACTGCTTTAAGGTGCCCCCCCCCCCCCCCCCCCCCCCAAATGGCCTGTGAGTTCCTGCAGTTGGCCCTGTGTGTGTATGTGTGTGTGTGTGTGATTACTGGTTCTGGTTTTTGTGCGAGCATGTGTATGTATGAGAATGGGTTAGGTTCTGGTATTTGTGTGTGTGTGTGTGTGTGTGTGTGTGTGTGTGTGTGTGTGTGTGTGTGTGTGTGTGTGTGTGTGTGTGTGTGTGTGTGTGTGTGTTGTCTAAGGTGCTCTGTGTGTGTGTGACTGGCCAGGCCTGGGTCACATCTGTTTGTCATGTTATCACGTTAGCCCTTGCAGGAGCCACTGCTGGCTGGAGAGAGGGCCCACTCAGCGGTGCTTATTTCCTAATTGCATTTCTTCATTAATTCATTTTTCCTCCCACTTCTCTCTCTCTCTCCTTCTCTCTGTTTCTTTCCCTCTATCTATCTATCTTTCGCTAATCTCTCTCTGCTTTTCTCTCTCTCACTTTGCTCTTGCTTTCATGCATGCACAGATGCACACACACACACACACACACACACACACACAAACACACACTCACACACACACACCGTCTAACTTATTTGTGTACAACTCTACTCCACCCCCCCATCCTTTTGCAGTCTTTAGGTAGCACTGCCTGACCTTTCGACAGAGGCTATAGACACAGAGACAACGCATGCTTGCCAACCCCCCTCCTCCCCGTCCCTCCCGTCCCCAAGCCACCACCCCACAGACGTACTCCGACATCCCCCTCCCACTCCCACTATGCGTCCGTCTCCTCTCGGAGGTCCTAATGGAGTTAGTGTAATGTCCACTCCAGTGCCTGTCGTAAAACTGATTTGGAGCTAAATGTTTCGCAGCCCACCTCTCCAGCTTTGCCAAAAAGGGACACGAGAGAGAGGGAGAGAGAGAGAGAGAGAGAGAGAGAGAGAGAGAGAGAGAACAAAACAAAAACGAAACACAAAAACAGGCAGGCTTACATATAAAAAAAAAGAAGTGTGGGGGGCCTTGAGTCGCTACGGCAACTGCAGACAATCTAATTGGTATTGACATCCTTGTCTCGGAGGGAAATTGACATCTAAGGGCAAATCATTCTATTTAGTTGCCTGAATACTCTGAAAAGGCGGGGTGGGGCGGCGCGGCGCAGTCACACACGGCTCTGTTGCTGCCGCCGTCTGCGTCCCTGCCCGCGTGGCCCAGCGCATCAATCGATCCTAATTTAATGGGAGGATGAGGAAGAGAAAAATGAAAATAAAATCAAAAGCACTGTTGGGGCAATGTTAACAAGGGACTACAAACCCCACCCCACCCCACCCCACCCAAGCCAGCGTTTGCTGGGGCGCCACAAGTAATGCATTGGAGCTGCAGTATTGTCAATGCACAGAGCACGGTAATACCTCTTTCACTTAAAGATAAAAAGGTGCCTGTGTCTCAAAGAAATCTGCTGTTCCAGCTAAAAATGGGCGACCTGCTTGCCAAAGGCTTCCATTCTTTTAAAGTGCCCGGCCCTCGGTCCGATCAGGCCGGCCTTTGAGGTTCTGATTGTATTATGCTCACTCCCCTGAGAACTCATCTCATTTTTGTTTGTGTCATTGAATGTGTGTGTGAGTGTGTGTGTGTATACGTGTGTGTCTCTGTGTGTGCCAGAGAGGGGTGACTGGAGAGATCCTGTCCATCACAGTCGACATCAGACAAGCACACACACACACACAAGCACACACACACACACAGACAGACACACAGACACACGCACACACACACGCGGCACACTTTGCGGTCAAGTGGAGTGGAACCCCTATACTATATATCAGCCCGGAGAGTTTTCAAAGGAATTGTGTACTTGAGCTGGGATAGACCTGGGATGAGCTTATGCCATTGTTGGCATCTCATTCCAACCTGACTAGTCTGCACAGTATATTGACCTCCAACTTAGAGGAATAGGGTTTCCCTGTTTTTGAGTGTGTGTGTGTGTGTGTGTGTGTGTGTGTGTGTGTGTGTGTGTGTGTGTGTGTGTGGCATTGTAATCATATCCTCAATGTTTGCTGATAGTTTAATTTGAAGGGGTTGTGTTGTGTAGATATAATATTGAAGTGTAGGTTATAAGTGCTGGACCTACACCGTGATGTATACAAAAGTGTTGTTGTCTTGTCTTATTTTGAATAGCGTATACTTTATTTTTCTTTTTGCTATTCTCTTCCTAAGGGCGAAATTTAGTTTTGATCTTTGTATCCCATTTTTTGTTGTGACGGCCTTCAGTGTCTTTAAGTTGAATCAGGAAGATGGGCCCTTAGGGGCGGGACAGTGAACTATGATCTGACTGTCTTGGCTTGGTTAGACTCTATGTTCTTACAACCTCAGGTAGACAACTTTCACTGGCACACAGTGATTTACACCAGACAGACTGTGGGACCAGTGTCTTCTGTTTAGGGAGGGGCGAGTGTTTGTGTTTGTGTATGTGTGTGTGTGGGTGGTGTGAGCGCTTGTCTCTCTCTCTCTCTCTCTCTCTCTCTCTCTCTCTCTTTCTCTCTCTCTGTATATATATGTATATGTGTGGTGTATGTTGTGTGTGTGTTAGTCTGTGTGTTGGGGGGGGGGGGGGGGTTGGTGGGCTAAACAGGTTGGCTGGTTTGCTGAGGCTCTTTTACATTGATCGGGGACCCTGATAGTAGACGCCCATAAACGCTGGACGGAGAGCCCAGGGCCGTGTCTGTTGGTGCCTGATGTTATCAGCATGAAGACGGGCAGGGGATGTGGAGACATTCCTGCCGCTATGGGCCCTGGCTAATGACTCAATAAGGGACTCTGTTTGCCTGGCCTGGCCTCCCGGCTCTGCAAATCCAATGAGACGTCTGGGCAGACTGAGGACCTGGAGCAGAATGCCTGTCAGCATACTGGGCTGATTGGAGATCTGTGCATACACAATATTCAACCAATACACACTCACTCACTCACACACACACACACACACACACACACACACACACACACACACACACACACACACACACACACACACACACACACACACACACACACACACACACACAAACACACACACACTTACTGGTGAAAATCTGTCTTTCATTCAATCTTTTATTCTCTTTTTATTACACACACACACACACACACACTGAAAATCACTCTGTAAATCACACACTGTTAGGGTGTTTGTTGACTGGAGTTCAAAACATTCATGAATCCACACACCTATAAGTATGCACATGTGTATGTGTGTGTGAATATGCGTGGGTGGGTGTGTGTACATACAAAAGTTTTGTGCGGGTGAAAGATTCTAGATGAATGTGTGTTTGCCGTCAATCTTTGGATCAATCGGATCTCAGTGTTCAAACTCTCAAAGAATTTCCTTCCTCGCTCTAGTCAAACCAATGTGGTTCCAATCCATTAATAACAGCAGACATACTTGACACCGCATGGCCTGCAGAGCTGCAGCGATCCGTCAACTCTCTGTGCTTTGTCTGTATAAAGGACACTACCTAACTGCATTAAATACCACGTGTGTATTTTTAGACCTGTGGCATCATTAACAAACTACCAGATAAACCACAACAGAATAAATAGTAGTGCATGTCTTGGCCCAGATGACATTGCTGCACGGTAGGGTGCATGTAAAATTAGACAGGCCTCACTAAGGGCTGTAAACGCCCTTGGGAGTGAGTGAAATAGAGAGAGCAAGAGAGAGAGAGAGAGAGAGAGAAGAAGGACAGACATACCAGGGGTAGGGGGGGGTACTGCTCTCTGACATTCTGACATGTCCCAGTATCTCTTAATCAACTCTGTCTCTGTCCCCCCCCCCCCCCCCCCCCCTGCCGGTTTCTCCTGTTGTGCGTTGGTAGCACATATCTGTGTGGGGGCAAGGCTGCGTTCATCACAGCGGGCATCAGCACCTCTGGCCCACTCCGCAGTATGCCAGCAATTGTTTTTCGCCCCGGATTAGTCTTTTGGATCTGGTTACGGGCTTCTCTTTCTGCGGAGTCGGCCCGGGCACTGTGGTGCTGCAGCCACTGCCAAAGAGCTGGGTTGGGGCTTGGATTTGGAGTGGGGGGCGTGGGGTGGTTGGAGGGGATAAGGGGTGGGGTAGGGGGTGGTGATTTATGGGCTTGCTGACGGAGAACAGCAGGTTCAAGTTGGGGTTCGAGTCAAAGGTCCGCGGGAATGGCCCGGCTCAAACACACACAGACACGCCATGGCTACCAAGCATATTTTATTCTTTCACTGTGTGTGTGTGTGTGTGTGTGTGTGTGTGTGTGTGTGTGCGTGTGTGTGTGTGTGTGTGTGTGTGTGTGTGTGTGTGTGTCTGTGTCTGTGTGTCTGTGCATGTGAAATAATAACAGATGTGAACAAAACATTCCATTAAATCATCATAAATAAAGACTGAATCTTTATATGTAAAATATATTATATACTGTTATTTAAAAGGTAATGTGTTTTTATTTTTACCATAACAATTAGACTAACAATTTCTTTTTAGGGTGAAAATACTTGATTTAATTGTAATAAACAATAGTATGGACAAATAAAGCTATACACTATATTCAATTCTAAAAATAAATAAATAATGCAGACCAAATAAACAAGCAGAATATCAATATATAAATATCAGCATTATACAATGAATGAAATATATTATTTATGCCAGCATTTAAGTAAATACAAAGCTTCTCACAAAAAGTTCTTACCAAAGAAATCCCTTTCCATTTGTGTCTTGCTAAGTTTCTATGTTCTAAAGTCTGCACATACTGCTTCCTGGCAAAGGAACTGGCTTCCACCCGCTGATTACTGGTACATAATACATACACTTCTCTTTAAGCAAAATCCATTGCCCTAGCTTTAAAAGATCCTCCTCCTGGCTCTTAACCCTCCAGAATTGCTCTTAATTTGAGGTGGCTCTGAGGCTTTTAAGCCAATGCACACATCCCAAGCATTAAACAAGTTCCATTACTGCCTCACTTCCTGGTTCGCACTTTGTCTGGTGTTCCCCCAGCTCGCTCAATCCCTCTCTCTCTCTCTCTCTCTCTCTCTTTCATTCTCCCTCTCTTTCTCTCTCTCTCACTCTCTCTTTTTCATACTCCCTCTCTTTCTCCAGGCCCTTGTCCTCTCTCTGATCATGGTCTGCTGCCAATGGCAACAAACAGCGCGGCTAATTTCAGTGATGCTATCGTGATGAAAAATGACCTCATGGCCGCCGCTGCCTCCGAAACCAGTCCGCTGCTTTTCAGAGTCGAAACATTTGGTTAAAGACAGTCGAAGGGGAGGAAAATGGGCAGGCGTGAATGAGTCTCCATGAATGAATCAAAAAAAGGAAGCTGCAGTCTTTCTTGATTACGCCATGCTCCAGATGTGTGGTAGAAGTGTAATATATCAGGTGGGATAAACACAGTGTGTCTGGACCTCTTTTGCCTCGTGCCTATATATATTCCACTTCAAGATGCAACACTATCACACTTAATATATGATTTGAAAGGGGGGGGGGGGAAATAATCATATCCAAATCATTTGATTCATTTTGACAGCAGGACCCACCATATGTTTTGGGGCTACAATACTACTAGTAAAACATGGCGATGGTCAGAATGAGGATCTTTAAATGAAGAGGGCACATTTCAATCCTCCAAACCTTCGACAGTTTTGAGTGCATATTATTGCACCCTTAGGAATGACTCCGCAGTGATGCTCCCATGAAATATGATTTCACTATTGCTATTTGGATCCCAAGATGGCCATAGCCAGCTGTCTTCGACCTACTTAGCCATCTGGATGGTATGACCATGCTGGAGATGTTAATGCACTTCATGATGAGGGGAGGATGACACCTTTGACCTTACTAGCCTTTGACCTCAGCAGGCAATATCCAATGGGTTTCTTATAACTAGCATATGCTGGCTTGTTAAGAGAAATTCATAATTGTGACCTCCCCTGTCGATAAACCCCTCTCCCCTCTCGTCTCTCCCATCGGCTCAAATGAAGAGCTAACCAAACTGGATGGGTGCCCAACTCAGCTTTTATTCATCTGGATGCCATTTGACGCGGTGCCGGAATCTGCACTTGTTTGTACATTTTTAAGGAGACATTAATTGACGGACATGTTTCTAGTTTTCTAAAGCTGTTGTTTGAAAACAACAACATAAACGCATCCTTATAATATATAATATTATATATTAGGATGTGTTTATGTTGTTGTATGTATATATACTGTATATATAAAAACAGTCTGGCTTCAAAGATTCTTTGAAAGTTTTTTGTGAGAGGGTCTGGAGAGTGTTGATGATTGGCCTGCCTCTGGTGTTTTTGACAGGGTGATGAGTGTCCTGTGTGGGGCTTTTAGTTCTCCAGCGTTTCCCTCTTTTCTATCCAACTCTCTTGTCGTCACAGAGCCTTCTTTTGTGTTCCCTGCGCCCCCCACCCCACCTCCCCCCACCACCAACAGTTACAGCAGCTTATTTGGAAAAGTGCAGAAAGCAAATGAAGCAATGATTGAACATTTTTAACCTCCTTTTGCTTCTCAACATCGCCCTTTCAAAATGGCCCCCACATGTGAATCGCCTCCGGGCAAGGACCTGTAGCTGCCAACCAGTGCGAGGCGGGCAGGCCGAGATTCGGTTACATATCGCGGGCGCAGGAGAGCGGGAGTCCAGCGGCGACCTATGTAAGGGGAGCTGGGCGTACGTTCCCTCCGGAGGGGCCTGGGATGCAGGACATGGTCCAGACTGGTACTGTGGCTGGTACTCAGTCCGCTAGAAAATCTCTCTCTCCCTCTCTCTCTCCCTCTCTCTCTGTCACACACACACACACACACACACAAACACACACACACACACACACACACACACGTACACATGCACACACACACACACACACACACACACACACACACACACACACACACACACACACACACACACAGTGCATGTCCGAACAATGGTGGCCTCCATGTCAGGGATCCCTCCACACATGCTGAGTATTGTAGCTACAGTATTTAGGGAGGTTATGGGTATGGTCCTCCCCCAACACGCACTCATATTCACATGTACACATGCACTCACACACACATACACACACACACACACACACACACACACACACACACACACACACACACGTACACACGTACACATGCACACACACACACACACACACACACACACACACGTACACACGTACACATGCACACACACACACACACACACACACACACACACACACACACACACACACACACACACACACACACACACACACACACACATACGTACACTTGCACTCACACACACACATGCACACACACACATACACACACACACCAACACACTTCCCTGGTGCTGCATTCTATGTGTCAGGAGATGGATCGAGTCGGGGCTTACTGCCTCCGTGTGCCCTATCAATAGCAGCCTATGGGCAATGACAGATCACTTTCCCCGGCCTGAGATTTAATTAGAAACCCCCGTGCATGCCACCTTTGACCCTGGGGCCTGTTTGGCACTAATCACGGCAGGAATCTCAAGTGTATCCACTTCTGCAGGAGGCTGGGGGAAACATGTGCCGCTGAAACATTATTTTCTTACATGCAAGCAGTGGTGGTCCGGAGGAGTATATACAGTAGAAGTCCAAGACCATTTTTCATGAGCTTATGCTGGTTGTGGCGTCAACGAGGAAGGGGAACAGTTGGATGAACACACGACTGTTGCTACTGCAACAAAATAATTTTCATCTGTTTATTTTGGAATTGCTGTATCAAGTCTGTTTCGGAACGCAGTGAAATTCTGCAACGCCCCATCGACTGCTTGATCCATTCATGCACGTTTGTGTAAGGACCTGAGGGACTTTAAGGTCAATGCAGAAACGCCTGGGGGTGCTTTTCCTCTGCCGGAGAGGGCCGAGATGCTTCCTTTAGTCATCTGCCGGAGCACACTGACCACTGACCTCCTGGCCTTGGGACCTCACCTTTGACCTCTGATGTTGACCTCTTCACCGGGCCTCCTGTTTCCAACCCCCACCCCCCACTTTGGTCACCATTGACTACCTGCCAGGCACCTGCTTAGAGAAATGAAACGAAGGGGGAATGTTTCCCCTGGGAGCCCTTTTGGCCCCTCAAACAACAGGCCCAGCTAAGCCCCCCCCCCCCCCTCCAAGCCTCACTCCCCCACCCCGCCTACAACCTCCCTCTGATTCTCAATGGGCCTTGAGTAGGCCTGGTAAACCAATCTCCCTAATTATCTATTGAAAGAACATTCTTTTTCCTTTCACAGTCATTACCGCTGATTTCAATTGCTGAAAAGTAACGTGGAGGGCCAGGGGAAGGGGAGGGACCCGGGGAGAAGAAACACTCAAAAGATAGTGTTTCTGAGTTTGACCAAGGTTAATTGTCGGGGAGGGGGGGTGTAGTAAGGGTGGGTTTAAGGGGGAAGGCCATGAAGGTGAGGGGGTCGGGGTTGCAAGCTGGGAGGGTGGTGGGGGGGGGGGGGTTGTTTGGGGAGCAGATGTCAAATATAAATCTGAATGAAGGTGAAGTAAGCGGGGATTGAACAGAAATTAAAAAGGAATCGAGGCTTCTGGAGGAGCTGTTGGAGCCAGCGGAGGCTCGAGGGGCGTGCAGTGGTGCTAGTGGTAGCGGTTGAAGACGGAGTCATAAAGACATATTGTTTTCTCTCACCTGGCATCAGTGAGGATGTGTGAAGAATGGAGAGATAGTGGGAAGAAAGTGAAGGACACACAGAAAACTCTCACCCACAAGACATTTCTTATCACTGCCAGATTGACTGCTGCTGTAACTTCGTTTTGCCTCTTAAAAACCTCTCCACACATGGTACACTTTTTCAGTTAAGGCATAACCCCAGAACTCAAAGCACCATTACCCGCAAGCTAAATCCTTCTTGATACCTTAGTTCATGTTCTAGAACTGTTGAAAAAACATCTCCCTCAGCTTAAAGCTGTCTATCTGTTTGCCATTTTTACATACCCAACCATGAAAGGGTACCCTTTTATAATCAACAGCACACACACACACACACACACACACACACACACACACACACACACACACACACACACACACACACAAACACACACATACACAAAAGAGCTCTTCCAAGAACTGAACCCTTCGGACTGAAAGCTCCTGGACGGCGTGTCCCTGTTTGGTGGCAGGGACTTGGGGAGGTTCATGGAGACAGGGCCTCTCTCAGTGGCTCCTCTCGTGGCTGTAGAGTGGAGGAGATAGCGGCTGAGAGGAAGCTCTTAGGCCCTTCTCTGGGGCACTTAGGGCCCTGCTGTGAGCACAAAAGCTGCACTCGCATCATCAAGTGTCTATGTGTGTGTGTGGGGGACAGATAAACCAGGAAGGGCTGCATCCTTTGAATCCAAAATAGGACGAGATAAAAAAAATAAAAATAAAACAATGTTGGAACACTGGGGTTGGAGCTCTCGCACTCGGAGGAAGTAATAAGAGCATTTTCTCACTTTTGGGCCTTGTGTGTGAGTTTTCTGGGTATGTTGTGTGTGTGTGTGTTGTGGTATGTGCGTGTAAGTCAGAAAGTCATAGCATGTATGGAAATGCCTTATAGCTAGTCCTCTTAAAGCTCTTTATCTCATTTCTTTCTTCTTCCCCTTCTTTTCATTCCTGGAATTTGCTGAAATTTCACTATGCTCACTACTGGCTGGAGCCTTTGAACTCCCCCCCCCCCACACACACACACACAAATACACACATTCACACATACACACACACACACACACACACTACTTATATCCTCTCTGGTCTCTCTGCCAAGTCCAAAGCCCCTTTAAATCTTACAGCACTCGCGCTTTCTTCGCTCGGCTCTTCCCACAACCTGTCTGCCTGCTCCTGTGCTGGCGATCGGGTTCCAGCTTCCCAGGGAAACAGCTAAAAGTAGCGCCGAAAACCTACCCTTTCAACCAAATTGTGCCGGCCAGAGGCTCAATAAAAGCTGCTGTTTGGAGTGTAATCTGAACCACAATTGAGCGAATTTGCTGGGATTTGTAAATGTGTGCCATGTTTGCGGTCGGGCTCGGTCAGACATGAGCAGAGGTGCCACGCCACTGGCCGCTGCTGTTGGCTCTTTGCCAGGACGTGGCGAAGGATAACAACAAGAACAGCCGACAGCAGCAAGAGGCTGTTCCGGTTGTTTTTCACTCCCTTGTGCTGAGAGCTTGGACACTCTTCTTGACATGAAGGCTGTCAACAGAGATGATCCGTCTCCTCAGTCCCTTCCTGGGCACGCAGACTTCAGGGTCTGTCCTTTGAGCCCTCCCATTAACCAGCTTCCTGTCAGAATGAGACACGCTGCCCCTGACAACAGGAAGCAGAGGCCACAACCAGAAGGCTACCCTTAGGCTAACCCCCCAACTCCTTCTATGCCTGGCTGGTTAGGTCTTGTTCCCTCAACCCTTAACCACCAAGGTCTTTTCACTTGCTGAGGGGAGTACGATTCTGCATAGTGTAGGACAAATGTGCTCCATGCTCAATCTCCCTCTCAACACACACACACTCACTCACTCACACACTCACCCACCAGCACCCTTTCTTCACTCGTAGAGGGGAATAGGATTCTGTGGGCTGTGGAATGTTCAGAGCTTTGTAATGACTGAGGAGAGGCAAACTGCTGGTGCTCTGGCCTCTGGTATCTCCCTCTCTCCACCCTCCACCACCACCCCAGACCTGCCAGTTTCCCTTCACAGGCAGTGCCTACTTCTAAAGCTCTCCAGTCAGCTGTCTGCAGACAGCGGCTCGGTTGCCACGGTATTCATCATGAGGAGCAGGCCCATGCCAGGGAGAGGTGGATAGAGAGAGAGATAGGAAGAGAGAGAGAGAGAGGGGGAAAGGCGGTCGATGGACTGAAAGAAATGGGAGAGACAGAGAGGGAAAGAGAGAGGAAGAGAGGGTGGGGGACTGAAAGACAGAGGGAGAGATGGAGTGAGAAAGAAAGAGAGGGAAAGAGAGATGGGGAAAGACGGTAGATGGACCGAAAGAAAAGGGAGAGACAGAGAGCGGAAGAGAGAGAGAATGGAGATGGACTGAAAGAGAGAGGAGAGATAGAGTGAGCAAAAAATAGACAGAGATGGGGATAGGGTGTGGTTTGGAAAAAAAGGATGGGTGTGGTTTGCAAACACCTCGTCTAGATCATGTACACTTGGCATAGCGCAGCTAGACACATGGAGTCAGTCGACTTATAGATATACAAAATACTGAAGCCATATATTATGTAAATGGAGTTTACATGACTGTCAGAATGCCTTGGCTACTTTGAAGTTTGTGTGGCAGGATGCTAATCCTTTTAAATACAGACAGATGTATACAAGGTCATTAAACACATAGGTCTACCTCTTAAGTATAAATACCAAGCATAGAAATAGATCGAAAATAGATCGTATCAACATATACAGAAAACTGATATGCAATGCATTTAGCAGTATAAATATGGTTCCCCTTTAAGCAAAACAACATGGAAATTATTTCTTAAAATACGACTCACTACAACAGTTATCAGTTTAGTAACCTAATTGAATCTGTATCTCGACGTCCCTGTCTGACCAACTGTGTTTAAAACTCAGGTAGCACTCCACATAGACGGCTTCCAGCCTAGGGATTAGGTTGGCCTGGGGGTGTGTGTGTGGGGGGTGGGGGGGGGAGTTAGGTGTGCTCAAGGTCTGGGTTGTAGCTTGAGTGATGACACCAGGCCGTACCCCCACCTCACACCAACCCTTGTCCCCCCACCCCAATCCCCCAGGCCCCAGTCTCCCTTACCCCCCCCCCCCTCAAACACCCTACACATCTGCTTCTAATCTCCAACATGAAAAAGCCAGCGGTCTAGTCCCTGGGGTGCAGCCGCTGGAAACTGGAGGAGACAAACTCAAACCGCCTCTCAAGTTACCAAAGGCTTCGCCGGTCCCAATCAAACTTGGAGCCCCTGACATGTAGGTGGAAGGATTCCTACCGAGCCCTGATTGGAGAGGCAGCCATGTTTCTACTGTTACAGGAACTACTTCAAACTGTTCATTACATCATGCTGCATGTCTGCAAAGGGGTCTGGAATCCAATCTGGCGTGGTTACAGGTACTCCCACTTAAGTACCAGAAAGTTACAAGAGCTTTTTTTTTACTTCCACTATCCATACCAGGTAACCAGCCAACACTGGTCATGCATTTTTGTTGTTTTCGGAAATAAATAGGGAACAGGACATGCACTGGAAACACAATGGATCTGTTTTGACTTGGGAATGTCTGGCAATGGTTGCAATATCTGACGTATTCCCGTTGAGAAGTACTAAAACTTAATGTGATTTTACCCGGTAGACAATTAGCTGGCTGCAATTACCGTCCCAAAATAAGGCTTGAGTGCTAAGTCCAAAGTGAAGTGTTATGAACGTGAGGTAAAGAGTGAAACATATTTCACAACACAAAATTAACAACACAACACAAAATTAGGGCTCATTAGATAAACAAAAAAAAAGAATAGTCTGTCATTAATATCCTATGTGCTTATGTCAGTGGCAGGATAAACTAGCTAAAGCTGTTTTAAATTCCTAGCTATTATTGTTACATAATTTAGGGGATGTAGTACATTTTGAGCTGATGTTTTCCACGACTGTGAGAGAGCTCCAAGCTCAGCGGGGAACAGAATGCCAGAAGCGAATGCTATGTGCAGTATACGCACCAGATTCTTTCCCCCGCCGAGCATTTATCCCTTGTGTAACGATATTTATTTTGGAGTAATTTAGATCGTTTGCGGAAGAATAACATTGTACTAAAGCACAAGCTAAGAGGGGTCACAGGGAGAGAAAGAAAGAAGGAAAGGATGGAGGGAGGAAAGGGGGGACCCAAGGATTGAAGCATGACTGCAATTTGTTTTAACTGGCTGTGGAAATAAGCATTGCGGGCTCTCACTCTGGGCAGTAGTAAATCTGGTCGCGGCCAGGCACACACTGTCGGTAACTCTCCTCTCCTCTCCCCTCCTCTCTTCTCCTCTCCGTTCTAAGACTTCCTCCTGCTTACACCTCCCAGGGGTGCCTTCTGCTGAGGAAATGGAGCTTTTCTTCCCTTTATTTGACATCCTCGTCTTGAACCTCCCAGTCTCCCTTCTCCCCCCCCCCCCCCCCACCAACTTTTGTGTCTCCCCTCTTGGCGCCCACCACTACCCCACCTTCGGACACCCCCGCATCCAGTCCAGTCAGGCAGGCAACGGCTGGAGGACAAGGACACAACACAGAGACACATTAGGGAAAATAGCTTCCTCTATCCACTACAAACAATAGTTCTGGGAAGTAATGTAATTCAACACGGGGGTCGCCGGTGGTATCTATGGCGACGTGCTGAGGGGCCGTGCGACCTGTGTTTCTTCTATGTCAAGCATGTGTTTTATGTGTGTGTGTGTGAATATGTTTGTGTGTGTGTGTGTGTGTGTGTGTGCGTTTGTGTGTGAGAGTGTGTGTGTGTGTGTGTGTGTGTGTGTGTGTGTGTGCGAGTGTGTTAGTGTGTGTGTGTGAGTCAGCTTCTGTCAGTCAGCTACAGTTAATGACAGATTCAGACATTGAAAGGCATTTCCCACAACCTCTCATAAAACATCAAAATAAAAGAGAAGGGCCTATAATGATAAAGCCCCAAGGCAAAAGTTGCTTGGCTGAAGAAACTGTGAAACTATGGTTTTTACATGCAGTTCAAGGTCCTTGTCATGTGCACTGTCAGCTATGTCCCCAGTATGATCAATAGGCCTAACCAACACCCATACCCACACCCACAGCCACACACAAATCACACACCCATACATGCACACAAATACTCACTCCCTCCCTCTCTCTCTCTCTCTATCTCACACTCACTTTACTTCTCTCTCCCCCTCCGAACATTCACACAGACCCACACACACACACACACACACACACACACACACACACACACACACACACACACACACACACACACACACACACACACACACACACACACACACACACACACACATTCTCTCTCTCTCTCTCTCCTTCTCTCTCCTCTTCCTGAAAAAAAGCATTACTTAAAAGCTCTGTTCTCTCATGTAGTAGATTTGCCCAAAGGTCTGGGTCATCGCTCCATTACAGGCCGCCACAGGGTTCTGTCAGCTGTGGGTCAGCACACCGGTGTACTCGAGGGGCCAGGGTGTTGATGCTGAGGGCTTTAAAGAAGCACAAGATGTCTTCACTTCCCGCTAACAGGCACCTAGGGTATAAAAGGCTGGAACCGACCTCTGTTTCTCTCTCTCTCTCGCTCCCTTTCTCTCTGTGTGAACTACCACCTCTCACCATTTTTCATACTGAAGCCCAGACACTAAAATGGTCCTCTTTGGGGAATCTCTCTTCTGGCGATGGCTCACACATCCACACAGCTGTGAACTGCTCTGTGAGGGATTAATTTTGCTTAACCCTAGACACATGTCTGCATATCTCTCTCACGCATACAGCACACCCGAACACATACATGTTTAAACGCACACACACACACACACTTACACAACACACACAGACATGGACCCATGTACATAAACAGAAACAAAAACAGGCTGTGTGTAGTTGACACAGACACACACACACACACACAAACACACACATACTCATGATGATGGTTTTACAGGATCGATGTGACAGGGCGATGCAATCGCTGTCCTTTTTTCGCAATGACAGGAAGAGATCCAATCTCTTAACATGGCCCTAATGAAGCCATCATCCCCGAGAAGAACACAATTATATCCGACAAACATCCTTATACAGTAAATCCACGATGACACGGGGCAGAGATACATAAATTCAGGTTCCAGGACTCTAGATAAGGATATCTGCCATATCTACATGTACATAGAGATGGTAGCTATTTAATTGTTAACATTTCCAATCATCTACCAAACTTGTTTTCACTCATATAGTTTGCGCAATAAAGATAATTCTGTGGCTCACCCATTTATATCAGAGAGGTCCAAGTTTGGGGTTGAGTTGAGGACACGTAGGTGAGGTCATAAAGGAAGTGGGAGATTCAAAAAGGTTTGACATCCATAATTCTAACACATGCCTGTTTAAATTGGGAGCTGTGAAAAATTAGCACGTTCTTGTTTGGAGCTATTATTCACACTAGACTTCATTATAAGAACACCACAACAGCCCATCATAACGTGCAGCTGTACAAATGTATCTTGAAATAGTGAAATCTTTTTTTTTAAGTTTTTTAGTTTTAAATAGCAAACACTATCTCAACTAGCAATATAATATCTGTAATGAAATGATATAAAATGAGAGCTGAAAATACACGAAACAGTTATTCATTCCCCGTATCTATTTCGAATAGACATCCTGATATAATACAATGCAATGCAATCCTTTATATATCTGCTGTTGAATATGATAAAGTCTAAACGAATGGCTGTATTTTTTCCTCAGCCCTGCGATAAAAAATTAAGCTGTTTAACTGCCCCCCCCCTCCTCCTCCCCCTCCCTCTCCTCCTCATCTCTTCTGTGAAGAAGGGCACGGTCATCCCAGGGTCCAGAATGAATTGAGCGACACTGTGCTTGTCCATAGCCAAGGGAAGTAATGAAAACAAATGGTGGGTCTTGCTCCCAGTGGAGCTGAGGAGGAACTTAGTCATCAAGCTAATTTTATTCTAGTCTGGCTCAGAGACTCCATTTCCTCGGGGTGTTTTTACAAACGCCGGCCTCAGACTTGGTAAATGATGGATACCACTGCCTGATGGCCGGATGGCAGATGCTAGCCGTGTAACACTAGCCCCCAAATCAGAACCCCCTACTACACCGACGCCACACCGCTTTCTGCAACTCTCGAATCACGACAAGGCTGTGGTTCGTCCGATTCTGTGGCAAAATATTCCTCAGGGCCATTCCTGTATTGAGTAAATGCTACTCATAGAAAATGAACCCTATATGCCAATGTCTAACTTGAGAGGGTCATAAAGTCTGACTTTGCCAAAGAGCTTGGATATTGACTCAAAACAATAAAATATTGTATTGACAAAATGCATATGGACATATCGAGCTTGTGCTGAGAGCTTGCATATATTATAAACAGCTACAGAATTGCCCCTGAACATATTTTGGCCACACTGGTGTAATATTCATAATTAAATAAAAGATAATTCAATAGTGATCCAATTGGAAAGAGCATCCTGGCTCTGTAGGACACAATGCCCCCAATAAGATGTGATGTATACGCTGAAAAATACTTTGTTGTATTTTGCTTGTGGTGGGTGTGTCACAGCCTACTCTTCCCCATTTTAGGTAATTATCATCGACTAATTTGCACTTAAGACACTGGAGAGGACCGCCATGAGATGCTCCATTCGATAAAAAGCTCTAGGATGAAAAATTCATAGCAGTCCCATAAAATTCTAATTTTATCCCAAGTTCGTCCAGATGGAGAAGTAAAAGAGAAGGAGGATAGTGAGACGGCTGCCTGTCAGAAATGTTCTGACCGATTACAGCGCCTCTCCGGTTCACGTCCTTATGACAGGCGCACTATGCGTTTGGGAAACACACAAGGGACTGAGGCCACATGGCAACCGTTGTCGCAAGTGTCATCAACCTCTCTCTCACTCGTCACGCTGTTATGGTTTATTCAGCGTTTTCCTTTTTAGCCACGGTCTCGACCCAAAACACGGAACTCTAATGCCCTTCTTCTTGTTGATTTGTTTGTACACAGCTGCATCCTGGGAGGAATGCGAACATTAAAACGCAATTAATACCAAGGAACGCGGGATGCGGCTCTGGCCTCCGAGGGGAACGGCGTTAGTCTCGAAGCGACCTCAAAAAGACAACGCAAACACGGAAAAGGCGGCTTTTAGTGCAGAGCGCACTCGTCCCTGCAGACGCTTGACTGACAGCACAGCGCTAGCAAAACAATGGTGGTTTACAATCAGCATAATCAATGTGACATTAGCACACGCATAATGTACATCTGTGTGTGTGTGTGTTAGAGTGAGAGAGAGAAAGAAGAGCGATAGAGAGAGACAGAGTGTGTGTGTGTGTGTGTGTGTGATAGAGAGAGGGTGAAAGACAAAGACAGGGAGGAGTAGAGGGGATCTTAGACTAATACCAACTCTGAGTTTTTACCATTTCCGGGCCTTTTAAAAGAGCTCTCTCCCCCCCCCCCCCATTCTGCTCCTTAGAAGGGTCTTCACATGATCACAAGATCTCTGTGGCACCCACTTAAAAAGCCATCAAGCATGCAAGTAAATTCTCAACTGACACTGCTTCCTCGTCCACTCAGTGGTGCCTGGAAGAGGACAGTCAGTCGCCTCCTCAATTTGTCACAATACAGTAAACTTCACTTTGAGATTAAAGCTGAATAGCGCCTTGGGTGGAGCCTACATGAAAAGCAGTAAAAACCTAAGTTATATCCTCACCGTATAGCTGTGCAAAGTGGCCATATATTTTTTTCTTCTTAGAGTGGGGGCTTCTTGTTTGAGTTGCACAAGGCGTAGGCTACCCTTCCTAAATTTAAATGTGTTATTCCAAGCTGACAGTCCTCATTTGAAGGCTAAAAGGAGTGGGAGGCAAAAAAGAAATATTCATGTTTGGGGTGCGTGTGTGTGTGTGGGTGTGTGTGTGTATGTGTGTGTGTGTGTGTGTGTGCGGGGGGGGTGGGCGGATGTGTGGTTAAATCTGTGATTGTGCTCAGCAGTCTCACACTCATGTCTCTAGGTAGGGGTTTTTCGTGCACATTTCACTCACATTGGTGCCAATGGGGATGGAGCCTAGTGGCCTTTCTGTTATCTCCATTAATCTTATTATTTCTCACACCAAAGTGTTTGCACCACAGTCTCTGTCCACGCATCTTGTGGAGACGGAAAAATGGTTTTGTCCTTTCCTCACCAAGTCTCACCCACACCTTTGAGGAGTGACACTGTTGCAAAAAAAGGAATTTGTTCATTCTTTGATTCTTTTCATTCCAGTTTTGGTTTTTTTTTTTAGGTCCCTCCACAGTGTTATTCTATAGTGTTTTTAAATGAAAGAAAATAAGAAAGTTCAATTCAAAAGAAAATCAATTCTGCTGAGTTGCTGGAGGGGATGCAGGCTTCACACAACACTCCCAAGGTAAAAGTAAAAAAATAAATGTCTTTATATTCAAAGATAATAACATCATCCATTCACCTTCACTATGGTGCTGCAGACACTTAAAAAAATCCTTGTTTTCAACCTTGGTGAAGAAAATGCTATAGCAGTGCAGGGAGAGAAGTGCCACTGTAAACGTGTATTGTGGATGAGACTCCGATACTTAGAGTGAATGGCAGTATGAAGAGTGAAGAGCCTGGCAGTCTTGCTCAGAGAAATGGACCTTGTCATTGCAGCACATAACATTCACTCTGAGGACCTTGGTGCCCCTTCCGTGATGGCATTGTGAGGTCCATTATTTGATTGGCTTTCATATATGCATATGCATGCACACAATACGTATACATATTGTAATTTTCTTTAAAGTTGTTGTTGATCGGTGGAGGGTTTGTCTGGGTTCTAGTGAAAGTAAGAGGAGCTGTTTGGGTCTTTTCCTCGGTTTTATTAATTTCCTTTGTTTATGAGATAAAATAAAACAGTGATCCAAACACCCCACCTGTGTGGCCAACTCTTTTTTCTAGACAAAGGTTTCTAACCGCTAGGAGTCACCACTTTCTTGTTTTAATTTTTCTTTTCTCTTTTAAGTCACCTCTTAACAGCATATCTTAAATATTCATAAACAGTAGGGTTGTTGAAACAGATGACATTTAAGAGGCTGAAAGAGGCTGTAACCCTCCTCGTTTGTTTCAGGGGAAGCCTGTCACTCTTTGCCCTCACCGGCTGTTCCCCTTTAAGGCACATGATCCTTCAACATGGCCGCCACGTGGAGCTCATGGTGTCATGGAAGAGGTCACGGTGGGGCCACCCTCCATCCGCCCACCCACCTCCCACCCTTCCGCCATCCCCGTCCTAGGGACAGGAGCTAGGCTGCCCCAACCTAAGCACAGGGATGCCAGAGCAGGGAGTCGGAACAGAGAAGGGGAGAGAAGGAAGAGAGGGAGGAGGAGGAGGAGGTGACGGCCAGGCAGCCCTGTGCTGCGCTGTGCAGAGCAGAATCAATTAAGGCACATCAAATCAAGAATTCATGCTCTCTGAAAGTGACAAATATTGGCTGGGACTGTCAAAGCCGTCAGCTCAGCCCAGCCATAGCTTCATCTTCTCCCTCTCTCTTTCTCTCTTCTTCTAAATCTCTCAACCCCCCCCCCCCCTTTATTTTTTCTCTGGTAAGCTTGGAGCCTCTGAGCCATTAGTCAGTGGAGTGAAACCTTGGATAACCGTGTCAGATATAGGCCAAGCTGCTATTCTGCTCGTGACTGCCTCACCCGCGATGTTTCAGGGGTGGGGCGGAGGAGAGGGGTGATGTGAGGGGGTAGTTACTTGGTCCTCTGTGGCCTGAGCATATGTGTTTGTTTTCAGTGCTCTGGTGTTTCTTTGACGCCTGAGAAGACTGGTCGGCCAGGTCCGATTTGCGGCTTGTTGTTCGAATGAGGTGGGATGAGGAAGCTAATGGGGAGGGAAGAGGAAGAAATCAATTATCTCCCACTGCAGGTTTAGCTTCAACATTCCTTACCCTTCCAAGCCAAGGCCACTGCACCCAAAAATAGAGAAGTGCACCAGGAGAGGAACTCATGGATGAAAGAATCCAAATCCTGTTATTGGTCTTAAAAAAAAAAACACAATGTCTTTTAGCTCTTTCAAATTGGGAACAAGATAAATTCCTTAATGATTTTTCCAGATTGGCATATCATGCTGAGATTAATCAATCTCCTTATACTTCTTATGTTTAGGTTATGGGATCAGCTTTAAACAATAGTAGCCACGGGTTTACAATGAATTAGAGTATATTTGAAACATAGCTGTCGAAATGTTTAGCTTTTGCACGTGCAGGAGAATTAAAGCCACAACTTCCAGGACATTAGAAATGTATCAAACACCTGAAAACAAAACAATCTAATTCTTATCATTCTCAGCATTGTTAACTCTGATAACATTTGTTTCACAGTTCTGGGTGGTATACTGTATGGTTTAGGAAAAAACAAAACAACAATTCCCGTCACATGTTTTGTCATTTCCCTGGGCCTTCCC